>NC_044395.1:95471118-95771118 GCF_006542625.1 Nomascus leucogenys
TGGTGGTGGAATGGTGCTATGTGGCTTACCTCAGCCCAGAGCGTGAAACTGTCTTCATTGTCTGTATTTCTTGTGGAGGTCTCTCAACCTGATTTTCCCTTCATTTCTTTGTGCCTTCCAGATTCAATGACTTTGTGTTTTAAGAAAAAGTAGGATTCTATTCAACTCCATTTTCATTCTCTAAGTAGTTATGTCAGTGAAACACAAGCCCACTTCCAGGATAGTGATTTCTCTATGTTTTAACTGACCATTTCCTTTCAATGTCCATTTTTCCTCCAGCCAGTGCAGAAGAGGGGTAGGATTGCTTGCATGGTTGTAAAAAGACATTTTTGGGGCCAGATAATCCTAGAGATCACATCAGTTCTCAGAGGAGAGGCAAGGCATGTTATTGACAATCAACAAAGGTGGCAGGATCCCTGGAACAACAACAACAACAACAAATTGCTAGTATCTCTTTCTATCACTAAGAAATGTTCAACTTCTACTAGCCTTAATTTCTACTATATGTGCAGGGATGTCCTAGAGATCAGCCTAAAGTCATTCATAATTTCTTTGAAGAATACAAAAGAAATCTAGAATTAAGAAGGTCCTATTTTACTGCTTGCCACACATAATGGGCAGAGTCCTTCACATGAGCCCTTTAGGCAAAGGAAAAAAATCAGCAAGCATGTATTGATTGTCAGCAATGTAAATAGCACAGCGTTAAGCATCAAAGGAGATGCAAATAAGCCTATGAATGGCGCTTGCCAAAGAAGGACTTATATTGCCATTTTATGTCACTGTTGGCTTTTGTTCTGACACTGGGTTTGGGATTTGGTGACTGTCTTTCTCCTGGTTGTAATATTTATTTGGTGGTGGGCATGGCTTATGGGTGTGCTTTATGAAGTTTTTGCACCTGCAACTCAGAGGTCAGTACCTTTCTTAAAAGAACACAAAAGAAATAAACTTGAAACAGTCCAGGTGATTTTAGATATGGGCAATGGGTCAACCTCAGATTGATATATGTCACTGAGGGCCCTGTGTTTGCCCAGGCAAGCGTTTCCTTGGTGCAGTGATGAGAATCCCCATACACAGGTGAAATTAAAAAAAAACTTAATAATAGAGTAAAATGGTAACTTTAATTTAATGACCTTTACAAGGTAGCTAAGTATTTCCTTGTATAAATTTGATCTGTGTTACTTGAGTAGGCTATTCTAGATAGGCTTCTTTTTCTTTTGTGGTTACAGGTAGACTACAGGCTATCATAGTGTTCATTTTCCCTACAGTCACATTTCTTGACACAGAGTTAGGTGCTTTTGATTACTGATAGGAGCATTGGGATTCAAATATTCTTTTTTCCATGTCTCTGTATTCTCTGATTTTCTGGAGTGACAGGGAGCAATGCTACAATTGCGCCTGGACAATCCAGGATAGGCAAAGTTTTGGCTCTTGTGTCTTGTGTTTGCCACTTTACCTTTGATGATTATACTGAGAAATAAAGGGTCTTCAGAACCAACTAGGGGCAAAATAGAATTCTTCTGTATATTTCTATCAATCAGAGGAGAATGGTGTGCACAAACCTTGGTCTTCCTATGCACCTATCCATCTGACTCTACTCTAGCTAGATCTTCCCTGCTAGCAGATACAGGATTTGTACCGTAGCTTCAAATTAACACTGGATTCATTCCTCATTGAAACAGAGCAGAGTAATTCTCAGAGCTTCTCTACATCACATGAAGGCTTGGAAGAAGATAAAGACCATCCAACAACTTCTACTCTGACATCAAGCAGTA
This sequence comes from Nomascus leucogenys, assembly GCF_006542625.1. Taxonomy (NCBI): domain Eukaryota; kingdom Metazoa; phylum Chordata; class Mammalia; order Primates; family Hylobatidae; genus Nomascus; species Nomascus leucogenys. The sequence continues at coordinate 95,472,891 of NC_044395.1, forward strand.
AGGATTATAAAACCTAGTTGGCTTCAGCTGTTGATAAGAATCAATCAATTATGGGTACTTTTGCAGTGTCTTTGGTGGAGGTGCATCCATTAGCTGCTGTTACACTGTTACTTTTAATCAAAAGGTGCGTCTGGTGGTGGTTCTCTGATTTTCCTGTTTTATATACCTCTTTGTACATTAAGTGCAAACTACATTTCTTAATCTTAAAAGTTGGGTTTCTTTCATTCTAGAGTTAGTGATTTGTTTTAACAATAATGGATTGCTTATATATGATTTATTTTATTTATTTTTGTTAACTTGAGATCTTTCTAACTTTTTTATGTGGGCATTTAAATTTAGTGCTATAAATTTCCCTCTTACTACTGCCTTAGCTGTGTCCCAGAGATTCTGATACGTTGTATCTTTGTTCTTACTAGTTTCAAAGAACTTCTTGATTTCTGCATTAATTTCATTATTTACCAAAAAGTCATTCAGGAGCAGGTTATTCAATTTCCATGTAATTGTATGGTTTCGAGTGAGTTTCTTAGTCTTGATTTCAAATTTGATTGCGCTGTGGTCCAATAGACTGTTTGCTATGATTTTGGTACTTTTGCAGTATGATTTATAATTGGCATAAATGTCTGATTATATCACTTTATATTCCTCACAATAATATTGTTTTGTCTTTTGTCCTCTGGACCTCCATGGTGCTGATGACTAAAAAGCAGTCCCTTCTGGAAAAGAAAAGAATAATTAAATAGTAGCCTCCGGCCTTTGAAACCATGCATTTCCTATTCTAATTGCAGGCAGCAAAATTTTATCTTTCAATCCAATGGTATGTTTCCTCCACTACATCAAAGATGAATCCAATTGAGAAAGAACTCAAGATTATCTAGTACCTCAGCTGACTTCAAGATCACAGTTGTAGTGACATAGCCTTACCTAATAACCCAAGCAGATGTTGCAACAAATGCCAATTCTGGGTATTAAGATCACCAAAATCTCTTCTGTTGAGTGATGTCCAAGTGGTGTCTATTGCAAAATATTTATTCTGTTCAATAGTATGACAAACTTCACTCTATTGCTCCCTATTTATGGATAACAAGTGGAAAGCTTTTGCAGCAATTGTGTGTTCTGGAGACGAGCACATGGTGGGTGGTGATCTTACAAATACGGGTTCATCACTGATTCCACCTCCACACAGATAGGAATGATGTCACAGGTGGAAGAAGAGACCCAAATCATTTTGAAGGCTCAACTACTTTACTGGAAGGTTATACCTCTCATTACCCACACACGAAGGAAAGCAGGACCTTCATCCCAGTGACCTCAGCTAAGACTGGGTCCTTTGGAGTTACTGAAGTTACTGTTGGAGATTCCAACTCTAATGTCAATCATTCCTTATCAGGTAATTTGGCATTTATTATCTAGTTTGCTTCCTCTATGTAGAGAAACAATATATCGTTTCATATTACAGAGGACATTTTCTGTGTAGTCTGGGATTGGACTAGTTTGTGATATGGAAATGTCTTTCATTATCGGTTATCAATTCTAGTGCAAATAAACTTGGGCATATTTTAGATAAAAGAATGCTTCCTTTTGCCAGTGTTTTTTCCATTTGTCTGTGTTTGTATGTATGTGTGTGTGTGTTGTGTGTACAACTTGGCTGTTATGATGGAATTGCTTTCTTTGTCTTATCTTGTGATATTTGAAGTTGAACCACATGAAACTGATATTTTTGCAGGTCAAAATAGTCGAATTTTAGCAATCCCATTTAATTCGACTAATATACGCTACTTATTTTGTAAGGTTTTATCCTACAGGTGAATAATTTCTATATACTAGTATCTTTGCTCTGAAATTATTATCTTGTTTTGGTGATAGATTGATCAGTTTTACTTTTGGTGATGGATAAACCTCTTCTAGTTCTGATGCACACTTAAAATGTTCATGATTTAATCTAGTATTAATGAATAGGGACCACTTCTCTTATTGTAATAGTGAAGAGAGGACTGAAGATAATTTATTCAATGAAGTTTGACACGGACCTAGAATAAGTCTTTTTCTTTCTCAAATAAGTAGTCATCTCTGCTTCTGCTTTTCTTTGCTTCTCCATTTGTATTAAGAAATTAACAGTGAAGAAAGGGGAACTGGAAAACGCCCACTGTAGTGAAGAAATAAAAAACAGATTCTGTCTTCCTAGTACTAGTTTTTCAATTGCTTTGTAACACAATCACTAAGGCATATTCAAGATTAGAGACTTTAGATACGTAATTTTGGAGTGGAGTTCTTCTCTCCTCCCCCCAAAAAAGAAAAAGAAGAATTTATATGTATGCATATATATATATAATCTTTTTTTTTGAGACGGAGTTTCACTCTTGTTGCCCAGGCTGGAGTCCAATGGTGCGATCTTGGTTCACCTCCACCTCCGCCTTCTGAGTTCAAGCAATTCTCCTGCCTCAGCCTCCATGAGAATCCAATATGTAAAACAGATGACGGTTGTGATGCAGGGACAGAAAATTCAGAATGCCACATGCTTGGCCTCATTTCTCTGGGTGGCCTACCCCAGAGCTTCAAGAAAAACAGTTTAAGAAAATGCTAACTTCAGCAATATTGGCAAGACAAAGCCCCTTATACTCCTTAGTTCTTTATTCAGCATTGTTCTTCTCTCATTTATTAAAAATTCCAAGTACCATTGTCAGTATTCTTCAGAAAATCTTATAGTGCTGTCTCATTTCTCTTGGCAAAAGAAAGCCTGTTGTGCAACCCGTGAATTTAATTTTTTTTTTTTTTTTTTTAAGAGTCTTGCACTGTCACCCATGCTGTAGTACAGTGGCGCCATCTCGGCTCACTGCAACCTCTGCCTCCCGGGTTCAAGTGATTCTCTTTCCTCAGCCTCCTGAGTAGCTGGGATTACAGATGTGTGCCACCAAGCCCGGCTAATTTTTTTATTTTTAGTAGAAATGGGGTTTCACCATGATGGCCAGGCTGGTCTCGAACTCCTGACCTCAAGTGATCCACCAGCCTCAGCCTCCCAAAGTGCTGGGATTACAGACGTGAGCCACCATGCCCAGCCATGAATTTAAATTTTAAATGGCAATTTTAATAGTCACAGTACCCTAGAATGCTTATAGCCTAATGTTAGTAAATCAAATGCTGTTTACAAAACTGATATTCACAGACACTGATTCCTTCTGATTTCCACAGTGGTACGGACAGATTTTCCATAATTCTCCATGGATTAGACAATTAAGTCACCCAATTCTCATCCTTGGTTTTCTTCAAAAACACTCACCCACATAAATCTCATTTATGTCTATGCATTTTTCTCAGTCTTTACGCTTAATATTAAGAACTAAAGCATTTGTTGAAGTGAGCGGATCACTTGAGGTCAGGAGTCTGAGACCAGCCTGGCCAACATGGTGAAACCCCGTCTCTACTAAAAATACAAAAAATTAGCCAGGCATGGTGGCAGGTGCCTGTAGTCTCACCTACTCAGGAGACTAAGGCATGAGAATCACTTGAACCCAGGAATTGGAGGTTGCAGTGAGCCGAGATCGTGCCGCTGCACTCCAGCCTGGGCGACATAATGAGGCTCCATCCCCCAAAAAAGAACTAAAGCATTTAGAATCATGGTGGCAGTGGTGGTGGTGGTGATGGTGATGGTGATGGTGATAATGATGGTGATGGTTTGGTGATGGTGATGGTGATTTTGGTAGTGGGAGTATTGGTGTGGCATTTCAGCAAATGTTGTTTTCATTTGTTTTAACCATCAGCCAAGGAACAAAGCATTCTGTCTCTTCAATATACTTACACAGGTGACTAAGTGTCACCCGCTTCTACCTTCTCTAATGAAGGAAATGGTGATGATCAGGTTACTATAGATTCCTTATGAGGTGCCTTCATAATGGATAACTGTAGCCATTTTATGTAAGCATTGTCCTGTGATTTAAAAAAAAAAGATTCCAGTATACTTTTGAAAAATGGGGGTGGGGGAGGGAGTTTTAATATGCTGCATTCAAGATTTGACCTATGGATTTAGATTTTAGCAATTCATGAGGTTGTCTTAATCTAAAGCTTTCTGGTGATGGATGTTTGAGAAGTTAGGATTATATTAACTAGTCATGTTGAAACTACAGATTTAACTTTAAAAAAATTATTTTAAACTTACTATAATACCCATATTCCAATACACATTATTCATGTTAGCTATCATCTCACCATTTCCTTTTTTACTTATTTTCAATTTTTTTTGAAAATAAGCAGTTGACCTTTCTCTTTGAATCTTTACATCATTCAATCCCAAGATTCCTTATTGCATACTAATTTCCTGCTGCCAAGAAATCTCTGTTTCATGCCCTAAGCCAGAGTACGCCCATTTGCAGTGATTACGTTTCTCATGACCCAATTCATATTGTCCTTATTTAAAATGTACAATGTCTAGTCTCAACCTCATACCTGCAAAGATATCACAGTATTTTTGTTAGCGTGTTCCTTACCACAGTTCTTGGATTTCTACCAAAACAAAGTTTCTACAAAACTTCCTGTGGTCATCCTTCTTAGCCTTTGCTGCCCCAGTTTCCTTAATTCTGATTAAAGCTCTAGCTCATTTATCAGTGGATTAAGCAATGAACAGTAATTAATATTGTGGACCCATTCAAAGCTGTTTTGCCATCACTTTTTGGAATACCTTAAAAAGACTAAACTTTGTGATAGGCTGTATAAGAATGCAAATGTAAGGAAATGCAGATGGGAGTGTAAGTGAAAACATGCAGTACTGACCTTCCTGATTGCTCACTACAGGAGACCAAGACGCATTCCACCCCAGTGGCGGGTCCCATACCACTCATGGATCTGAATCAGCTGGTGAGTTCAAAACTGCTTTAGTCATTTACTGTTATAATCGTTGAGCCTGATGACGACTACCAACGAAGTATGAGTCAGTGTCTCCAGAGAAGTGGTTCTCAAACCTTCTTAGCATACATCACAATTGCAGGGAGGGCTTATTAAATCACAACGCTGGACCCCACCCTTAAGGTTCAGTAGGTCCGGGTGGAGCCCAAGCATTTGCATTTCTAATCAGTCCCTGGTAATGCTGACACTGCTGGGACAGGGATTGCACTTGAGAACTACTGCTCTGGAGGAAAGCCTTGCATCTGAAACCCTCAGGAAGAATTCAGGCAGTGTCCCAATTTAACATTGCACTACACCAGAGTGATTAAGAGCATGAGCTTTGCAGCAAAAATGGCCTGAGTTCAATTCCAGGCCCCCGCATATTAACTGAGCAAGATGCTTTAAAGGGTCTGAGACAAAATTTCTCAACTAATAAACTTGGAATAATGACAATTGTCACAGGACATTGTTTCAAAGACTAAATGATAGAATACATGTAAAGCATTTAACATAATCCTGGCACATGATATCATCACTGGTATTTGTTGGGAATTTACTGTGTGCCAGCAGCATCTTTCTGAACACTTTACATGTGTTAGGTTGGGCCAAATGGAACTGCCATTATTATAGGTCACGAGCAGGTCCATATCGGCCAGTCGCGGTGGCTCCTGTAATCCCAGCACTTTGGGAGGCCGAGGCAGGCGGATCACGAGGTCAGGAGTTCGAGACCAGCCTGACCGACATGGTGAAACCCTGTCTCTACTAAAAATACAAAAATTAGCCGGGCGTGGTCGTGTGCACCTGTAATCCCAACTACTCAGGAGGCTGAGGCAGGAGAATTGCTTGGACCTGGCAGGCAGAGGTTGCAGTGAGCCAAGATTGCGCCACTGCACTCCAGCCTGGGCGACAGAGCAAGACTCTGTCTCAAAAAAAAAAAAAAAGAACAGGTTGATATCAGCAAATTCATGGAGTTTATCTAGTATTAACTCTGTGACATAGGTAAGTACTATTATTATCCCCATGTTACAGATGAGGAAACTAAGGCTCAGATAAGGTAAGTAACTTGGCAGAGTTGACAGGACCAAGGAGTGATGGAGCCACCTTTCAAGCTTGGAGGGTCTTATATTACTTCTCATAGCACAGTCTGGAGAAGGCATTCCATAATGACCATAATTACTGCCAGGCATGAATTCTTAAATAGACTCCTGTTTGTTGTGATTCAGATCACAGCCCTACAAACCTTACCCCAGATTGCAGAAGTCTGACATGAGGTAGGTTTACTAACTACTTCTACTGCTGGGCTACTGGGAGGTTCTGCCAGTGCTGCCTTACCGTGGTCTCCCTGAACATCATAAATCCAGGTGACCCCATGTAAATGATTTAAGCCATATCAATTATTGTCTTCCCTTTTTATGCCCAAGTTTGAGTGAGGCTCACCATCAGGTTTAAATGTTTATACACTGAAAACAAATATGAAGATGGATATTTACATGGTGGCTTCCACAGTAACTCTCTATGGAGGAGCACTAGGAGGTAGGGATTCATTAGAAATGCTTCTGAAATAGAGACAGAAGTCACAGGTTCACTGGGGACCTTAGGCAGGGCACTTAACCTTTCCCAGACTCAATTTCCTTGTTAGTAAAAAGGAGATCAAATCATCTGCCTCAGTTGCTTCCTAGAGTTCTTGTGAGGAAGACAGGGTACCAGAAGTGTGAAAGTACTCTGAAAAAGTAGGGAGTTATTAAGGGGCATGATCTCTAAAACCAAGAGACCCCAGCCACTCTCTAAGTGTGATTCTTTAACCATCAGTGTGGACATCACCTAGGAACTTGTTGGAAATGCAGAATCCCTGGCCAACCCAGACCTACTGAATCAGGATCTGCATTTTAACTATACTCTCCCACCCAGGTGGTTTACATGCACATTAAAGTTTGGAAGCTTAGACTGTGCTAGACTGCTTTTCTCACCATTGAAGCCAATCGAACGATCTCTGTGCACATGTCTCAGATTACATGTCATCTCCCAACAGGAATATCAAGTGCTCCTCTTTGTGGAACTTGCTATTGTGGCCAGTCCTACCCTGGCTGGATTTGTAGACATCTAGGGCACAAGGCAAGACCTGCTGTCTCACATCCATCCTCTGTGGCTTTTGCTTGAAGTGAGAATCAGGTGGACAGGAGCCAGTCTCTTTTGTTTGGCTTCTGAGCAGGTGTCTATTGTTCAAACAGGAGGTTTCATCTTGTTGCGCGCACACCCAGATCTTTTCTTGCTGGGAGCACTTCTTTTTTTTTTTTTTGAAAATCAAAATAAAGAGATTATGATCCATTAATGGCCTCTTTTTTAAATATCAAAGGCTTCTGTGAGTCAGAAAAAAAAAAAAAAAAACAGTGAGAGCGACTATACCTCCTGGGGAGTTTTCACTGCCAAAGATCTTCGGTTTAGGTGGCCAGTGTCCCATGACTTGGGCAGGTGAAAACCTGCCAACCACCAAGGACACTGGAAGGCATGTAGGGAAAGGGCCTTGGACTGTTTTGGAGGTTTGTAAAGTCAAAGGCCACTGTCAACATAGGATGGGGGATGTTGAAACACCTAGATGTCTGGTAGGAACTTGTTTTGCTCCCTTTTAAGTTTTAACAAAACCATCAAATTGCATAAACAAGAGACATCCTGTCCTCATATAACCATTGTAATCAAGATTTCAGTGTGCACAGCCTAAAGTTTGGCTCCATGAGGAAAGCTCTCATTTAAGACCCCACCGTTTTCATCCATTGATCAGCCTTCAGGATTCTACAGTGGGCTTCCATTTGGTAGGAAAAAAAAGAAGTTCATTTTGGTGGAACACTTTCAAATTTTGTTTTGAAGCAATGGAGGAAGAATTTTTAAAAATCCATGAAGCTTTCATTTGATGAGTCTCTTCACAAGATGTCTTAGAAGTTTCTTTTTTAAAAAAAATTGTTTATTTATTTATTATTTATATTTTTAATAGGGACAGGATCTCCCTATGTTTCCCAGGCTGGTCTCAAACTCCTGGGCTCAAGAGATCCTCCTGTCTCAGCCTTCCAAAGTGCTGGGATTACAGGTGTGAGCCACCGTTCCTGGCTTCTTAGAAGTTTCTTTTAGAACCATTGTGTCTCCCTCATTTCGATAGGCCTCCAGTTCTAACTTGAGGATTGTCTGTCTTGTGATACTTCCTCCCAGTTTAACGCATTTTGTTTATTTCCTTATTTTGCTTTTTAGCAGTAGAAAATGTTGATTCTTCTAACAAGGTGTGTTTCAGTAATATATTAGCAGGGAATCTAATAGGATGATTTTTCATTGTCAGAAAGGGCCACTGCCGCCAAACTCCTTATTTATTTATTTATTTATTTATTTATTTATTTATTTATTTAGAGATGGAGTCTTGCTCTGTCACCAAGCTGGAATGCAGTGGCACAATCTCAGCTCACTGCAACCTCTGCTTCCCGGGTTCAAGCAGTTCTCCTGCCTCAGCCTCCCGAGTAGTTGGGACTACAGGCACATGCCACCATGCCTGGCTAATTTTTGTGTTTTTAGTAGAGACGGGGTTTCACCATGTTGGCCAGGTTGATCTCAATCTCTTGACCTCGTGATCCGCCCGCTTCGGCCTCCCAAAGTACTGGGATTACAGGCGTGAGCAAACTCCTTGTTTTATAGTGTTTATGTTGGCTTCTATGATGCTACTGGATGAGATTTTCAGGTTCCCTTTGGGCTTTCTGGAGCATGTGAGTCCCCTGGGGGTCTTGTTAAAATGAAGATTCTGATGTGGTAGCTTTGAGATGAGGCGTAAGATTCTGCATGTCTAGCGATCTCCACAGGTATGCCTGTCCTGATGGTCCGAGAGCCGCACTTTGAGTAGCAAGGTCCTAAATTAAAAATAGAAAATAACAACCACACACAACTACCAATACCGTGTACTTCTTTAAATCTCTGCAAAATTATGATGAACAGCATTCTATTATCCCCACCTTACGAGTGTGAAAAGGAAGACTTGGAGAAGGTAGATTGACCCAGCACACATGGCTGGTTAGCAAGGGACAGCGGTGAGACTCGAATCCAGGATTGTCCAGCTCTAGACCCCAAAGTCCTGAACACTGTGCAACACTGCTGCTGAGAATTCTCATGTTCCTTGATACAAAATAACATTACTAAGCCTTAGCCTTAATCAAACGAGGTGGGGGGGAATATCTTTTGTGTAATGCTTTATAAACATCTGCAGCTTGAATCCATAAATGGCTTCTCAGTGATTCAGAATGTGGAGAGCTGCCCTTTATGCAGCTCCACAAGGAACTCATGGTTATACATTTCAAACTTTGGTTGAGAGATATTGTTTTTCCCCTTAGGACACTCACGTGGGAGTCAAGAAGGTGGAGCAAACACAACCTCTGGTCCTATAAGGACACCCCAAATTCCAGGTGAGTTTCAAACTTTGAGGCAGAAAAACACGCTGAAAGCAGCTTTCTCAGAATGTCCCAGCAAGGAAGAGGAGACCCGTTTGAAAGCACATTCTCTGCAATGCCCAACATATGAATCCAATTGCTCCTCTTTACAAGTTAAAGGATGAATGAGAGTACTACAGCCTCTTGGTAGGAAAAGATGGAATAGTCTTTTCTTCCTGGGTTCTACAAACTAGCTGAGCTCATACTCAGATCTATCCCTGGCCTGTCCCAGAGAAGTGCCATGTTAGTTACTAAAGCTTCCTTCCTAAATGAATGATCACCAAGAGGACCCCATGTCATACCTAGGTCCTTTCTATCCCAATCCAATTTCCACTTATTTCTGGGGTCCAAGGTGAAGCATGTAATTTTCCTCTTACAATTACAGACAGGAAGGAGTTAAAAGAGGCATTTATGTTAGATGGAGTGAAAATTTTCTTTTGGTTCCCCAACTGATTTTTTTTGGTTGAGGGACCGCCTGCTGATGTGGACGGAATAAACTTTTCAGAAAGTACGACATGTGCAGTGAGAAGGCTGGGACACTTGGTTCTCCTGAGCATCAAGACAAGGCATTTGTTGCAAATTCTTTATTTGACTTGGAATCAAAATTGTTTTGTCCTAGAGAATTACTAAAGGGAAGGGTTCTCCTAAGGTTGTAAATTACCCTTTTAATTCTCTCCTCTTCAGAGGTCTCCAAACTGAGCCTCCCTTGGGGAAAGAGAAGAACGTGGCATGCACCGTTCTCCTTTGCCCCAGCTTGCCTAAGCACACCTGAAGACAGACCAGACAGAGAGAGGGGTGGGCTGTCCCAAGGGAGAGCATGGGGGAAGCCTTAGCTGTCATCAGGCAGCAAGATTCTTCCCAGCTCCAGTGACAGTGCAGGTGGGACATCTCAGGGCTGGAAACCAGGGCCACGGTGGGCAGGAATAGAGAGGAAGAACAGAAATGGGGCCCTCCTGTCAGTCTCCCCCCACTTCTGACTGTACCTACCTCTCCAAACTCATCTAAACCAGGAAAACGTGAGGCAAATGTAGTGCTGAGCAGGAAATCAGAGATAAACCAAAATTTCCAAGAAGAAAACAGATAATGAGACTTTCCATGTCTCTTCTTTCTCAAGCCCTGGTTCATTGCATACATACACAACCCACTTTGCAACTGAATTTTGTAGAGTTGTCAAGTCATATTTTAGTCCTACAAGAGCCTGATTTCAAAATGTGTAGAATATTAATCCACAAGTGATATGTAATTATTGAAGACATTTGAAAAAATACAACTAAAGAAAATAATGGAAATATAAATCAATTATTATCAATCTCACCATCCAGAAATACCATGGTTACCATTTTAATATACATCTTTTTTTTTTTTTGAGATGGAGTTTCGCTTTGTCGCCCAGGCTGGAGTGCAGTGGCGCGACCTCGGCTCACTGCAACCTCCGCTTCCTGAGTTCAAGCAATTCTCCTGCCTCAGCCTCCTCAGTAGCTGAGTTTACAGCATGCCACCACACCCAGCTAATTTTTGTAGTTTTAGAGATGGGGTTTCACCATGTTGGTCAGGCTGGTCTCAAACTCCTGACCTCATGATTCGCCCACCTCAGCCTCCCAAAGTGCTGGGATTACAGGCGTGAGCCACTGCGCCCGGCCTTTCCTGTTATTTTAAAATGTAAAATATATACCAAAATGTGATTACACCTTACATGGTGTTTAGCAAACATTGCCTACTGGTTAACCATGGCTTCCATGTCATTGAATATTTCCTCCTTATATTGTAGTGCGTAATGCAATAGATGTACCCTAATTTATTTAACCAATCCTTTATTGCCTCCATTTTTGTTTTTTAATACAATGTAAGGTGGATAGGTGGATGCTCTTATACAGGAAAAAATGTTCCTTTCAAAAGAAGCCTACATTTCCTTTTATGTGTTTAATAATATTATACCAAAGGCATCTACAAGATTCAACAAGTCATCCTGTCCTTTTTTAGAAACATAGTTCTCCTGAAGGGACTTGAAAATCCTGACTGATGATAAAAGATAAAAGCAAGAAGGCTGTTGGACAAATACTTACAGCAAATTGCTCTTCCAGAATTACCTGCCTATTGGCTGGACCTATTGGCCAGACCCCACTGCAGTGCTGACTGTGGTGCTTGTTTGAACTAGGTCAATTATAAAGTGCATTTTTGGTTTTACAAAGTGTGTCTCTGAAGCTCATGCATGTCATTTAATTTACTCACACCAGAATGGCTGATCATCTTGGCATCCCTCTTGGCCTTGGCTTTGATTCTTGCAGTTTGCATTGCAGTCAACAGTCGAAGAAGGTAAGGGGCTGTCCTGGGGGCTTTCAACTTGGAAAGGGCATCATTTAAACTCAGGCTTTATATCCTTGCTGCTCAGAGCGTAGTCCCTGGAACCAGCAGCCTGGGCACCATGGGAGTTTGTTGGAAATGCACAATCTCAGACCCAACCCCAGACCTCCTATTGTATAGTCTGCATCCTAACAAGATTCCAGGGATTCACGTGCATGGTGCAGCTTAAGACATCTTTCTCTGCCCCGGTTTTTAGAGACAGCAGACACCTGTGATTGTTTGGCTCATCACTTTTAAGTAGTGGTTGAATCCTTTGTGATTTTACATGTTTTTTAGGGTTAAACCTCATGCAGACTCTATCTGATGAAAATTATGAAGTATCTCACCAGGAAGGCACACAAAAGTATATACTCATTCATTGATTTGTTAAATATTTATTAAATACATTCACAATGCACAAATATTGTATAAAGATTCAGTGATTCATCATCCCCTGTAGCTTCTCTGAGGCCCAGGGAACCTTTCAGAACTTTAACTAGAAGGAACTATTGGCCTTGTGCTTTTGTTTGTTGTTTGTTTTTTGTAATGATATCATTTTCTATTTTCTGGGAACTGTAATTGAAGAGATTTAGGTTATAGTACAACAAGAGCACTGTTTCATAGGTCTTCTTGCTGTTAAGAGGTCTATGAAGCAGAGAACTTTCCTTAGGAAAACAACTAAATGAAGAGAGTCACCTCCCTAGAACTGACACATGGGCTGTTTTTATGTTCTTGAAGGCCACTCTCTCCCTACCTGAACCAAGTCCTATAGGCTTAGATGTTATTTACATTTTATATATACTATATATATATATATATATATATATATATATATATATATATACACACACACATTATATATACACAATAGTAATTCTAGCAACAGAGGAAATGAACTTTAACAGGGGTATAAATCTAAATTTTTTAAAGTATAAATCTAAATTTCTTACCCAAGACACTTTAAAGATACATTATTTTTCTCTAGGATGTAATTCATAGGAACATTAAACCTTTTGTAAATGTCCCTTTAGATGGTTTCTCATAAGGTAAAAGAAACTTATTTCCAAGCAGGGCCACCTTTATTGTGTCCCCAGATCACCTCACAGGGCAGAAAAATGCCCCTCAGTCTGGGAGAAGACCTAGAGAGAATTATGGACTCCTTACTGGTTTTTGGAAAGCAACCAACAGCTAATTCCAACACCATGGGCAGCCCATACAGTCTCTAATTATCTGAGAAAATCAAATGATGCGTTACAATAATTACGCTGGTACGAGTTAATAAAAGTGCCATATTACAGTCAAATAGCTATGTTGCTATCTATACCATTGAGGGCATAGTTTTAAAAAGCAGTTATGCTAGCTGATTGTGTAAGGAACAAAACTGAGAGAAAAAATCTAAAAGGCCGCCTATGATTGAATGGAAAGATTTTTTTTTAGTTGAATTTAAATAATGTGACTTGGGGGAGCCTTTACAAAGAGTCTTTATACTTCCCTTCAGCTTCCTTGTTTTCCCTTGGATTACTTTTGCTCAATTAAATATGAATTTCCTATTGTGTGCAATCAGCCCTTTATTGCCAAGCCCTAGAATGCACCACTTTTGCTCACATACACAGTCCATAAGCTTTGCACATGTCACCATAGAAACGCTGGCATGGATGCTGTCGACATTTAGGGAGACCTCGGAGAAGCATCTCAGCTGTCCCTAAGAACAGCTGGAGTCCATACATTGGGGCTGGGTATCTCCCCCATCATCTGTGTCTTGCCAGCGGCAGACAGCAGAGAAGGGGCCTCATTGCTGCCCTCTCCCTCCTCCCAAGACCAACAGTCACCCTGGCAACCGGCAAACAGGGACACACAGGGTCCAGCACAGCGAGTATCTCACCAGGAAAGTAGCTGCTTGGACGCCATAAATTACTATGTCCTGATTTGATAATTGAAAACAGATTTGCCACGCAGCTAAAGGGTGGTTAACAGCTGCACAGGCCCCTTAATGGGCTCTGTGATTCTAAAGCTGTCAACCCATTTCTAATCCCCTTCAAAGGCTGGGGCTTTTCTGCTTTGAGTGTCACATTTAAGAAAAAGAGATACAGAATCCTATTTTCATCAGAGAAAGTTTGGTTGAAAATGGGGCCTCCAATGGGTGTTCATTTATTCAGCAAACATCTTTTGAGTGGCTGCTGTGACTACCAGCCCTGGCAAGGAGAAAGAGAAGGTAAAAAACAAAAAGAGTACCACCCCTTTTCTAAAAGAATCTTGAGGTTTAGTGGAGGTATTGGCCTCTTGAATTTGAATTGGCCAATATTTATTGAGAACATTCCCTGTGCCAGACACTGTTCTATAAATTATGGTTAAAAGACAAAAGTGGAAAATCATTAGTCTCTGAAGTTGACATACAAGGATGGATCACGGGCTTGCATGATGAAGTGATCTGTGAGTCACGTTGTCTTAAAGATGCTGGCTTGGGGGTTCTATTACTTCTTTAGCTTTTTCCACCCCTGCCATCATCCACAACAGCTTTCTTTGCTGTTCCTCATGTCACCTGACTCCTTGAGTTACAGCTCTCCAAGGGAAATCATATTTTATTCCGTCTTCGTGAGAGCACATATTTAGGAGTCAGTTGGGTTGATAGATACTGTGTGAGGCTCCAGAGAAGATTTTCCTTTAAAGAATCTATCTCGGCCAGGTGCAGTGGCTCACGCCAGGTGCAGTGGCTCACTTTGGGAGGCCAAGGCAGTGGATTACTTGAGCCTAGGAGTTCAAGACCAGCCTGGGCAACATGGCGAAACTCCGTCTCTACAAAAAATACAAAAATTAGCCGGGCATAGTGGCGCATGCCTGTGGTCTCAGCTGCTTGGGAGGTTGAGGTAGAAGAATCGCTTGAGCCCCGGGAGGTGGAGGCAGCAGTGAGCCATGATAGTGCCACTACAGCCTGGGCAACAGAGTGAGACCCTGTCTCAAACAAACAAGCAAACAAATGAACAAACAAAAACCTATCTGATTTGTCTGAAGAGGAGAAAAAAACATGAGGACTTTACTATGTTGCTTGTACATAAAAGCTGTTCACCAGCCTTCCCTTTAATGGGAATAATCGTCTTTTCTATAAACCCCAGCAGGCGGTCACCCACACTCCAATCAGTAGGTCTTCTCTATGCATCACCATAATTTAGAAATATTTTCCTTCTCTTATGCTACAGTCTAGCTCCTGTAATCTGAGCTCACCCAACCTCGTTCTGCTGTCTAGAACAGTGCCAGGCAATAGAACTTTCTGTGACGATGGAAATGTTCTATATCTCCACTGTCCAATATATAACTACTAGCCACTTGTGGCTACTGAGCACTTGAACTTTGGCTAGTTCAACTGAGGAAGTGAATTTTCAATTTCATTTCATTGTAATTAGTTTAAATTCAAATAGCCACATGTGGCTGGTGGCTACTATATTGGATGGCGCAGCTCTAAAACAGTGCAAAATAAATCCCTAAATATCATTAAGGATTGTCAGGTAGAAGAGTCACGAGATGAGTTGCCAAGTTACCCACCTAAATCTTTTGAGATAAATTCTGCCATGCCATAAAAGTATGTCACCCGGCTTCTAAACCCCAGCCAGCCTGCCCTCCCTTTCCTGGTGAGGTCTCATTCTGCCTCCTTCCACACTGTGTGATTGCTGTGTGCTCAGCTAATGCCTGAGATTTAAGGGAAGAGGAGATAAAGGTAAGACACAGATCCATGAGGATCTCTGATCTTCAAAGTCAGAAAATCCAAGCTGTGGCTCGGGGCGGTGGCTCACACCTGTAATCCCAGCACTTTGGGAGGCCGAGGCAGGCAGATCACTTGAGGTCAGGAGTTTGAGACCAGCGTGGCCAACATGGAGAAACCCTATCTCTACTAAAATTAGCCAGGTGTGGTGGCGGGTGCCTGTAATCCCAGCTACTTGGGTGACTGTGGCAGGAGAATTTCTTGAACCCAGAAGGCGGAGGTTGCAGTGAGCTGAGATGGTGCCATTGCACCCCAGCCTGGTTGACGAAGTGAGACTTTGTAAAACAAACAAACAAACAAAAAAACAGAAAATCCAAGCTGTGATTCTTGCAGTGCAGTGCCATAACTAGCTGTGAAACTTTGGACAATACTTCTTGGACTTGGTGTCCAGTTTACATAAGGAAGAAGCTGGGCTAGATGGTCTCTGAAGCCCCTTAAGGTCTAGTGATCCTTCTTAAATTCTTATAACTAAGAAGAACTTAAAAATTAGAATTTGCCTCTTAAAAGTACTTATTAGATGCCTAGAGCACTGACTATTGGAATGAGTTATTTATGAGAATCATCCTACCCTCCTGAAAGTACTCAGACAGATAGAAACACATAAATCCAAAGAGAAATGTGGGCCAGCCAAAAACCAAGCACAATATTCCTGTGTTCTATAGGTCAGATGTTATCCACTGTCAAGATCAGCTTCGTTTAGATTAACAACATTAATCCCCACGCACTCCCATGCACAGACATATTTTTTATGCTCATATATCATTTTCCCATAATATTTCATTCCATCCCTCAACTACCCATTGGTTAGGCAAATAGGAATTACTTTAACTAGACAACCTTCCTCCAGAGAACACAGGGACCAGGGAATTGGAAGTAACACAAGCAGCATTCTACCTTAAGCCTTTTAAATCCTCTTCATAGTAAATAATAACGAGGTAGGTGGAGGCAGCCAGGAGAAACAAGCAAAATTCATTTCATATGGCTTTTGTTATATTAACAATTACAGATAGCACTTGAAAGCTTACTGTGCTCCAGATACTGTTCTAAGTGGTATCCCAAACCTTAGTTTCCTTACCCCACATAAGAGCAAGAATAACAATTATTTCCTTACCCCTCATAAGAGCAAGAATAATAACAACAATAGACTCATTTATTTAGTGACAGTCTCTATTTCAAGGGCTTTTCACAATCCTGTGATACTGCTACTCTTAATAACCTGGTATTATTGATGCACAACTGAGGCTCAGAGAGGTTAAGTGAGTTGCCCCAGGTCACACAGCAGTAAGTTCTCAAAACCAGGCCTTCCAAGCCCCTTTTCTTCTTTCTTTTTTTCTTTTTCTTTTTCTTTTTTTTTTTTTTTTTGAGACGGAGTCTTACTGTGTCACCCAGGCTGGAGTGTGGTGGTGTGATCTCAGCTTACTGCAACCTCCACCTCCCAGGTTCAAGCAATTCTCCTGCCTCAGTCTCCTGAGTAGTTGGGATTCAGCCATGCACCATCATGCCCCCATGGCTGGCTAATTTTTGTATTTTTGGTAGAGATGGGGTTTCACCATGTTGGCCAGCTGGTCTCGAACCCCTGACCTCAAGTGATCCTCCTGCCTTGGCCTCCCAAGTGCTGGGATTACAGGTGTGAGCCATTGTGCCTGGTCTCTTTTTCTTTTTTGAAACAGGGTCTCACTCTGTCACCCAGGCTGGAATGCAGTGGCACAAACACAGCTCACTGTAGCCTCAACTTCCTGGGTTCAAGTAATTCTCCCACCTCAGCCCCCAAAGTAACTAAGACTACAGGCAAATGCCACCACAGCCGGCTTATTTTTGTATTTTGAATAGAGACTGGGTTTTACCATGTTGTCCAGGCTGGTCACAATCTCCTGGGCTCAAGTTATCCACCCGCCTTGGCCTCCCAAAGTGCTGGGATTACAGGCGTGAACCACTGCACCTGGCCTCCAAGACCCTTTTCTTGACCATGCATCCTGCTGGACTCCATCTGTATTCCTGGTCCCCATGAATCTGTTTCACGGTTCAAGCATCCTTCCCCCAACCCCTCATCAAGCCTCATGCTAGAGGAGACAGGATCTACCTCCTGTTGAGGAGGTATAATTTCTATTTCCCCAAACAGGAGCTTAAAGTTTATGGCCTTGGCAGTCCTACAGGGAATGGTCCATGATCATGAATAATAGAGGCTTTGTCACTATTACTCCAAATATCCAGAGGCAAAGTGAACAATTCTGACTTCATACTGTTTCCACATCTCCAGAGGGCTGGCAGCATTGACAGAGCAGGCAGAACCCAGGCTTTGGTCATAAAGGCCTGGATTTGAATACTGGCTCTGTCATTCTTACTCTCTGTGTGACCTCGAGCAAGTTATTAAACCTCTTTGGCCTCAGTTTCCACTGCTGTATTATGGGAACAATAGCTGCTTTGAAAGAGTGTTGTAAGAATTACAGAAAATTACATGTAAAATGTCTGGTATTCAGGAGGTAATCTGCTTCCCTGAATTCCCATCTTGCTTGTAGTTGTGAAGCTGTGCAACTTTCCTTCCTCTAAGCATAGTCTGACTCGTATATGTGTAGCAGTGATGTGTTACAGGAAAGAGGAAGCATTGCATCAGGCTGGGTGGGGTGAAGCAATGGACAGTAACCGGGAAAAAGATCAAGGTCGTGCTCTTCCATAGCAACTTTCTTTTGCGTTTGGGTCTTAAGTAATGTTTGAGAAACCTTAAATTAACGAGAATAATTTGTCTTTTGTTATTAAACTTCCTATATCAGGGTTGTATGAGTTAGCCAATATTAGGAAAACATCACTATGGCCTTATACCTCTAGAAAAATGTTGTTTTATTCTTCTCGGTACATTCAGTAATAATGCTGACAAGGCCGACAAAGTGTTGACTGGGAGAGGAAGTTATGGGACTTTCTTGAATACACAAATCAGAATGATTTACAATCATCATGTTCATGGTGTATCTAAATCTGCAGAAACTGCTAAAATGCTTAAAAGAGGCAAACATTTCCATTATGAAGTATGATAGAAAGAGAATCGAACTTGAGAGTCAGACAGACCAGGGTTTGAATCCTCTTTTCTTACTTGCTGAGTTACTTGGGGGAAGTTACTGAATTTTCTGATCCCCAAGGTTTCTTCCCTGGGAATAGAGAGAAAATAATAATAACACCAGCTTCCTGGAGTTGTAGTTGCTGATTTGCAAACTTAACTGTGCAGAGAAGCCCCCTGAGGGGTTGTGAACCACAGATCCTGGGCTCCAACCCTAGAGTTTTCTGATTCAGCAGGTTTGGGGTGGGGCTGAGAACTTGTATTTCTAACAGGTTCCAAGATGATGCTTTTGCTGCTGGTCCAGGGACCTCACTTTGAGGAGTGCTGGTTGTTAGTTGTTAAAGTAGAGAAGACATCTAGCACAGTGCTTGGCACACACTGAAGCCATCATAAACCATAGTGATCATCATGATAGTGCTCAATAAGGATGATGATCTGATGCCCGAGTCACTGCAATCTTTCTCATATGGCACATTTTTTAAATTATTAGGTGTGGGCAGAAGAAAAAGCTAGTGATCAACAGTGGCAATGGAGCTGTGGAGGACAGAAAGCCAAGTGGACTCAACGGAGAGGCCAGCAAGTCTCAGGAAATGGTGCATTTGGTGAACAAGGAGTCGTCAGAAACTCCAGACCAGTTTATAACAGCTGATGAGACAAGGAACCTGCAGAACGTGGACATGAAGATTGGGGTGTAACACCTACACCATTATCTTGGAAAGAAACAACCGTTGGAAACATAACCATTACAGGGAGCTGGGACACTTAACAGATGCAATGTGCTACTGATTGTTTCATTGCGAATCTTTTTTAGCATAAAATTTTCTACTCTTTTTGTTTTTTGTGTTTTGTTCTTTAAAGTCAGGTCCAATTTGTAAAAACAGCATTGCTTTCTGCAATTAGGGCCCAATTAATAATCAGCAAGAATTTGATCGTTCCAGTTCCCATGTGGAGGCCTTTCATCCCTCGGGTGTGCTGTGGATGGCTTCTAACAAAAACTACACATACATATTCCTGATCGCCAACCTTTCCCCCACCAGCTAAGGACATTTCCCAGGGCTAATAGGGCCTGGTCCCTGGGAGGAAATTTGAATGGGTCCATTTTGCCCTTCCATAGCCTAATCCCTGAGCATTGCTTTCCAGTGAGGTTGGGGGTTGGGGTGTACTAGTTACACATCTCCTTCAACAGATCCCCCTAGAAATTTTTCAGATGCTTCTGGGAGACACCCAAAGGGTGAAGCTATTTATCTGTAGTAAACTATTTATCTATGTTTTTGAAATATTAAACCCTGGATCAGTCCTTTGATCAGTATAATTTTTTAAAGTTACTTTGTCAGAGGCACAAAAGGGTTTAAACTGATTCATAATAAACATCTGTACTTCTTCGATCTTCACCTTTTGTGCTGTAATTCTTCAGTTTCTAAACCAGCACTGTCTGGGTCCCTACCATGTATCAGGAAGAGCTGAGAATGGTAAGAAGACTCTTCTAAGTCTTCACCTCAGAGACCCTGAGTTCCCACTCAGACCCACTCAGCCAAATCTCATGGAAGATCAAGGAAGGCAGCACTGTTTTTTTCTTTTTTGACACTGTCCAAAGGTTTTCCGTCCTGTCCTGGAATCAGAGCTGGAAGCTGAGGAGCTTCAGCCTCTTTTATGGTTTAATGGCCACCTGTTCTCTCCTGTGAAAGGCTTTGCAAAGTCACATTAAGTTTGCATGACCTGTTATCCCTGGGGCCCTGTTTCATAGAGGCTGGCCCTATTAGTGATTTCCGAAAACAATATGGAAGTGCCTTTTGATGTCTTACAATAAGAGAAGAAGCCAATGGAAATGAAAGAGATTGGCAAGGGGGAAGGATGATGCCATGTAGATCCTGTTTGAAATTTTTATGGCTGTATTTGTAAACTTAAACACACCAGTGTCTGTTCTTGATGCAGTTGCTATTTAGGATGAGTTAAGTGCCTGCGGAGTCCCTCAAAAGGTTAAAGGGATTCCCATCATTGGAATCTTATCACCAGATAGGCAAATTTATGACCAAACAAGAGAGTACCGGCTTTATCCTCTAACCTCATATTTTCTCCCACTTGGCAAGTCCTTTTTGGCATTTATTCATCAGTCAGGGTGTCCAATTGGTCCCAGAACTTCCAAAGGCTGCTTGTCATAGAAGCCATTGCATCTATAAAGCAACGGCTCCTATAAAATGGTATCTCCTTTCTGAGGCTCCTACTAAAAGTCATTTGTTACCTAAACTTATGTGCTTAACAGGCAATGCTTCTCAGATCACAAAGCAGAAAGAAGAAAAGCTCCCGACTAAATCAGGGCTGGGCTTAGACAGAGTTGATCTGAAGAATATCTTTAAAGGAGAGATGCCAACTTTCTGCACTATTCCCAGCCTCTGCTCCTCCCTGTCTACCCTCTCCCCTCCCTCTTTCCCTCCACTTCACCCCATAATCTTGAAAAACTTCCTTTCTCTTCTGTGAACATCATTGGCCAGATCCATCTTCAGTGGTCTGGATTTCTTTTTATTTTCTTTTCAACTTGAAAGAAACTGGATATTAGGCCACTATGTGTTGTTACTGCCACTAGTGTTCAAGTGCCCCTTGTTTTCCCAGAGATTTCCTGAGTCTGCCAGAGGCCCAGACAGGCTCACTCAAGCTCTTTAACTGAAATGCAACAAGCCACTCCGGGACAAGGTTCAAAATGGTTACACTAGCCTCTACGTGTCCCCCCAGGGCGAAAGGGGTAGTGATACAAGTCTCATAGCCAGAGATGGTTTTCCACCCCTTCTAGATATTCCCAGAAAGAGGCTGAGACAGGAGATTATTTTCAATTTTATTTTGGAATTAAATACTTCTTCCCTTTATTACTGTTGTAGTCCCTCACTTGGATATACCTCTGTTTTCATGATAGAAGTAAGGGAGGTCTAGAGCTTCTATTCCTTGGCCATTGTCAATGGAGAGCTGGCCAAGTCTTTACAAACCCTTGCAACATTGCCTGAAGCTTATGGAATAAGATGTATTCTCAGTATTCTCACTCCCTTGATCTCAAGGGCGTAACTCTGGAAGCACAGTTTGACTACATGTCATTTTTACCAATGATTTTCAGGTGACCTGGGCTAAGTCATTAAACTGGGTCTTGTTTATAAAAGTAAAAGGCCAACATTTAGTTATTTTGCAAAGCAACCTAAGAGCTAAAGATGTAATTTTTCCTGCAATTGTAAATCTTTTATATCTCCTGAGAACTGCCCTTAAAATTAGCTCTGAGTGAAAAATCGAACGAGACAAAAGACATCTTCGAATCCATATTTCAAGCCTGGTAGAATTGGCTTTTCTAGCAGAACCTTTCAAAAAGTTTTATATTGAGATTCATAACGACACCAAAAATTGATTTTGTAGCCAACATTCATTCAATACTGTTAGAGGAGTAGGAGAGAGGAAACATTTGACTTATCTGGAAAAGCAAAATGTACTTAAGAACAAGAATAACACGGTCCATTCACCTTTATTTTATAGGTATGTCTTTGTGTAAATCATTTGTTTTGAGTTTTCAAACAATAGCCCATTGTTCATTCTTGTACTGTACAATGACCACTGTTATTGTTACTTTGACTTTTCAGAGCACACCCTTCCTCTGGTTTTTGTATATTTATTGATGGATCAATAATAATGAGGAAAGCATGATATGTATATTGCTGAGTTGAAAGCACTTATTGGAAAATATTAAAAGGCTAACATTAAAAGACTAAAGGAAACAGACTCAGAAGTCTCTAATTTAAAAGAATGGGAGGCTGAGAGGGACAGAACTATGCTTATCTGGCACTGTCTGGGTAATTTAGAGGAACAAAGTCAAAGGCATCTGAGGTGGCTGAAGCCTCACACTCATTTTATTTTTAAAAAAAGCAAAAACAAAATGGGTTTCCATCAACTTGAAAGTCTTCTTTTGGAGAAAATTTGGTTTTCTATGAGTGATGTGTGGTTCACATGTTTCAAACTAAATAAGATACAGTGAAGTGTTAGTTCTTTTAAAGCCAAGAACTACTCCTGGACTTCCAGTTAAAGAGAGGAGAGTGTACATACCTTCATTCCCTCATGTAAGCCTCTAAAAAGAAAATAAAGAGATATTTCCAGACGGAATCAACCAATGGAGTTAAAGAGATTGGAAGAAGAGACAAGAGCAGCAAAAATTTGAAGCTGAAAACTGATAGCTGATTGGTAACTGAATGAACAAATCTGGAAAAGCTGACTCCTAAGCCTGCAGTGTGGAAAACTGAGAAACAACCAGATTTATGTGACAGAACCATCGAAAGGCTGAATAGCCATTCTGGAAATGAATGGGAAGATGAGGCTGAGATTAGGAGGATAAGCTTAAAGTCTATGTAAGAAGCAGTTAGAACTCCAGGTCCCCTTCCTTACTCTGTGTAACTGAACACCATCCTTTCCCAGTCTCAGCAAAAGACCAGAAGTTTATTTTCTGGAAACAGGGAAATAGAGGGTCTCTGGCCGAAGTCCAACAGCACGTACACAGTTGACATTAGAAATACCACACTGAGGGCCGGGCATAGTGATGCATGCCTGTAATCCTAGCACTTTGGGAGGTTGAGGAGGGCGGATTGCTTGAGCTCAGGAGCTTAGAGAACAGCCTGGGCAACATGGCAAACCCCTGTCTCTATAAAAAATATAAAAATTAGCCAGGCATGGTGGTGAGTGAGTGAGACCCTGAAAAAGAAAAGAAAGATAAGAAAAGAAAAGAGACAAAAAAATAAAAGAAAGGCCATGCTGAAAAAGTGAAACCATGCTTAAAGAGTGTTGAGATTCCCTATCCTCCTCTCCCAACTTGGCTCTCGGAATGCTGCGAGCTGGGCATATGTTCTCCAGGCAGAAGCTCAGTGTTGCTGGGGAATCTTATGAGCCTGAGAGAAAATTCTAAAAATATTAACATGGTAGTTCCCAAAGAAAATGGCCCAAAAAAAGCAATCTGCAATGAGCATGGTATCTCAAGCCCCACCAGGCACCCAGAAAGCTCAGTCAGCTTTCTGTAGCTTACTCTCACACATGAGCTGTTACCAAGGAGCACCAGACATGTGGAGAAAGCATCTAATATTAAAGTCAGGGACTACAAAAAAAGAGGAAAAAGTACCTTGACAGAAAAGAAACTGCTTAGAGAAGGAAACTTTTTCTAATAAAGGTCACCAATACTCTCAGTAAAATAAGAGGAGATGGTATATCTATAAAGCAAGAACACAATGCCAGGATAAAAAGGAACATATAGAGAACACCTAAAAAAGAAGCCTTAAAAATGTAAACTTGAGAGCACAAATTTAAAAATAAACCTCACAGAAGGTTTGCAAGATAAAGTTAAAGAAATACCCTCAGAAATACAGCAAAAGCAAATAAATGGAAACAGAGGGGGAATACATTGCGAAGACTGGCACCCAGTCCAGGAAATTTAACATGCAAATGCTGTAATCAAAGTCACAGGGAGAGAAAACAAATAGGAAGAAATCATCCAAGAAAAAAATCAAGAAAATTTCCTGGAATTTTAAAACGTGAATATCTTGACTAAGGACAAGGTGAGTACTTAGTAAAATGAATAAAAACAGATCCACGCTAATGCATATTATCTTAAAAATTCATGACACCTGGGGCAAAGAAATGATCCTATGAGCATCTAGAAAGGAAAAATATATGGAGGATCAACAATCAGAATAGAATCAGATTTCTCAACGGCCACACTGAAAGATAGAAGACCATGAAACAGTGCCTCAAAATACTGAAAGAATTATTTCCAAGCTAGAATTCTAATTTAGTTAAACTGCAAATTAAGTATAAGGATGGAATAAAGAGATTTTAGGTAATCATAGTCTCCAAACCTGCTCACCCATTCACAGGCAACTCCCAAAGGATGTACTCCATCAAAACAAGGGAGTTACCAAGAAAGGAGAGGACATGAGTTTCAGAAAACAAAGTACAGGGAGTTCTTAAAATGATCATAAAGAGAGATCCCAAGATGACAGCCGTACAGCAGGTCTAGAGAACAATTAAAGTTGGAGTACTGACTAATAATTAAAACAATCAATGTTTTGCTTTTATTGACCTCTAATTAAAAAGAAAATTATTTTTTGTTGTATTCATTAACTAATGATGCATTAAAAACTGTTCCAAAATTAGTCGCTTAAAATAACAAGCATGTATTTATTTCTTATGCATCCACCAGTTAACTGAATGCTTCTGCTGATCTTGGCAGGGCTCACTTGAGCATGACGGGACTCATGCATTTGTGTGTGTGATTAACAAACAGGTCAGCTAGAAGCTGTCTGATTTCGGACAGCTTCACCTGGGATGATTGGGATCTTTTTCCGTCTGACTCTCACATGCCTCCAGCTGGCTGGTCCAGGCCTGACAGGGTTCCAAGTAAGAGCACATGCTCACAGGTCCTCTTGAGGCCTGGGCTCAGAACTGGTGCTCTGTCATTCCACCATATTCTATTGACGAATCAAGTTACGACAGCAGCCCAGATTTTAAAAGAAGGGAAATAGATTCTATCACCTAATGGGAGAAGCTGCAAAGTCACATTGCAAAAAGCATGGTTACAAAAAAGCCAATTATCAGGGCCATTAGTGCAATCAAGATCTATGATAGACATGTTGAAAGATTCTTGTGCTCAAGGGCACCGCTCATGTTTATGCTTAAAATACACTCACCATTTGAGCCATATTGGCAATAGCATTAACTTAGAAAACCATAAACAACTTTATAAACCCCATGCTTATTGGAAAAGGAAGGAGCAAAGTCATGTGTAAATGTGTTTGGGAGATTGCTTGGGATGGTAAAAACAGCATGAGCTTTGGGATCAGACAAATTTTGGGTTTTAATACTGATTCTACCACTTACTTAACTATGAAACCCTGTTCACACATCTTAAATATTTTGAGTCAGTAAAGAGACAGTAAAACCTTCATAGGGTGGCTATGAGGATTAAATTTAATAAGTACATGTCAGTACCTGGGGTATATTAGGTCCTCAAAAATATTAATTCCTACCTGCCATCACCCACATATGCACAGTAGGTACTTAACTTCTTCCTTCACCATTTCCTCCAACGTTCTGAACTCTAACCATCTTTTAAGTGTGAATTGCTATTAACTTACAGTGGCTGGAGACAGATTATTTCAGAATCTGAAGCTCCCCATGAAGAAAGCCCTTCAATTTTAGTCAAAAGGTTTTTGCTTTCAAAGCAAGACTAACAAGCAGGGAGTCCAGGAAGCAAATAACTGGCATTCGTTGATTAAATCTTGGCCATCCAGGTTGTGGCTGTAGGTTAACCAAAGTTGGGCATCCACCCATGACTTTGATCGTCACCTCCAGGAAGTTGTCTTGCCCCACCCCTACCCAGGATGAGCTCATTTTCCCCTCTATGGGTATAACTCTTACCTTGCCCATATGTCATTGTAGTTCTTACTCTGCAATTTCATTAATCTGCCCATGAACCTGTCTCTTCTACTATATGATGAGGTGTGAAGGTACAGAGAAATTCATTATGGTCCCCCAAACCAGGTAAGTAGAAAGTGGTAGAACCAGGAATAGAGGTCAGCTCTCTCCAAAGTCTCTGGCTTAGCATGCCTGAATTGTCTATTGTCAGAAGTTTGGTAAACTGAATTTGCTGAAGTTAAGACATCATCTCCAAATGTGGCAAACCAGGTCAGTATTCCAGAGCTCTCTGTGCCTGGTGGAGCCAAAGGAGGCTTTCAGAAACCACTGAAAAGATTTGGGGATGAGTATGCTCACCATTTAGACCATATTGGCAATGGAATTAATTTAGGAAACCATAAACAACTTCATAGATGCTGTGCTTATTGGAAAGGGAAGAATCAGTCATGTGTAAATGTGATTTTTGCTGTGATGCCCTGGGCAAAGGCTCAGTGGAGAAGAAAGTCTGGCTGGGCATCCTGGCCTCAAGCCCCATTTCTTGCCTGTGTTGACACCTGGTCTTGAACACCAGTAGTTTGCCTGTCAGGGCCGCCCATAACCCGCCTCCTCAATCCTGCCCCATTAGGCTTCCAGACTGCTAATCTCATTACATGGTAACTACTGTTTTCCAGAAGTCTTGTCTAAACCACTTCCTCCTTCCTCTCTCTCGAAAGAGGAGTAACGAACCTCAGAAAAGGAGGCTAAGGTTTAGCTTTTAAAAGGTGATTTTTAAAATAAGACTCTTAGTTCAAATTCAACCTCTGCCATTTACTTATGTATAACCTTACACGAATTATTGAACAGTTCTGTGCCTCGGTTTCCTCATCTGTAAAGCAGGAATAATAATCTCTACCAGAAAGAATGCTGGGGGGTTAAATGAGATAATATCTGTAAAATGATGGAATATAGTAGACGTATATAGGTTTCCTTCCCTCATTTCCGCTACCTTCAACACTTTTGTGTGAATACATAGTAGGGGTCTAGATAGAATATGAACCATGATTTGCGAGAAGTCAGAGGTGTTCCAAAAATTTCTGAACCTCTCCCAAACTCTTTTAAGCATTGGGGTCTGAAAAGCCTTCCCTCTCCCACCCGAAGATTTCCAAATAGTATCAAAAAGAAAAAGAGATTCCCGCTCCTGTTTTCTGGGGAAGGGTGGAATATGCAGGTTTATTATTGCCAACATCTGTAACACAAAGGCTCTGCCAGAGCCAGCCTTCAAGGTGACCCCTAGATAGGGAGAGAGAAGAAATGAGATTGAAATTCCAAGGGCCTAGCTCTGGAGATTCTGAAGATCCTAGACCTTGGGAACTCACCCATGCAGAAGTGGAGAGACAGGTTTTCAATTATAAAGGCTAAGGGCTTCAAATTTCAGCTTGGGTTACTAGAGTTCAGCGAGAGCTTTACTTTTTATTTTCGCCTCTTCTAGGATTCTTTAAATCTCATTAAGAATGAAGAGAGAAATGTGAAGAAAAGCTGTCAGAGGGGTAAACATTGTCAGAGGGATGCAAGGAAGAGTAAGATTTCAAACAATTGTTCTGAAAGAAAGTAGCTATTTAATAAGGACTGTCTATGAATATAGCAGATATTTAAATCACAATACATATAAAGTAACCTCAAAAGCGTCTCAATAAGGACAGCATCTCTCTTCCAAACCTCAGTGGGTTTTGCTGGCTGCATTTCCAGGGCAAGTTGTCTTGGCCACACTTTACTTCTCTTCCACTCTCTGAATCCCTTTCACTGGGCTTGGAGGCACAGCAACTCAGAAGTACAAAGTCTGGTCCGGGCAGCAGAGTCATTGGCCGCGCTGTAGGTACTCTCCCTCAGGGCAGTGGCAAGCTGGGACCTCTCTCAATAGGCAAGGGACCTCCGACTCCCTGTTTTAGATCACTTCCCCCTTGGACAAAATTTAGACCTTTGTGTAAAAGCTGACTGAGAAAAGTGCAATGTGTTCATCTGTCGAGCCAAGGATGAGAGTAATGGAAATTTTCCCATCAAGGTTCACGTCCTTGGCAGAAACTTCGTTTTCAACCATCTTGTTGGCCTTCTCTGGCCTGTTGATAATGCGCCCCCTAGTGGATGCTTTACAACATCCCCTTTGTCTCCGTAGAAATTGAATCCTTCCGCCTGACCAGTTCTCGAATCCTCAAGGGTAAAACCAGAAAGAAGAGGGTGAAGGTGGGCATCCTTGCACTCAAGGCTTAGTGGGGAGTGGGAATGGGAGTGGAACTGGGTTGCCTGAGTTGGGACAAAGGGTTGGGGAACAACAGATGGTCCACGTTTTCTTTTTAAACTACATTTTGTGTTTTGAAAAGGATTTATAAACCGTTTAGAGAAGGAAACATTCATTAGTTGCAATTTAAACGTCATTTACTGAATATCTACTATATGCCAGGCATTGCGCCATTGCTGCGCTACAGATCCTTGTCTGAAGGACACAGATAATCGTAGCCAAGAACCTGCTATGACAGTGGGATAGATAGAGTATTGATCTATAATGGCTGAAATTGAGCATTTGCTATCTACTTGGGCGCTGTTTTAAGCATGTTGCATTGTGTTAATTAAATTAAGTTATTTAACCTGTCTGTGGTTTAACAGGTAATCGTAGAACACAGCTTACAGAGCTTTCAGAACTAAAGAAGATAATATCTGAAAGATCTTAAAACAGTGCCTGGTACAGACATGCTAAAATGAGAAAACGGAAATGATACTCTGCACAACCTTGTGAGATGAAGTACCATATTATGTTGCATCTACAGAAGGGAAAACTAAGGCAGAGGAAGCATAGTCACTCTGCTAGTAACTGGCAGAGCAGTCTGCCAATGTAAACAGCCCAGACCTAGAATATGCTCTCTTAACTCCTATGACACACTGCTTCTGCCTGAACAGACTGACTATTTTAACAGGAATAGTTTTCATTTCAGTTCTTAAAGAAGGCTAACATCAACATTGGTGAGCTATTAAACAAGTGTCAAAATTATTGGGGACTGTAAATCACTTTATGTCTATTAGTTGATTCTAAGTATGGCACAGATTACTTGTTCATTTGGTGTTTGAGGAAAAGTTCAATAATATGCCAAACTTTCGTTCTCAGTTTTCATTTATAAAGAAGCTCTTGGCTAAAGAAATTTCCTAAAAGAATCTAGGACTACTCAAAGAAGAGACTGGCTTATTTTCTGCCTTTTATTGTTCCTTAAAAAGAATTCAACATTAAAAATACAGAAGTAATTGTCTACTTCATTTCTATAGAAAGGTAGACAATAAGACATCCGTTTTCTAGAAAATTCTTTATTCCCAGAAATTTTATGCTGGAAATGTTTTCTGTTCCAAAAAATATCATCTAATCTTGTTGACAAACCACACCAAGGGATTACATTTTAAGTCCTATCATTGTGACTGAATGAACTGAGACTTCCCCTCCGCCTCCGGGGTTTAGGGAAGTACAACTTGGACAAGATATTCTTTATTGTCAAATAACAATGAGGTGTCTGATAAACTATCTCAGAGGCAAGGTGGGAGAATGCTGTTTTAGCATAATAAGTCCAGAGTATTTAATTCTGCTATTAAGAGTGTCAAAATGAGTAGGAGAAAATGGTATATGTCATACAGGTTAGAACAGAGAGTTTCTGAAAGAAATTAATCCTGGAGGTGGTGAGATGTGCTTGATTTTAGGTAACCCAGGGGAAACCCAGTAAAACCCAGGGTGGTAGTATCTTTTTGATGCTGCCCACCACTCCCCCCTTCACCCCCCCGAGTTCCCAGAGACAAGCTCTCACCCTTGTGGACTCAAGTTATCCCTTCTCCCTGTGGAGCAACTATCACTTGAAGGAGGAGAAAAGCAGTTGGCATCCAACGTGGAAGGCTGGGAAAGCTGAGGGGACCAAAAAAGCTGAGACAGGCATGAGCTGGTTACAGAGGCTCCTGGACTTACAATGGGGCCACATTCCTATAACACATCATAAGAAGTCAAGAATGCATTTAATACTGGCATAAACCCATCATAAAGTCAAAAAAAATTAAGTCAAACCATCATTAAGTTGGAGGCTATCTGTATTTCTGTGGGAAGCGGTTGTGGTTATAAGGAGAAAGGCAAGGCTGTGGGGACACCAGAGATAGATGGGGTTAAAGGAAGAAAGATGAGGGACAAGAATTAAAAGAAGGGCTGGACACGGCAGCTCACACCTGTAAATCCAACAATTTGGGAGGCCGAGGAAGGTGGATCACTTGCGAGGAGTTCGAGACCAGCCTGGCAAACATGGCGAAACACCATCTCCACTAAAAATACAAAAATTAGCTAGGCATGGTGGTGCACAACTGTAATTCCAGCCACTTGGGAGGCTGAGGCACGAGAATTGCTTGAAGCTGGAATGCAGAGCTTGCAGTGAGCGAGATTGCGCCACCTAACTCCAGCCTGGGCAACAGAGCAGGACTGTCTCAAAAAAAAAAAAAAGAGAAAGGAATATCTCTTGGGAAGGTATGCACATACACACACCAGCTTGTGTGATTCAGGGGTAAGAAAACCTGGTCCTTTTCCTCCTATTTCACCATTACTATCATTATGCAAGGCTTTAAAAAATCAGTAGCTGAGTCTGTAATTTTCACTTTCCTTGTAATGTCCTCTGCATCTAGAAGATCACCTGGCACATGGATGCTCAGTCATGTATGTTGAATAAATGCACAAATAATAATAGTAACAGACCTCGTATGTGATCAAAAAAAAAAAAAAAAAGAGGAATTAACTCACTGATTGTATTCCAGGGGCTCTTCCAGGGTATTTGAATGGAGATAAAATGTCTGCTTACTTTTCCTAAGTCATAGCCTGAATTAGAGCTGAGAATATATTCCTCAAGCCAGCTGCTAAATAGCTAGTAGAATGGCACCAAGGTACCAATGTGGACCTAGCCAGGGTGTATATGAGTTTCTTCTAATGAGAGGGGGGTACTGGAGGCAGTTAAACATCGGCCTGGAGCGGCTTGCTGGGAAGCAGCGTGAAGGGTTGCTTCCATTTGAGAATGAATATTCCATCACAGAATTCCAGTTAAAGTCAACAGATCGAGTATACTCATTATGGATTCTCCTTCCTAACACTTACACAAATGATCACAAATGCATCAAAAGAATATAGACTCACAAAGAGATTGGAAGAAGGGACCTTAGCCGAAAAAGATATCAAGAGATTTTGGAAAACAGTAAATGGCAGAGGAATTCATGATCTAGCAGGTGTAGGAAGATGTCACCTAAGTGTGAGCAGAGTGAGATCTTCTGAGTAGAGAGCCAGTTGCTCCAGCAGAACCTTGGAGATGCTTATGCCTTGGAGGAACCAAGTGGGCAGAGATGGGGTTGAGGAACACAAAGGATTCTCCTGTCCAGAACTTTGAATCTTGAGCAAATCACACACAGACAAGTGAGAGATGAAGAGAGATTCACAGAGGTAGTGACACAATGGCTGTGTCCAGTGGCATAGCTGCTGAGTGGCATAGCTGCTGAATGGCAGCTGTAGTGGCTGCATCCTGGCAAAACTAATCTGCCTCATAAGCTCTACATATCTAAGAAAAATAGAGGCAGGCCAGCCTTTCTGCCCTGATCCTTGCTTACTTACTGGACATCATGCCTGAGGGCATTGTACTTGATATACTTAGACCTCAGTTTCTTCACTTGTAAAAATATATATAAAGTTATGTAAATATATATAAAAAATACACATAGACCAATGCCTGGCACCTAATACATGTTCAATAACTGTTGAACAAGCGCATCCTCCACTAGGCATTTCCCCATTGCAAGAACCCAGCTGGACAATAGAGATTTCCATCTCTTCAGGGGATAACTAGAGATCCATCCCATGGGGGTGGAAATAAACATGTAACATTAGTTTTTGGTTATTTCTAATCAACCAGTCCATTGCTTAATTTCCAATAACATAGCTATTTAAAAACCTCACTTTTAATTTGAAATAGGTGCAAAAAAAATAACGTTTTGTCATTCTGAAACTCTCTAGCCTTACTCTTAGGGAAACTATCATAACATTATATCTTCAGAGATTGACTTTACCTATTCTGTCATTTCATTCATCCTGTCTTTGGAAAGTCTCCTTTAATGATCAAAGTCTTCTCTATTCAGGACAGTTAAACATCATTTTCTTAGGCACAATTTGTTACTAGCATATAAGAAGTGTTTTATTTTGTTCCCAGCTGAGGTTACACCAGAGAAGACACATCTAAGCTGAAACACCAGAGCAAGAGATAGATTTGCTTAATGTTATCAGGCAGTTGTTTGCAGCACAAACAACTGCAAACTCTCAGTGGCCTAAAATAATAAAAGTTTATTGCTCATTCTTGCTATATGCTCCTCACAGGCCACAGACAGTTTCTTTCATCATAGTCACTCAGAGACCCTGACTAATGGCACAACTGTGATCTAAAAATGTCTCTATTACCTGCCAGAGGGAAAGAGCGACTTAAGAAATATAAATAGTTGTAGAGCTAGAAGAGACAATTGCTTCTTAATCCCCAACAATACAAGATGAAATAGAGAGATGCTTTATGCAATAAAAGCCAACTCAACTTCAGAGGCAAAATCAACTCAAGTGCTTGGTCATTACATCCATTGTTAAAGCCTCTGCATGAACTAATGTGGCATCCAGGATATTCTTTCAGTTAAAAAAATGGCTAAGAATGCGTCTCTCTGCCTTAAGCCTGATTGACTTAAGGTACCAACAATTAAGAAAAAAGAACATGTTTTTAAAAGGGCTGTGGTTATGGCTGTTGGCATATATGGCTAATTAGAGTCAAAAAGATAAAGGCCAGCACAGATGTTAAGAGTTGTGACGCCAAAATCTATGGAGCTTAATTAGAAAACTCTGTAACTGTTCAAGACTGAAAATGAACCTTAACTTTCTGTGAGCATAAAGCAGATGATGTTGCTGAAGAGGAGATTATTTCCTAGTGTTCTCTTTAGATGCATCAACAAAGTATAATACAAAAAGAAGGACTTCCTAGAAGGTAATATTAAGGGCCATGGGGGAAGACAGGGAGATGGACTGGGGAAGCCCCCCAGGGGGCAAGACCAGAATCTAATAAAAACATTTTCCTTATTGGCTAGGTGCAGTGGCTCACTCTTGTAATCCCAGCACTTTGGGAGGCCAAAGCAGGTGAAGGGATCACTCGAGGCCAGGAGTTTGAGACCAACCAGACAGACAAAACCCTGTCTCTACTAAAAATACAAAAAATTAGCTGGGCGTGGTGGTGCACACCTGTAGTCTCAACTACTCGCAAGGCTGAGGCATGAGACTCACTTGAACCCAGGAGGTGGAAGTTGTAGTGATCTGAGATTGCACTCCAGCCTGGGTGACAGTGAGACTTGGTCTCAAACAAACAAACAAACAAAAGAATTCCTTATTATGGTGTAAGGGCTCTGTAATGTCTGCCCATCAGGATTTCTGAAATGCTATGGCTCAGTGACCCGTAAGTCTTCCAGGGGTCACCTTTCCAGACAGGAGTATTTATGGTAACTGAACTGTTCCTGTTCCACCACTGGAGTTTTTGTGCCAGGGAAAAGGAGGGAATGGAGCTGCAGAAAACATGTATTTTCTGTTCATAAATTTTTGAGTCAATGGAAGCCACATCTGAACCGTGTGTGAAAACTTCCATGCATCTTGCCAAGTTCTTGGACTTTGACCTTGATGTCATGACTGGATGAAACCTTTATGTGGTCTCTTTGAAGAATTTTGCACGTGGGAAACAGAGTTACCGAATACTAGGTGACCAGAGAAGTAGACTGTGGTATCGTATTTGTGCTGTTCACCAAATGTTTCTGGATCTCTCTCTCTACTCTCCAGCCCCCCAACATTCCCAATCCCCATTCTGAGAATGTGGTGGAATTGCATTTCATTATCCCTTGAAGCTGGGTGGGATTATGTGGCTAGATTTGACCAGGCTAGTGGGTTGTAAGCTGAGGTGACATTTAACTGCTCAGGTAAGGACTTTCCTAGAGCTCTTTTTCTCCATTGGCATGTCAACAAAAGCCTGTTTAAAAACAGTAGTTGGTTGACATCTAGGGTCCCTGAGTAACTACATAGAGCAGAAACTTCTGTTGACCTACAGTGGGACTGTGATGAGAGTCAATAATAAACTTATCTTGTTGAGACCATTAAGATTTTGATATTGTTTGTCACTGCAGCACAACTCAGCCCATCCTGACTGATACCTGCAAGGATGGCAGATATAAGACGACAAATATTAGTCACTCCCCATTCCTTCTTCCTTTGCAGTCATTTATAATCAATTTGGATTCTTTCCTAATCTGCCCAGACAGTGTCTAAGAATCTTCCTCACTCCTAGTTGATCAGAGCTGACTCTCAATATGACACTCCTTGGCCTATTGACTTAGCAAATTCTTTAGGGAAGAGAATATGTTCTAACTGACTGGGGCCAACCAGTATGGGTACATCTATGGGCTCCAGTTATTTTCTGAGATCTCCTCTTTACCATACATGAGTTTCACGATTCCAGGAGGTAGGCAAGTAGATAATGCAGGACCCTATGGGATAACAAGCATGACCAATCTTCTTTGAATGCCCTAAAGCCCCAAGCATAATTAGGACTTCAAAATTAGATATCAAGGGAAGTTGCACCCAGCACAGAGGTTCAATCACCATAAGAAACAGATAATGTGATAGTATAGTCTCTCGGTTATTTGAGAAAACAGAGGGAATATAGTAGAAAGCATTGAAACTAGAAAGACTTTCAGGTCAGCTTCTTCTTAGATGTGCATGTTTCCTTCTCTGAATCTCAATTTCCTTATCTTCAAAATGGGGAGAGTGTTAGCAACTACTTCACAGAGTTGTTTTGAAGACTAAAGAACCTACATAAGAGTCTGCCACATAGCAGGCATGTGGGGAATGGGATATTTAGGAGATGCTGTTGGTGCTCTGCCCAGACCCCCTTCCTGGATTGGTGCACTCATAGCCTAACTGCTGTGTTGACAGCTAACAACTTGCAGCTGGCCCCTCTCCAGCAAACGGCTTTCTGCAGATGGGAGCTGCCTTGCCCTGGAGGTTATGCCTCCTTCTGGTAAGTAGCCCACGGCCAATGACTGACTGATATGAGTGCTCAAAGATAAGCCTCGTTTCCTCAAGGAGACAACTCAAAGTTAGACTTTTCCTGAGACTATCTTCCTGCTCAGCTCTTTCCCTTCCCTGTCCTGCTCCCCTCGTGCCCTTACAGGCCCTCCTGAGAAATACTCCCTCAAAAAAATCTTGTGAATTTGAATTTTGTCACTGGGATCCCCACCTAAGACAATTAATAATTGTATTATTACTAATATTATTATTAATTAATGATTTACTATTAATAGTAAATAGCAGAGTCTTAAGGTTGTGGTGATGCCCCGAGCTGCTGAAAACTATAGAGGGCACAATTTTGAGGTGATTCTAGCATAGCCACAGAGAAGCTCCGTCAACCTAAAAGCTCCCAGAAGTTCCTCCTGAGATCTGCTCTTGGAAGAGCAAGAACATTTGTGAAAGAACACAAGGCAAAGAATAAAGGGATGATGGGAAGGAGAGCTGCTGGGAATTGATCAGCTAAGGGCATTCTGGAGCGTCCTGCTGGGTGGGTACATTCCACAGAAATGGCCTTTCTCATGACATTTGTCTCAACTAGTCCATCCAAGGCTGTGAGCTGGGGACTCCCTGAGGGACTCCTCCAGTGAGGAAAAGAATTGCTTCATTTCTGGATGTCCTGTTTCCCATTGGAAGGGCCAGCTCAGGCTCCCATCTCAGTGAGAGGTCACTTGGGCCAGGCTGAAACTCACTTCATTTCCCTGAAGAAATGCAGTGCCTTCTCTCACTGCTAAGCCTCAGAGACTTGGCAAGTAACTGAAGACATTTGGAACATCAGATAATGCAAACTTGTAATGACCATGAAGCTCCTCTAGACTAAAGGTGGGGTTATCCCAGGCTATGTCAGGAAAGCTCATGGTCTACTAACAAAGCACAGATTTGGGAGAGGGCAGCTGAACTATGGGTTACATGCTGATGTCCATGTGATATGTTTGGGAAAAAGGCCAAATTGGGAGAGTGGAGGCATGACTTCTTCCAGCTTGGTCACAAAGAGGTGGTGATTGGTAACGCTAAGGATGAAAATAGCCATAATGAGGATGATGATGAGGATGATGGTGGTAACTATCACAGACTGAGCCCTTATTATGTGCCAAGCACTGCACTAACTACTTTATGAATGTTCTCATATGAAAATCTCTATCTCATAGGCATGATTAGCCCCATTCTACTGATGAAGCAATTGAGGCTAAGTTAACAATCCAATCATCCATAGCCAGGAAAGGGATGGAGCCAGGACTTAACCTTGGTTTGTAACTGAGTTACCTCTAGTTCATTCAAACTAGGGTATCTGCTTCCTCATCTGCAAAAAAGCACGGGCTAACAGTCTGACTTTACAATCTGGAATGATCTCTGTCCTCATCACCAAGACGAAAGGAAAGTTTGGGATCAGGTGGAGAAGGAAGATGGTGTTCCAACGGAACTGTTCATTCAGAGGAAGGCAGTTGGGAAATTCTGTGGCTCCTCCTTTTGTGAGCAGTGTGTTATTCAGGCCTGGAAAACATCTGAGAAGTGACAGAAGCTGTTGGAGAATTCCAGGGGAGTCAGGTCACTCAACAAAAGGAGTGAGGAACAGATGACTGCAATTCTAAATTTGTCTTTTTTTCCTTAACTGGAAGCCACTAGATTTTTCCAGACAATATTTGGAAGGCTAAAATCTGATTACCCAAAATAACAGACATAAAAAGATGTGGAGGTTTTACGTATTCATTCAGCTTGTAAAAAGGAAAGGGAGAACCATGAAATAATGTTTTATTTATCTGCTTTATGGAATTTTTCAGAGTTTAACATCACTGCTTTTAAACATTTGAGAGTAAAAACAGTATTTGCATTGGATGGCTTTATTCTTTTTATATTCTTTCTGGACAAGCTGTGTGGACCCAGTCTACACTCTGGAATTTGAGCCTGACTCTGTGACTCAGTTTTTCTTAGGACAACATGGAAATTAAATATGGCCTCTCACTGCCTCAGTGGAAGAATGAATTAATTGAACTTTAAAAACTACCAGGACAAAGAATTATTGAGCTAAAAACATTTGTGTTGTTGCCAGGGACTCCACAGTCTTCTCTCCTTGCTCAACCCATGTCAAACGTGTGGGCATCTCCACCCACACCTTCCTGTCTGGGCTGAAAGGTGACAAGTGGGGAAAGCTTCTCATGAAAGCTCTCCTGGAGGTGCCTGAACCCTCTGTCACCTGTGGTTCTTTGACGTACGGAACACTGGCATCCTGTTTACATCATCGTGCCTGGAAGGAGATGCCCACACTAGGGCCAGTGCCTTAGGTGGCAGGCCACACAGTTCACCCTCTTTACAGGTATTGCCCTTTGTGGTTCTACAATCCTCCATCACAGGGCAGGGGGTTGCAATGGACTGAATGTTTGTTTTTACCCCAAAATGTATAAGTTGAAATCCAAACCCTCAAGATGATAATATTAAGAGGTGGGGCCTTTGGGAAGTGATTAGATCATGAGGATAGATTCCTCACAAATGGGATTAGAGTCCTTACAAAAATGACCTCAGGTAGTTCCCCTGCCCTCTTTCTGCCATGTGAGGATATGAGGAGAAACCCAGAAGGGGGCCCTCCCCAGAAAACACCACGCTGCCACACTGATCTCACACCACAAGCCTTCCTCAACTGCAAGGCATTGATTTCTGTAGTTGATAAAGCACTCAGCCTACAGGGTTCTCACAGCCAGAACTTAGTTGGGGATGTGGCTCAAGGGGCTCCTGGCAGTTCTTGTGGTAGGTGGAAAGACTTTTTTGTGACTTCCTGTAACTTCCTCTGTTAACTGGCAATTCACATCAAAGCAAACAGCCCGCTGATGTCAGGTAGAGCCTGCTGAGCCTCACACATTATCGGTCAAAGAAGAGATCAAAGATGAAGTGGGCCCTGTTTTGCTACCATTAGATCTGTGCTCAAAGGCCTCATCATTTGAGCCTGAGGAAAGAAGGTCTCAGCCTTGCATCTTACACTCCCCTCCTAAAAATGGTCTGGTTTTGCTTGTCTCAGTATCCGTGTTGGGAAGATGGACCCATAACACAGCCAGCAATGCATGGATCACTAGGAGATTACTAGCAATGCATGGATCACTAGGGAATTACTAGTAGTGCATGGATCACCAGGGGATTACTAGTGGTGCATGGATCACTAGGGGTCTAGCAGTGCATGGATCACTAGGGGATTACTAGCAGTGCATGGATCAAAGGAGATTATTAGCAGTGCATGGATCACCTGGGGATTGCTAGCAGTGCATGGATCTCTAGGGGATTACTAGCAGTGGATGGATCACCAGGGGATTACTATCAGTGCGTGGATCACCTGGGGATTGCTAGCCGTGCATGTATCACTAGGGGATTACTAGCAGTGTATGGATCACGAGGGGATTACTAGCAGTGTGTGGATCACCAGGGGATTACTAGCAGTGTGTGGATCACCAAGGGATTACTAGCAGTGCATGGATTACTAGGGGATTACTAGCAGTGCATGGATCACCAGGGGATTACTAGCAGTGCATCGATCACCAGGGGATTACTATCAGTGCATGGATCACCTGGGGATTACTAGCAGTGCATGGATCACTAGGGGATTACTAGCAGTGCATGGATCAATGGGGATTACTAGTGGTGCATGGATCACCTGGGGATTACTAGCAGTGCATAGATCACCTGGGGATTACTAGCAGTGCATGGATCACCAGGGGATTACTAGTAGTGCATGGATTACTAGGGGATTACTAGCAGTGCATGGATGACCAGGGGATTACTAGCGGTGTATGGATCACCAGGGGATTACTAGCAGTGCATGGATAACCTGGGGATTACTAGCGGTCCATGGATCACCAGGGGATTACTAGCAGTGCATGGATCACTAGGGGATTACTAGCAGTGCACGGATCATGAGGGGATTACTAGCGGTGCATGGATCACCATGGGATTACTAGCAGTGCACGGATCACTAAGGGATTATTAGCAGTGTGTGGATCACTTGGGGAATACTAGCAGTGCATGGATTATTAGGGGTGCCAAATGGTTAACAAGTGGACTCACTGATGGGGCTATGGACAAATGGGTAAAAGATTTGAACAGGAACTTTTCAGTCACATACATATGCTTCTTAAAAATTAGGACCACATGCACTAAAGCCTCCTGGGTCATACACACAGGAGACATAGAGGACAATGTTCATAGCAGCCCTGCTCGACATAGAAAAACACCCGGAAAAGAGCACATGTCCACTGTCCAAAAAAATGAATAAACAAAGCATGACGTATTTCACATGCTATCATATTATTACACAACCGTGTAATGAACAAACCACAGTTACTTGAAACAACATGGATGGACTGAGAAACACAATGTTAAATAGAAAAAGAACAGTTCAAAAAGACTACATGCGGTATTGCACTCTTTTTAAAAAAGCTCAAAAATAAGCAAAGCTGGTTTGGGTACACATATGTGGGGGGTAGAACTATTTAAAAAAAATCAACAGGGGAATGACAGACACAAAATTGCAAGTAGCAGCTTCCTCTGGGGAGTAAAGCACGAGAACAAGGTAAGGGAGGAGCACGGGGTGAAGGAAGGCTGTTGGTGACACTCTATAGCTCTCTCACTGGGTAGTGGGCTTGTGGGCTAGTAGCTCATGTGGCATAAGACCAAGAAACGGGTTACAGAGATTCTTTTGTAGGTATGAGATGTTATATTAAGATAGTAAGATTAGAAAATA
Source organism: Nomascus leucogenys (assembly GCF_006542625.1). Taxonomy (NCBI): domain Eukaryota; kingdom Metazoa; phylum Chordata; class Mammalia; order Primates; family Hylobatidae; genus Nomascus; species Nomascus leucogenys. Next base: position 95,512,659 of record NC_044395.1, read on the forward strand.
AAAGTAAATCTGTAGTCATGATGACTTACCTGGGTAAGATAATTCAAATTTCACAGTCCAAAAGCTTAGAAGTGATCTACTTGAAACCCCTCATTTTATGTATGCCAAGATGACTTCCAAATTGCAAAGACATTTGGCCACATTCATATGACCCTTCAGTGACTGAGTGGAGACCAGAATTCCTGGGTCATAACTCTCAGTCCACAATTATTCTTTCCCTACTTACCCCTGTAAATTCTTTTTTATTTTTCCTTTTCATGCAGTGGTAATTAAAAGCAACACTTAGCGGGCCCTCACAAAAGATGGATTAAACACCTCTGATCCAGAAGAGCAGGGAAATCACATTCCCTGAGCAAACAAAGTCAAGTCTCTCCTTGGCTGTGTTGCCTTTGGCAGGAGTGGCTGATTTGGACCTAAGAGTATACATACCAAAGCATTAAGAAGTTTACCTTAACTCTGATTTGTGGCTATCTGCTATCTTAAAATAAAATGGCAGCTCAGAGATTTACTAATGAGAATATTTTCTGTAATTAAGATTTTAATAACATTTTGAATGTGGATGGGATGTAGACCTGGCTCCAAGGGAAGAATAAAACATGTATTTTCAAATGAAGTGTCCATTTTCAATATTTTAATAAATTACCGACAGTGGTGAAAAAAATCGTGGTGTATCACATCTATGTATTTTACTTACTTAAAATCAAATATTTGCCTCATTTTCCCCTAAAATAGAATAAGAGAAAACAATTCAACTAATCCAGGCCATCTAACAGTGGGTGCCCTACAGTGTGACACAAGAGTCTGCCACTCTTTCTGTGAGTCTCTGTTCCTGGACATATACCTTTCAGTGCATCAGAATCTCACCATGCTGAGTGTGATCCTACTGTTGAAGAGCATGCATTTTATTTCTATAGCATCACCACTTAAGGCTTGCCCCTTACTTCCATGGTCATTATTTTTCCAATACTGGAGGAAAAACTTGCTATGTTGAACTTGTTGAGAAATTATATGTTTGTATACTATCCTTTATGAATGATTTAAGGGATTTCCATGGCCTGGTAGTCATTAGAGCTATTCACCAACTAGTTCCAGCTTTCTTCCTGTGAATCTGGTGAGGTTGCACTTCCTTTCATAGTTAGATGGAGCTATGTAAATTGGTTTGGCCCTTGAAATATGAACAGAAGTGAGGTACATACGTTCAGGGGAAGGTGTAAGAGTCCACGTAAGATTTGCCATGTTCCTCTTCCTGCACTGGCAGCTGCAAAAGCATGGAGTTGGAGCCTCCCTCATACATCCTGAGTGAGGACAGCACAGAGCAGAGTCTCCCAGCCAACTGGTAATGGACATGTCACATGAATAAGAAATACACTTTGGTTTTAAGGCCCTGAGATTTCAGGGCTACCCCATACCGGCTGATTCATTGACTATATACCATTTTGTTCAACTTACTAATTTTAGATTGCAAGATGTAATTCCAATAGATATTTAGGCTTCCTAGAAAATACTCATTTTAACATTGTAGCCATCAATTCATGTTTCTACAAAAAGAACACTACTATGTAACCAACAATTAGTCTAAAATGGGAATTAAAGAAGAGGCAACAACCAAAATAAATTGAAATCCACATTTATTGAGGAGAGATATATACACAAAAGTTAAAACACTTGGTGAAATATTGGATTCCCAGGTTATTTCCAGTATATAAAGAATATCCAGTTATTTTACACATGAAATGTTACAGTAATCAGTCCACATTGTAAGAAAGCTTAGAAAGCTAAAGGCGAAAACAAAAGACCTCAACTACCCAAAATGTGCTTCATCAACAAGGCATTTTCTAGTACTATATATGAGAAACAATTCAAAAATTAGTTGAAGATTTTATCTTTTTGCATTCATTAGTCTTTAAACACTATGTGCTATAGATGCTCTGTGCTACATGACTTCAGACCAATGGGGATTGTGAATGTGAGGAATACAATTATTTTTATCTTGTGTTCTGGACATACAAGAATTTTCAAAGAGAATCCTGCATAAAGCCCAGTTTTATTTCAGGAAGTATTCCATCCTAAATTTGAAAGGAGTTGAAGAAGCCACGTTTTCAAGGAAAAATTAGCCTGTCCACCGTATCTCCTCATATGAAGAAGCCACTGCAAATTAATGTGCTTCATGCCCCCTGATTATATGGTAGGCTTTACTCTTCTTGGGAAAAGAGTAGGGCACTCAGGGTTCCCTATAGCACATGGCTAGTTCTTCTCTGTCCTTGGGGAGAAGAAAGGGGTTACAGGAACTATAGACCTCACAGCATTGTATTTAGTGATAATTATACAGAATGTGTGTTTTAGGAGGCAACTGTATATTTGCATTAGTTAATCCCATCTTCAATCATTCAAACCATACACACAGAAAATATTAGGTAGAGAAGGTCATACTCCCTCATATATGTGGGACCTGTGTTCATCAGTTGCCCCTCTACAACCGCATAAGCTGTACACTCACTATTCCTGTGCTTCTAGTGCTCTATGTTTTTTACAGAGAACTGTGAAGTTTATAGCCAGAACTGTGCTTTCATAGGGTTTCACCTGCAGTCCATTTGCAGTTAGTTAGTCAGCAATGTTTTTTCCTGTACCCTGACTCAAAAATCCAAGGGAGACACGGCTCCTCAGAACCTTTAAGTCATGAGCATCATGATGAGTATTTGGCAACCAGAGAGGCTGACCTTTCTCTAAAGACGTGATGCTAATATGCACAGGGGCAGACTAACTTTTTGTCTCTCTGAGCCCAATCCGCCAAGCAAAGGAGGACTGTAGGTGGATGTTCTCATTCTAAACCTACCTAAGTCTAGGTAATCAAAAGTTCCACAGTTGCATTCACCATGTATTAAACAGACATGAGATGATCTTTCACTAAGAACCAGGACACACACCCAGCCCATCCCTGCTCTGAATTGTGTATTTACAAAGGTGCTGGACACACACAGACTTTCAAACAATCATCAGTACAAAGGATTCATAGATAAATTCTTCACTCATATATATTCCCAAACCACATTGAGAAAGAGGAGAAATGATTCACGACTAGTTATCTAAGAAGGAAAAGAAATGTTTGCAAAACACCGATCAACATGTCTACTGCATTTAGATGAATAGCCAAAAATAACATATACATTTAAATTACAATACATCTATACACCATTTCACTGAAATTACACCTAGATCCCTACATTATAGCTACACAAAGTGCATAGGCACTGTTCTTCATGCGTGAACCAAGTGTCAGTGTGTATACACAAGAGCTTCATGCTTTGACAGCTAGCTGTACTTGAACATAGATACAATTATTGCCAGTTGAGGGTACATCTAATCTGTTTGTTTAATGAAGAGCAGGTTCAAATACATACCAATACACTTTCTATGTAACTGACTACTTTTTAAACCACGGTAAAAATACTAGTCCTACCACCATCTCAGAAAGTATTTGGTGGAAGGAAGACACCTCGTCTTTGCAGTGGCTATTGTTTTACCTTTCGGGGAAGTTATATAGTCCGTTATTCACCTGAGGACAGAAACTACCTGGGCTGCTTCTAAACAATTTCAGCATGATTCTAAGCCCCCACTTCCAGCCCCCAGTGATACAGTATTGCCTCATAGTTGGTTCTAAAATTTTTTTTAAACTTTCTTTAAAAATATGTGCTCAATTTACATAACAATGTGACATTTACCACTAATTTGCTTGGCAAGAATTAACTGCAACAAATCTGTCCTGATTTCATCTCTAGCACTCATCCTCAGTCTCTGCTACTCAAAATTTTCCTAAGCCAATTTTCACATAAACCTTTAGGAAGGTATGAAACATTCTGACCTAGAAATAATCCTACTATTAATACCTTGTCTTTGATAGTCTTAGAGAAAAGCAAAATTAGAATGCTCAGCTGGAAAAACAAGGCCTGGTGTCAAAAATTTTAAAAATCAGCACCATTCCTTGAGTTAAAAAGATGAATTATTTAGATGCATATCCTCACCAGCTAAGGAATTTAAGCAATTCCTCATTCTTAATGGTTCATTTTGTTTATTGCATCACTAAAGACTGGGTTCTTAAATTTGTCAAATGTGACTATACAGTCAAGAAACAATTGGTAGCTCTAAATTGCTGAAGAAACTTCTTGTGCTCTAATTAGTTATAATTCTACATGTGTGGTTACATAGAAAATACTGTAAGAAAATATGTCTGCAAAATTACAGATACTAAATAGATTAATTCAGTCTACACTGAGTTCTTTATAATTTCTGAAGAATAGTTACAAACCTATAACATTATTAAAGGCTAAATTAATATTAAACATATAATATCCAGGTCTATAAATACATTTTCTAATGCTCTTTATAAATAATAGCAAACAAACTAGGGGATTTGTTTAAAAAAATGTAAGACTGGGTTGGAGGAATTTGTGGATTTAGGGTGCAATACTGATCAGAGGGCAATATATTGTCCCTGGTAATACAGACTCTTACCAGGAAGCCAAAATATATCTACTGGCAACAAGATCAAGTTAGATTCACAGTTTGCCAGCTCTTTCCTCAAGCTGTAGAAAACAAATAGAAAAACAATATACAAAATCCTCAAAAAAGTAGTTTTTTTATATACAAATCTCTAGAGTGACCAGATAATCTGATCTGTGTTGTGCAACATGGAGATGCAATGTTGAGGTTTTCCAGGAGAAAGAGAAAGGAAGGGAGTTAAGGTGATTTGTAGAAAAATCTAGATGCCAAAGGATGACTTTCTATAAGGGAAGTAACTCTTATGGAGTATTAAACCACCAGACAGCCAACTTTCTGATCATATATCTCAGGGAATTTGCTCCATGGGTCCATGGGGGAGAAACCTCAGAGATGTGCTGGACCAACTTCCTTGGCTAGTGTGTGTATTTGCCCCCTAGCAAAGGCAACAGGCTGTTTCCAGGCAGGCAAAATGGTTGCCATGAGAAGAAACAGTGCCCCAGAAGGAGTGAGGCTCCGGCTGCAACATCTCCATCTCCAGTGAGGATGATGACAAGGCTAACAGTCAGTTGTCAGGTTTCAACACTCACCCAAGGATTGGGGGTGTCTCCAGAGAAACTGAGGACCTGTTGCTACCCATTCTCTAGATCAACTGCTGACTCTACAAAGCAGTGAGGTCTGCTCCAATAGTAGGTTTTATTCTCATCACAAAAGGGCCCTGTGTAAAAACCAGAAGGATTTTGTAAAATATCAAAATGAATATTTGGCCTGGAGGTTGGAAAGTGAAGCAAGGCTGGACATAGAAAAAAATGATCAGTAGTTATTCAGGATATTATTTAGGATAAATGAAATAGGAACTTAGGGGCATCTCTCACTTTTCTACAGGTTCTTATCTGGGTCAATGAAGAAATTGTGTTTATCTTGCTGCCCTTACATCAGATTTTTTGCACTAATGGAAAAAGCCGGCCAACAAACAAAAGCCAGTCCTTTCAGTCCTAGCTCTACACCTTGCCCCTGCAAACCTGAAGAGCTGAAGTCTCTGGCAATAAAGGAGTTCACAACACAACAAATACCAACACTACTCTATTTAGGAGAAGTTTGGACAAAGAGCAGAGGTGTCAGCCATGGGCCAGTGCAGCGGTGCCAGAAAGTGCAAGAGGTTGTTTAAAGATCAAGGCTGGTGACATGCACCTTGTAGACCATGCATTGTATCCCATCCACCCTAGAAACTAATCAGGCTTTGAAGAGGGCAATGATAGTCAGAAAATTCCATTCTTGTAAGTTAGAGCATCTCTTCCTGCAATGTGATGCCCATGATAAAAAGAAACCAAGAGGAAAGTGTGAAAATGAATTTGTGGGCTTACTTGTGAATGGGTGTGCATGTCTACATACTGGCGGAGAAGAGAAGATATTTACAGACAGTTGCCGTGATTGTGCAAGTGTTGCACCAAATTTCATAAGAGTGATCAAGGTTATTCGCCAAAGGCTCTCAAATTCCCATACTGGGTTGGCAATTAGAATTGTTGGAGAAAATTGTGTGTTTTGGGTATTCAGAGTGGGCTCTGTTGCTACAGCAGGAAGGATGCAACAGCTTGAGTGAGGCTGTAGGTTCATCCAGTCCTCTCATGTTGACTCTGGAAACATTATTCCGTGAGCCAAATCACTACTTCTATTAGGAAGGTGAGTTTAAGTAAAGGGAACTTTTGTTAAAAAATGTTTATTGGTGTCTCAAAACATCAAACTGTGAGTGAACATGGCCACCTTCCAAGCTTGTTGTAAAACATCAAATGAATAGAGGCTTGAATTTAATTTCTCCCAAAGGAGATGAGAAAAATCTAAATTGATTATTCATTATTGTGGGCTACTTCAACTTAAAATGTAAATAGGTCACATTTTATAGTAGGAAGCCTCTTAAGAAGGAAACAAAGCAGAGATCATAATACATTGGGCTCACAGGGCTGGAAGGCGATTTTAATCATTTAATCCCACCCCTTCACTTTTCATGTGGGAGAAAATGAGGCTTGGACACAAAATGACTTACATAAGTCATACAGCTAAAAATGGGCAGAGTCTAAATCAAATGTTCCCTCTACCAAACCATGTTGCTTCTTATCATCTCTATGTCATTGCCTGAATTAGCTGTTACGCTACAAAGTTGGATACTATTTAATCAAGATTCTCTGTTATCTATTTTAAAACCAAGCCTCACACTAACTTGTGTGATGGCTTACTAAGCTGTCTGTTAGCAAAGCAGCAACAATAAGTGGAATGATAGGAAAGGAAGAGGAAGAGTAGAAAATTTGGTTTTGTTTTAGGGAAAATCATAAGAAAATGTGTCATGAGCAGCTGGAAACTCACTCTACGCTAAGAGAGCAATCCGCCTCTAGTGCCACCTGCTTGGATTGACACTCAGTGATCCCTCTAGGCTTAACCAGAAATTACTACAGATACTGAGACCATTTATCTTCTTTGACAACTAGACTTACAAAACTCTCACTCCAGAATTCCTTCAGGCTGTTTGCTTTAACTTAGTCTTCTTCTGCCTCCAGACTCTAGCATTCTTATTCAAGGAGCAAGTATGATAATAACTGAAAATTTCATTTGGTCCTTTTTCTTGGTTTGGAATGAGTTCAGTTGGAGAATAAGTAAAACAAACCAGCAGTTCAGACAGCTAGATAGCTCTAAGAGTTAGAGAGCAGCTAGGTGAGAAAAATCACTTCCACTGGGGTGTAACTCCTGTGCACTTTTAGTCATCAAACTAGATGAGAGCTGATGAGACTTGTTTTTCAGGAGTCAGAACTACGGAGAATTCTCTCTGAGCACGGATATACCTACCAGGATTTATTGCTGCATTCCATGGGAAAATATTGCACAGGTGGCCGAAGCCTTGATTCTGACAAAAGTAAAAAACTATAACATAACTTTTGCTATTGAGAGCAAAGGGACGTGCAGTATTTGCAAAAACATGGCAGAATGGGGTTTCCTTTGGTGGACCCAGTAAATGAGTTTCCCAACCACTTTGCTCCAAAAGAGCTTCTTGACTAGATACATATGCAAATGACATATTTCTCCACGCACAAGTGGAAATGACCAGAGACCCTCTAATCAACAGGTCATTGGGATTCCTGGCATCACCTAGCAGGAATCTCCCCATGACTTGAACTTTCCCTAAGCCTTTCTCATGTTCCATGAGTCTAAATCCAGGAGCTAGGCATTTTGGCACCCCTTCTTTCAGCTTTCATGAATATCCAGGCTGACTAGTGGTTCGAGAGGAGAAAGAAATATTTGTCTTTTACAGGGTATGGTAACTTCTGCAGACAGCAAAACCATAGGCTGTATTTCTACACACTCAATAGGAAGTAAAAACTGAAACTGATAGCTATGTGGTTTAGCTCTCATGACCTAGAGTCCTATGTTGAAGATCTCTGAGATCTAGATGATTGCCCTGATTTTCTGATGCTCTTTGTGTGGGAAGCATGCCCTCAAAGATCTAAGGTAAAGTATTACCTTGAAAGATAAGCTATTCTTCTCACTGACTGGATTTGATTCATTGAATTTGAGTAAGTAATTAAGTGATGATTCCACTTGGGTTTCTCAAAGGGAAAGAACGAGAAAGAGAAGAATTAAAGTCTACTTAGTTGGTTTTCTCCTGAAATGATTCTGATTCCTAAAAAACGTGAATGAGTCTATAGCAAAATGGCATTGCCAAAGCCCTGATTTACAGACCTTACAGGATGCAGAGTATGTATGTTTCTGGCCTGCTGTAACTGTATATAAATACAACATTTATGCATTATCAAATAGTAACAGGCTATTACAAGCATTCATATATACGTTGAACCAATTAGGATAAATCTATACATGTAATTGACCGGTTAAATGTATTCTATTTAGATAAAGGTTATTAGAGGTATACCCTGGATCCATTTGTTCTGTTTATGGCACATATGCTGGGCAAAGAAAATCCCAAATGGGCATGGCATGGGAGAAATAAATGAGGCTTAAAAAAAACAGAGGACATAGACATATGTCAACATGTCAACTCTACATGCATTTTGGATTTTCAGGCTAGTCCTGAGTTCAAGAAATTGTATATTTTTAATATGACTTACTGAATTTCCAGATAAGTGTGAATTTCTAAGTATATTCTCATGAGATTTCCTGCACACAGTAAGTCTCAAACCAGAAAAACTTGCTTTGTGAAGCTGTACACCTTGTTTCTTCCAAACACATTGTCTGCTGACATATTTACAGGCTAATAGGATAGCTAGGAAAAAGTTGAAGACAAAACACACCAGAAAGGTTTCAGGCAGAGTTTTGAGAAGACAATCCTGTGACCACTCCTTTGAGAAACATGCCCATGTATACAGATCCCAAAGTTGGCCTTCCATAACAAAAAACAACAAGCTCCTAGACGCTTTGCCTATAGCCTCCAACTTACCATAAAAAAGCTCTTGGGAACACCACTTAAAGAAAATCCTAAACAGTTTCACAGCTAAACCCAGGAACTGTCTCCTTAACCTGTAACATTTGCTGTAAAGAATGCATTTTCTGGCCAGGCACAGTGGCTCACGCCTGTAATCCCAGCGCTTTGGGAGGCCGTGGAGGGTGGATCATGAGGTCAGGAGATCGAGACCATCCTGGCTAACACAATGAAACCCATCTCTACTAAAAATACAAAAAATTAGCCAGGCGTGGTGACATGTGCCTGTAGTCCCAGCTACTCGGGAGGCTGAGACAGGGGAATTGCTTGAACTAAAGAGGTGGAGGTTGCAGTGCAGTGAGCCGAGATCACGCCACTGTACTCCAGCCTGGGCAACAGAGCAAGACTCCGTCTAAAAAAAAAAAAAACAAAAAAAGAATGCATTTTCTACTACTACACTTAATCACATCCCTTGACCACCCTGTTAACTGCCCATCTACTGGAAGTAAAGACCAATGTCACTTGAAAAGCAAAACTGAAAAGTTGCCTAATATTGTTCAGTAGTGATCCTTATCCAAAAATAACGAGGGTTTAGGAGACAAAAACAACTGGAATCTCATCTCTCTTGTATATTTCAAAGGTATCTGATTTAAAAGAGAGAAGTCACAAGGAGCAGATAAGAAAGGCTATTTGAGGTCCATGAGCACCCTCATCTCAGAGAATTTGGGTTCTATAAACCATGACTGTCTCAGCATCCCTCCGCTGGTTTCATATAATACAGCCTACTCTCACCTATAAACAAGGTTCTACATACTTCTTAGAGTCAAATGTGCTTTATTTCTCAATGATTCAAGTCCCAAGCTTACTCCCAAACCCAGCAACCTTAGGAAAATACTGTGCATTATCAAATAAAAAAGGATAGTAGAGACATTAAAAAATTTAGCTTGCATTACCAATCATTAAGGATTTGTTGGCTGACTACTGCATGCAAGGCACTGTGCTACACCAATTATATTATTTATTCCTTAAAACTTCACAGCCTTAAACAAGATTCCATCTGTGAAGTGGTACAGAGCCATCCTTTGTTGCTATGTCATGGTTCAAGGCTGCCTGGACTCTGCCATAGGAATGTCACTTTTATAGGGTTTTGCACAGATGTTTGTTTTCTGTTCCTTTCTACTGAGAAGATTGAGAAGGAAAACTGGCTCTGCTTCCAACTGTGTCCTATAACTGGTTTTATGTGCTTTAATAGAAGATAACAAAATGCTTTCAACATATTGGATAAATACCAGTATTTCTGTTTCATCAAGAGATGACATTAAAAGAGGCACAGCCAACACAAGTGTCTTCCATGTGTGAGGACAGTAAAACGACCAGGCTTTCTAGGATGATGAGACGATGACTGAAATAATCGACAGATTAAAAATATCTTTTTCTTTAGGAAACAAAAAATAATCTTTTGGGTTAAACAAAGCAAAACACATACCAAATAATCTCACTTGATTTTACTACACCAGGTGAAGGCAAACCAAACATAAATAAATTTGAATATTTAACTCCGGTTAAACTTTATGTTGACTGTGCTCTCTTACTTTTGTCAATATGTACAGTGGTTATATATAAAATACTTCCTAATCAATTATCAAATTTAGAAAGAATAATGAAACATACTTTGAAATTTCAACCATTGTTCTCACAGATTACACAGGGTAAGGCGGAGACGTAACAGGTTCTTTAATCAACTGCCTTTAAGAGCATGGCTCCCTCTAAAACTCTCTTTGAAACATTTTACTTAAAGAGCATATGGAAGATAAATTGTCAGAATTCCCTAAGACAGGTATTTGCTTTTAATCAACCCATGTGCAAACTTTACTAGACGTTTTAAGGGGAGTTACTTCTAGAGGCTTTTAATAGAATCTCTTGTGCATAACAAGGCGAGACATGGAGAACACTTTAAGGAATAACACACTGTGTGTTTGCTCATTTTCCCAAGTCCCTGGAGTGTACCACACTGCTTTACTCATGTCCCCTGGGAAAAGAGCATCCACATTTCTGCATCTTGGGAGAAAAGGGAAGCTGGCAAGAATGTGTCTTCAATTCAAACTGATTCCTCCAGCAGCATCCATTCAAATAATAATACAAGTGAGAAAATTAGACGGTTATAAAGCATTATTTGGCAAAGACACAGCACCGTGCCTGTCATCACTGACTCACAAGAGCTCCTCTAAGCCTCGGCTAACAGATTAAGTAAACATAGAAATATATGCATTTTTTTTCCTTTTTAAAGAAAGCTTGTTTATATCATCATTTACCATAGGATACGCTGGGGAGTTTATTCAAGAATTTGCTGAGACTCATATCCTTATTTCTCACGTTTCCAAGGTTCTTCCTCAACACTGCAGTCGGCTGACTTTCCATTGGCTGCCAGAGTTACCTGAAAATAATTATCATCAACATCCAGCTTACAGGCCACGAACCAGAAAAAAGCCCCGTGGGTTATGTGGAGAAGCACCAAATCCAAGATTATACTACATGACTGAAATATTAGTTTTAAATGGAGTTCTTTCCAAATTGAATTTGAACCTGTCTTGGGTTTCAACAGTGATCTGAGAATTTTAAAAATCCACATTTGGCTTGGGAGTATCAAGGTATTAAAGATGCTTTGCAATTTGGGGAATAACTTCTACTATGTTTTTAGTGTTGTGGGGTGTCTAACTACCCAGAGATCCATCACACAATAACACAGTCTTTAAAATATAGTGCCCACGTGCTACTCCATATAACCACAGAGGAAGAAATCCAGAACTAGGTATCTAGTTCTACTCATGCACGTGAAAGGTTCAGTTGCAATGACACCAGGTAGATGGCATACGTGTCTAATTTTTAAATCAGAAATTATGACATTTCAGCTGTGCCAAATAAGCTATTCCAGCTTTAAAGATTAAAAAGAAAAGTAGGGAGAATTAAAAGTCTGAGATTGGTGACAATGTTTATCTAAATTACTTCAATGCAGACATTTAATAATCAGATATAATTACTAGACCATCTATATTATGCTTCCCTGGCTCAAAGTGAACTGAACCTTTTTGCAGAATAGGAGGTTTTCCCCTCCACTTCTAAGTAGTTTTCCTAGCTTACCTTCTGTCTGTCTGTCCTCAACGTCATGTGCAAACTTAAACCCACGACTGATATTCCACATAATGGAGAGACTGGATTTATGAAAGCATTAGAATATGGAGACATGACAAACGCAGCAACGTTTGAAAGAAATCTGACTTTCTTCTTACCCAAGTGGAAGTGAAATGCATGCATCATGACCACATACAACATGCTAGGAACAGAAAACCAAGTGCCCTTCAACGAATCAAGCAAAGGAAAATAAAAACCATTTATCCAATCTCCATTAGCCCCCGATTTTTTTCAGAAAAACAGACCATGCAATTAGCAATGACCGCTCCACATGCAGTTATTCTGATTAAACTTGAAAACTACTGTGCAACTTCAAACTACTATTACCAGGCAAGAGTTTGAATACACACACCAACGAGACATAACAATGCTTGAAATGGTTAAAGTTTTGACCAGAGCTGCAGCAAATTTGTTTCCCTTTCAGTGAACTGTCAAGAAAGACTGCCAGGGACAGACTGTCTGCCTGGAGAAAGTTGCCTGTTCACTATAACCTTGAATGTGCCTATTTGGCTCTCGGTGATGAACCACATCAATAGTGGTACAAAATTATCAATCACAGTGTGGTGCCTTTGGAAGACCAGAGAGCACTTGGGGGGAAGTGTTTTTGTTTTGTTTTTCTTGTTTGTAAATACTGGGGCCTATGTTTCAAAAGTATCTGGGACAGCAGATTTTTGTTGGCATTTCCTTTCTTGGCTGGGCTAAAGAAAGCTAGGACTCCATTCCCCAACCTGTCCCACTTCTCTCTGCTCCAACCACTTGGGTAATACAAAAGAAAAAGAGGATGGCATTGGCAGCAAGCGCTGACATCTCCCATCTCAGTTTTTAAAAAGTGGGAAATAGCGAGACAGAATTAACCATAAGGAAGTTCAAAGGAATAAATAAATGTGACCCAGATATCCTCAGAAAGGGTGTAAATTTATCTCCATGGCTCTGGCTGCCTCCTTCCCACATCAGCGTCAACACAGTTAACTGATTTAGAGTGAGAAGAATCAACTTGCTTTACCCAGCAAAGGCTGAGGATCAAATAGCCTTCACTAAGCTGAACCCAACCATTTCATTAAAAATGTAAACAGCTGAAATAGTTGATAAACCAATAGAGCTATTTTCATCATCTTCAAGACCTGCTCAGCTTGACCACTGGTCACCTAAATGCTAATTAACCAATGAGTTTGCAGGTGGTTGGCTGGCTGACCACTTACATAGAGACTGAGCCACTATCTCTATGGAACTGTCCAGCAAAAAGGTTACCTAAAATATAGCAAGGACTACAGATGCTAAAAGGATACATTCAACAAATATTTGTTGAGTCCCCTACAACATGCCAGACACTATTTTAGGGCTGGGTCACAGTAGTATGACTGGGGACAAAGCCTTACTCCTAATGAGCTTACTTCCTACTGATATGGATAACTCACATTTCCTTATAGGGCTTGAAATAGTTTGCTTTAAAAAATGAAGCAAATTGGCCGGGCGCGGTGGCTCACACCTGTAATCCCAGCACCTTGGGAGGCCGAGGCAGGTGGATCACCTGAGGTAAGGAGTTACTGACCAGCCTGACCAACATGGAGAAACCCCGTCTCTACTAAAAACACAAAAAAATTAGCTGGGCATGGTGGCACATGCCTGTAATCCCAGCTACTCGAGAGGCTGAGGCAGGAGAATTGCTTGAACCTGGGAGGCGGAGGTTGCGGTGAGCGGAGAGCGTGCCATTGCACTCCAGCCTGGGCAACAAGAGTGAAACTCCGTCTCAAAAAAAAAAAAAAAGAAGCAAATTTATCCTCATGTGCTTGATGTCCTTCAAAAACAAATCCAGGAAGTCTGAAATCTAAAGACATCTCCATGCCCATACACCTTCTTTTTCAGAAAGTGTCCTACAAAATATTAAGAAGCCTCTTGAGAAATTCCAGAAGGGCCATACGCAATTAACCACTAGGATTCTTCTCCAATATCATGATGAAATTTTTTAAAAATTGTGATTTTTTTTGTTTTACATAATTTTTCCTCATATGGCAATAATTTGAGTTCAAGTCTTATCACCATTACAACATTGTACATTCTTTTTTGCTGTCCTTCAGTGCCTAATTTATGGCTTTATAGATAATAGGCATTCAATAAATACTTGGTGAATAATCACAACATAGGATCTCACAGGAATGAGACAGGCGCACTGAACTGAATCTTACAAGGCACACAATAAGTACTTAATATAATAGAACATAAAGCCATTCACAAGATTATTGACCCTTGTTGATTCAAACTAACATTTTGATGGGGAATAACCCACCACATTCACTCAGATGTGGGAAACACCAGCTTTCCATGAGAATGCATCATGTCCTTTAGGTACATCTGAATTTCTAATAATTTGAATCATTTTCACTGAGTCAATTAATAAACTTGTGCAATTGCCTCTTGATGGGTGGTTTCCCTCCCTAATTTGTTTCAGAGTCTTTGTTGACCCATGTATGTATCTTACATACAGAGGACAAGAAAAAGCCTGTGCTAGTCCACTAGAATTCTGGACCTATGTTACAATCCAGTAAAGAGAATTGTTTCTGTGACACCCTTAGTTGCCCAGCAAGAGCCACAGTATGTATTTGTAATGACCCAGAAGTAATATAGGAAGAAATTAGTGATTAAATGTGACCTTGTCAACAGAAGTCAAAAAGGTACCAGAGATCTCTGGCTGGGTTCAGCTTGTCCTCAGCTGCTGCGTGGAATCATTTTAGAAACCAACCCCCAGAGTTGATTCTGCTCACCTGCCAGGGTTTCTCCAAGTTTGCTTTACTCTGGTCATGACACTCTGACTTTGACAATGTCAAATTAGTTACAATGAAGGCTAGACAGAGCCCATAAAGCTTGAAGAATTAGCACCCAACAGCTTGGAGTAGAGCCCAGAACATCCATACTGCAGAAAGATGGTGTGGCCAGGCAGTGTCTGAGATGTAGTGTTTTTAAAAAGACATTTCTGGATAATTGTCCTGAAGGATAGGTGTTCTTTACTTGAAATTGTTTACCCACTTTTGGAGCAAGGTACTCTCAGGTCAAAATTCACCTTTCCCACAAAAATAATTAAGAAAAAGATAGTTGTGTAAAGTTATGTGGGCACATTTTCGACCAATATGTGATATATAGCAAGGAGGAATACTTGTGCTAGGTACATCAGATGATGCTGGGGATTTCTCTTCATGTTTAATTTGAGGAATAAAATATTTGAAAGTCAGAAAAGCTCTAGTAACCACAAATTCCTTTTTTCTTTTTCTTTTTTTTTTTTTTTTTTTGAGACGGAGTCTTGTTCTGTCGCCCAGGCTGGAGTGCAGTGGAGCAATCTCGGCTCAATGCAAGCTCTGCCTCCCCGGTTCAAGCGATTCTCCTGCCTCAGCCTCCTGAGTAGCAGGAGGGCACCCACCACCATACCTGGCTAATTTTTTGTATTTTTAGTAGAGATGGGGTTTCACCATGTTAGCCAGGATGGTCTTGATCTCCTGACCTCGTGATCCGCCCGCCTTGGCCTAGTAACTGCAAATTCTTGGGCAAAATATTCAAGATAACCGGTCAAATTGGTTAAGTGGGGTAGATAGGGGAATCCGAATGGTTGTTTCACATCACATGGATGAAATAAGCAACTGATTGATTCTCTGTCAGACTTGTTGATTTCTTGACATGTTAGACACAGAATTAGATGATCTGGGACTCACAGAAGCTTGGGTTACATGATTCTTTAGGAAAATAAATGTGACAATAATACATGCAGGCTTTATGTTTTTTTTTTTTAAAGAAATCAAGCATGCACTACTATATACAAGTCTCGATATCCATGAATGGGAAATGTACCTTGCATTCATCTACTATGACAGAGTTGTGTGCAGCATAGACACATTGATTAGAGTTGCTTTCCCTGTGGTTCTTCATGTCATCATAAATGGATTGAGTCTTGGTCATTTCAATATCTTCATGCACTCGATGCTGGGAGTCAATGGTATCCAGCTCAGACTTGGAGAGGTGATAGACTATCCCAGCCCCAAAAGAGTCACCCACAACATTGACTGAAGTTCTCATCCTATCCCTGGGGACAAAGAACAGAAAAGGTTTGGTGAGGAAGCAGTATTATGTGGTAGTTGAGAGGTCAAGGTCTGGAGTCAGAGAGACGTAGGGTTGAGTACTGGCTCTACCTTTTCCCTCTGCCTGATTTGGGGCAAGTTACTTAACCTTCATGAGCCTTGACTTCCTTGTTTGTCAGTTGGAGATGATGCTTATACTTCTCACATCGGCTGTGTGAAAATTCAGTGAGATAATGTATGTAAAGTGCTTAGTAAAATGTCTGGCAAATGGTAAACACCAATAACCAGTAGCAAAAGGAAAGGAGGAGGAGGAAAGAAAAGATTAAAGAAAAATAATGCGTCCAAATCAGAACTAGTACACAGGCTCCAGATACACCTAGCTGAGTCCAGCAACCCCTCCTGATTTAAACTGTTCTGTTTTTGAAGACTCTACACTATCTCTGCTTATCTTACTTATTTGTTTTGCTGAAAAACTAACCATCTGTGAACTTTTTCATAGTAGAAAAGTCATTCTTTTTGTAAGAATGGGAACTAATAACCCTTCCTTTCTCCCTGCACCCGCTTCCCTCACAAACAGACACAGCTGTTAGATAAGAAATCCAGCCATAATTTTCTCATTGACCAATATGTGTTATGACTACTTGTCCTGAAAAAAACAAAATACTTTATCTTGCTCTACTAACCTAAAAAAATAAACCTTCCAGAATGTTTCTGGAATCAGGAAATGTTAAGAAAATCCTTCTCCCCGTCTTGAGTTTCAAGTTTTGACTTGAGAAAAGAATGGTTGATAACTCTCTTAGAAATTCAGTGCCAGGAAAGCTAATTAAATTCTTAAGAGTAAGTTTCCTCCTCTCATCCATAAGTTCAAGCCAAATCCGTGTGAAGAATACTTTTGGCCATGTTTACCAGATATCCAAAGTCTTAAAAGGAAGGATGCTGGAAAACCACAAAAAAAGTTAAAAAAATTAAAATGAAGGAGTTTACATAAAGATGCTGCTGAGACAGTCTTAGTCCAGGACATTCTAGCTTTCAATTCAAATAATATTAGTTCCAGGCAAAGCAGAAACTTTAATTTTTTCTTGGAACAAAGACTCTAAATAAATTCTAGTTGCTATTATCAAATATATTTCTTATTAGAGAATAATAAGGAAGCTGCACTAGGAAAAGTCAGGCCTGGCTCCTTTGCAAGGCCAGTTGTTTGCAAGGTATAAGCTGGTGGTCTTTCTAATTTCAACTAAGAAGAAAATGTGGAAAAAAATGTGATCAGAGCTGGGGTTTAACTCTCGTGGGCATCTCTCCATCTGAGAATGCTCTTGCGCCTCTTCTGCTTTGGAGAATCTGCCTCAGTGTGATCGGGTCTACATCTGAATGAAGACTGGGTCTTGAGGTCATCCACAAAATCGGGCACTTGGAATAACTACTAAGAAGCCCCAGTACATGGGTTTAGGAAGGAATACATGACAGTAGTTAAGAAAAAGCATGAACTTTAGAGGCAGCCTGATTCGGAATCAAATACCAATTTGTCCCTTGGCTGTTTGACAACCCTGATCACACTTGACATTTGAGAGCCTTAGTTGCCTCATTTATAAAATGAAAATAATAAAAATCTCCAATACATAAGGTTGTTGTGAAGATTAAATAAGATAACAAAGTGCTTACATGTTTCCGGACATTTCATAAGAACTCAAAGAAATTATTTATTCTATGATGTATGATTTTAATATTATTATAAATTGTATCAAGTCAATTCAAATATATTTGTGGCAACTTCTAGGTAGCTCATCCAAATATGGCTAGTTAAGCTACTATCTCCCCCTGAAAACATTAACCCTATTTAATAGCACAACAATTCCTATGGCAACGCTCCCAACTAACTAGCTGACCTATTTGTCCGTTATACAGTTGTGGTCTACTTTGGAGCTACTCCACTATACTTTCAATCCCTCCTGGAATGTATCCTGGGTCATATATCTGTGAAAGGAAAGTAAAAACTCCAGCCCCCAGTTTACCGTGTCAAATGGAAAAAAAAAAAAGCTGAAAGTTGAATCATGCAAGAAACTGCCTTTCCATCTGTTCCTAAGCAGATAGCTAATAGTTAAATATCTCCACAGGTAGCTACTCTATGTTCCCCTTATCTTATGTAAAGTGCCGATTTACTGAGGACAAGATAAATACATAATTGTCTATTGCCCTACCAGCTTCCTTTCCCTGGCAACATGTGGATTCAGTAAAGTGACCAGACTCTCCCTCTTTTTCCTCCAGTCTGCATTTCCCCTTTAAATACGGAAGCCCTCAAAATCATCTTTGGAGAAAAGTACAGGCTACAGACTGTTTCTGTGATTCTGTGTTTTTTTCTTCTGGGCATGTCTTTAACCTTTGAAAAATAAACTTCTAAATTGATTGAGACCTGACTCAGATACTTTTTAGTTTACATATACAATACCTTTGACCAATTGCAAAATTCCAAAGAATGCTGAGGTCTTCCAGAGCAATACTCTGAGTACCCATTGATCTCATAGCCCAGAATAATTTGTATTATTGGCAAAGAAAGAGACCAAAGGTAATGGTGGTGGTGGTAGTGATAATGATGATGACAGTTAAATTTATATCACACTTACTATGTGTAAGAATATAGTTTATAGGCTGGGCATGGTGGCTCATGCCTGTAATCGCAGCACTTTGGGAGGCTGAGACGGGCGGATCACCTGAGGTCAGGCATTTGAGAACAGCCTGGTTAACAATACAGTACTAAAAATACAAAATTAGCCAGGCATGGTGGTGTGCACCTATAATCCCAGATACTCAGGAGGCTGAGACAGGAGAATCGCTTGAACTGGGGAGGCAGAGGTTGCAGTAAGCCGAGATGGTGCCACTACACTCCAGTCTGGGCAAGAGCGAGACTCTGCCTCAAAAAAAAAAAAAAGAACATACTTTATAGATTCTACCTTATTAACCCTCACTATCACTCTGAAGAGGTACTATTATTCATATTTACTAGATGACAGAACTAAGGCCTGGAGAGCTTAGTGGCTTCCCAAAGTCTCATATCCTAGTAAAGTCATACAGCAAATGTGAACACAGACAGTACCATTCAGGAATCCACCATCTGCCACATGTTGAGAAGCACCATGGAACCACACAGCCTTGATTTTTAATCTAGCTCAGCCACTTACTAACTGTGTGATCTGGATGACTTACTGCTGTGATCTGAATGTTTGCATCCCCCCAAAATTCATATGATGAAACCTAATCATCTCCAAGGTGATGGTATTTGGAGATGGGACCATTGGGAGGTGATTAGGTCACATGCGTGGAGCCTTCATGAATTGGATCAGTGACCTCAGAAAAGAGGCCCAACAGAGACTCCTTGGCCCTTCTACCATGTGAGGCAGTGTGAAAACATAGCTGTCTATGAGGAAGCAGGCCCTCACCAGACACAGAATCTGCCAGTGCCTTGATCTTGGACTTCCAAGCCTCCACAGAACTGTAAGAAATAAATTTTTGTTGTTTATAAGCCACCTACCTGGTCTATAGTATTTTGTTATAGCAGTCTGAATGGACTAAGACACTTGCTCAACCACAATTTTTCTCATGTAGCCAAAATAACTATTAATACTTTGTAGAATTTGGGGAAGACAAATTCAGTTCCTAGCCCATAGTTGACACTCATTATGTGCTGGGTGCTACTGTGTTTGGGGATAACTCCACTCACAGACCGTGTTTTGAACAAAAGCACAAAATACTATGCTAAAGCGTTAATGACTTTTCCAGCTTAACAAATCCATTTCCACTCAAGTGGTTGATATAAGTTTACAAACGACGGCTTCTTCAACCCTTGACACCAAATCCTTGCTCTCCAGAAGCAGCCACTGAAGCAGCCAAGTTTTTGCAATAGGATTTCTGAGTACGTTTTCCCCACATTTTTTCTTTTTATCACCACATCTCTTCCATGCCATCACATCTCCTTGAATTTGAAAAAGAACTCTGGCCAATGAAATAGCCATCAGGACAGGAATGGATGGAAGACAGAGTTGTATAGAATAAAAGCAGACCGGCCGGATGCAGTGGCTCATGCCTGCAATCCCAGCACTTTGGGAGGCTGAGGTGGGTGGATTACTTGAGGTCAGGAGTGTGAGACCACCCCGGTCTCTACTAAACCCAGTCTCTACTAAAAATAGAAAAATTAGCCAGGTGTGGTGGTGCACGTCTGTAATCCCAGCTACTCAGGAGGCTGAGCTGGAGAATCGTTTGAGCCCGGTAGGCAGAGGCTGCTGTGAGTCAAGATTGTGCTGCTGCACTCCAGCCTGGCCATAGAGCAAGACTCTCTCTCAAAAATGAATGAATGAATATTTAAAAATGAATTTTTATAAAACAATAAAAACGGATTGATGCTTTTATTCTTTTGATGCAAAATCAAGATGCAAAGGGCCCTGGACCTTGGGTGAGAACAGTAACCCAGGTCTTCTGATTCCCACTTGAGCAAATCACTTTTCACCTGAGCAAGGGAATGAGGCTAATCCCAACCTCACAGGAGGTTGTATTAAATGGAATAAGAGAAATACTAGACATGCTTTAAGTACTCATTGTAGGTTACAGGCATACATGAGCAAGAAAATGTTCCTTTTCTTACACCTGTTAATAGCTAAGTAGAAAGAAGAAAACATCAGCTCTAATACTTTGAGTTCTTTGTTAGTGAATTTCTTTATTCAACAGATGTTTAATAAGCATCTTAGAGTGTGTAAGGGCACTATGCCAATTGCTTAGGCAGCAAAAATCCTTCTTAAACTCCCTTTTCCCCAAGAACCCACATACTGTTTATTTGTCTACCTCCTCCACTAGAGTGAGATAAATGTTCAAAAAGACTCCGGAGCCAAGATGGCCGAATAGGAACAGCTCTGGTCTACAGCTCCCAGCGTGAGCAACGCAGAAGACAGGTGATTTCTGCATTTCCATCTGAGGTACTGGGTTCATCTCACTAGGGAGGGCCAAACAGTGGGCACAGGACAGTCGGTGCAGCGCACCGTGCGCGAGCCTAAGCAGGGTGAGGCATTGCCTCACTCGGGAAGCGCAAGGGGTCAGGGAGTTCCCTTTCCTAGTCAAAGAAAGGAGTGACAGATGGCACCTGGAAAATCGGGTCACACCCACCCTAATACTGCGCTTTTCCAAAGGGCTTGGAAAACGGCACACCAGGAGATTGTGTCCCGCACCTGGCTCAGAGGGTCCTATGCCCATGGAGTCTCGCTGATTGCTAGCACAGCAGTCTGAGACCAAACTGCAAGGCAGCAGCGAGGCTGGGGGAGGGGCGCTCGCCATTGCCCATGCTTGTTTAGGTAAACAAAGCAGCCAGGAAGCTCGAACTGGGTGGAGCCCACCACAGCTCAAGGAGGCCTGCCTGCCTCTGCAGGCTTCACCTCTGGGGGCAGGGCACAGACAAACAAAAAGTCAGCAGTAACCTCTGCAGACTTAAATGTCCCTGTCTGACTGACAGCTTTGAAGAGAGTAGTGGTTCTCCCAGCACGCAGCTGGAGCCCCTGCAAAAACATGCCAAATTGTAAAGACCATCGAGGCTAGGAAGAAACTGCATCAACTAACAAGCAAAATAACCAACTAACATCATAATGACAGGATCAGATTCACACATAACAATATTAACTTTAAATGTAAATGGGCTAAATGCTCCAATTAAAAGACACAGACTGGCAAACTGGATAAGGAGTCAGGACCCATCAGTGTGCTGTATTCAGGAAACCCATCTCATGTGCAGAGACACACGCAGACTCAAAATAAAGGGATGGAGGAACATCTACCAAGCAAATGGAAAACAAAAAAAGACAGGGGTTGCAATCCTAGTCTCTGATAAAATAGCCTTTAAACCAACAAAGATCAAAAGAGACAAAGAAGGCCATTACATAATGGTAAGGGGATCAATTCAACAAGAAGAGCTAACTATCCTACATATATATGCACCCAATACAGGAGCACCCAGATTCATAAAGTAAGTCCTGAGTGACCTACAAAGAGACTTAGACTCCCACACAATAATAATGGGAGAGTTTAACACCCCACTGTCAACATTAGACAGATCAATGAGACAGAAAGTTAACAAGGATACCCAGGAATTGAACTCAGCTCTGCACCAAGTGGACCTAATAGACATCTACAGAACTCTCCACCCCAAATCAACAGAATATACATTTTTTTTTTCAGCACCACACCACACCTATTCCAAAATTGACCACATAGTTGGAAGTAAAGCTCTCCTCAGCAAATGTAAAACAACAGAAATTATAACAAACTGTCTCTCAGACCACAGTGCAATCAAACTAAAACTCAGGATTAAGAAACTCACTCAAAACCACTCAACTACATGGAAACTGAACAACCTGCTCCTGAATGACTACTGGGTACATAATGAAATGAAGGCAGAAATAAAGATATTCTTTGAAACCAACGAGAACAAAGACACAACATACCAGAATCTCTGGGACACATTCAAAGCAGTGTGTAGAGGGAAATTTATAGCACTAAATGCCCACAAGACAAAGCAGGAAAGATCCAAAATTGACACCCTAACATCACCATTAAAAGAACAAGAAAGGCAAGAGCAAACACATTCAAAAGCTAGCAGAAGGCAAGAAATAACGAAAATCAGAGCAGAACTGAAGGAAATAGAGACACAAAAACCCCTTCAAAAAATTAATGAATCCAGGAGCTGGTTTTTTGAAACGATCCACAAAATTGATAGACCACTAGCAAGACTAATAAGGAAGAAAAGAGAGAAGAATCAAATAGATGCAATAAAAAATGATAAAGGGGATATCACCACTGATCCCACATAAATACAATCTACCATCAGAGAATACTACAAACACCTCTATGCAAATAAACTAGAAAATCTAGAAGAAATGGATAAATTCCTCGACAAATACACCCTCCCAAGACTAAACCAGGAAGAAGTTGAATCTCTGAATAGACCAATAACAGGTTCTGAAATTGTGGCAATCATCAATAGCTTACCAACCAAAAAGAGTCCAGGACCTGATGGATTCACAGCCGAATTCTACCAGAGGTACAAGGAGGAACTGGTACCATTCCTTCTGAAACTATTCCAATCAATAGAAAAAGAAGGAATCCTCCCTAACACATTTTTTGAGGCCAGCATCATCCTAATACCAAAGCCTGGCAGAGACACAACAAAAAAAGAGAATTTCAGACCAATATCCTTGATGAACATTGACGCAAAATTCCTCAATAAAATACTGGCAAACCAAATCCAGCAGCACATCAAAAAGCTTATCCACCATGATCAAGTGGACTTCATCCCTGGGATGCAAGGTTGGTTCAACATACTCAAATAAATAAATGTAATCCAGCATATAAACAGAACCAAAGACAAAAACCACATGATTATCTCAATAGATGCAGAAAAGGCCTTTGACAAAATTCAAAAACCCTTCATGCTAAAAACTCTCAATAAATTAGGTATTGATGGGACGTATCTCAAAATAATAAGAGCTATCTATGACAAACCCACAGCCAATATCATACTGAATGGGCAAAAACTGGAAGCATTCCCTTTGAAAACTGGCACAAGACAGGGATGCCCTCTCTCACCACTCCTATTCAACATAGTGTTGGAAGTTCTGGCCAGGGCAATCAGGCAGGAGAAGGAAATAAAGGGTATTCAATTAGGCAAAGAGGAAGTCAAATTGTCCCTGTTCGCAGATGACATGATTGTATATCTAGAAAACCCCATTGTCTCAGCCCAAAATCTCCTGAAGCTGATAAGCAACTTCAGCAAAGTCTCAGGATACAAAATCAATGTACAAAAATCACAAGCATTCTTGTACACCAATAACAGACAAACAGAGAGCCAAATCATGAGTGAACTCCCATTCACAATTGCTTCAAAGAGAATAAAATACCTAGGAATCCAACTTACAAGGGATGTGAAGGACCTCTTCAAGGAGAACTACAAACCACTGCTCAATGAAATAAAAGAGGATACAAACAAATGGAAGAACATTCCATGCTCATGGGTAGGAAGAATCAATATCGTGAAAATGGCCATACTGCCCAAGGTAATTTATAGATTCAATGCCATCCCCATCAAGCTACCAATGACTTTCTTCACAGAATTGGAAAAAACTTTGGTTCATATGGAACCAAAAAAGAGCCTGCATCACCAAGTCAATCCTAAGCCAAAAGAACAAAGCTGGAGGCATCATGCTACCTGACTTCAAACTATACTGCAAGGCCACAGTAACCAAAACTGCATGGTACTGGTACCAAAACAGAGACATAGATCAAAGGAACAGAACAGAGCCCTCAGAAATAATGTTGCATATCTACAACTATCTGATCTTTGACAAACCTGACAAAAGCAAGCAATGGGAAAAGGATTCCCTATTTAATAAATGGTGCTGGGAAAACTGGCTAGCCATATGTAGAAAGCTGAAACTGGATCCCTTCCTTACACCTTATACAAAAATTAATTCAAGATGGATTAAAGAGTTAAATGTTAGACCTAAAACCATAAAAACCCTAGAAGAAAACCTAGGCAATACCATTCAGGACATAGGCATGGGCAAGGACTTCATGGCTAAAACACCAAAAGCAATGGCAACACAAGCCAAAATTGACAAATGGGATCTAATTAAACTAAAGAGCTTCTGCACAGCAAAAGAAAATACCATCAGAATGAACAGGCAACCTACAAAATGGGAGAAAATTTTCACAGCCTACTCATCTGACAAAGGGATAATATCCAGAATCTACAAATAACTCAAACAAATTTCCAAGAAAAAAACAAACAACCCCACCAAAAAGTGGGCAAAGGACACGAACAGACACTTCTCAAAAGAAGACATTTATGCAGCCAAAAAACACATGAAAAAATGCTCATCATCACTGGCCATCAGAGAAATGCAAATCAAAACCACAATGAGATACCATCTCACACCAATTAGAATGGCCATCATTAAAAAGTCAGGAAACAACAGGTGCTGGAGAGGATGTGGAGAAATAGGAACACTTTTACACTGTTGGTGGGACTGTAAACTAGTTCAACCATTGTGAAAGTCAGTGTGGCGATTCCTCAGGGATCTAGAACTAGAAATATCATTTGACCCAGCAATCCCATTACTGGGTATATACCCAAAGGACTATAAATCATGCTGCTATAAAGACACATGCACACGTATGTTTATTGTGGCACTATTCACAATAGCAAAGACTTGGAACCAACCCAAATGTCCAACAATGATAGACTGGATTAAGAAAATGTGGCACATATACACCATGGAATACTATGCAGTCATAAAAAATGATGAGTTCATGTCCTTTGTAGGGACATGGATGAAACTGGAAACCATCATTCTCAGTAAACTATCGCAAGGACAAAAAACCAAACACCACATATTCTCACTCATAGGTGGGAATTGAACAATGAGAACACATGGACACAGGAAGGGGAACATTACACTCCGGGGACTGTTGTGGGGTGGGGGAGGGGGGAGGGACAGCATTAGGAGATATACCTAATGCTAAATGACGAGTTAATGGGTGCAGCACACCAACATGGCACATAGATACATATGTAACAAACCTGCATGTTGTGCACATGTACCCTAAAACTTAAAGTATAATAATAATAATAATAATAATAATAAAAAGAAATGAGTACAGAGTGCTACAGGGTCATGTAGGTGGAACACTATCACACTTGGGTCATAAGAAAAGCTTTAAGTAGATGTGTCTTGAGTTGGGCCCTAAGGATAAGTCCAAAAAAATGAGATAGAAAGAGGAAAGAAGTAATATGCATGAAATCTAAGAGGTAGGAACACTTAGATGAATTCAGGATGGCTAACAAGTATAGTGAGAGATGCAGAAAGTAAGAATTAACCAAATCATGTATGGCCTTATCAGCCAAATTCAGGAGTTAGTCTTTATCCCAAGTGTAATGAAGAACCATTGAAAGAAAAGGTCATGTTTGTTACATTGTGAAGAATGAACTAAAAAAACATAAGCCTGAAAGAGTGAAATCCAGTCAGTGAGGATATGGTGGGTTTGGAGAAAGATGGATTTGAGCAAGACTCAGGAGACAGAATTACAGGACTTGAAGACTGATTGGTTATAGGGAATAAAAAAGAGTCAAAGATTCCTCTCAGGTTTCTGGTTTGGGCAACCAGTAGACAATGTAACCACATGTAGGGAGCATGGTCAGTTGGAGTGGGAAAGATTCTGGCTTTGGTTTGGACATGTTGAGGGTGAAGCATGTGACTGAGTTATGAGCAGATGCCCCACAGATGGCTGGTAATATGGACTGATGGTCAGGAGATGCATCTGCGATGCAGGTGATAATAGGACTCATCCCATAGAGATGGCTGAGGATGCCACAGAGGTGCTTAATTAACCCTTGGAGAGAATGCAGAGTGTAAAAAGCAGACAGTCTAGGCTGGAACACTAAGGTCAACCAACATTTAATGAATGGGCAAGATAAGAGCCTGCAAAAGTGAAAGGAAACTAGAAGAGTTTGGCATTTTGTAAGTAAATGGAAGTATGCTTCAAAATATGGGTGTGGCAAACAACCCTAATTATTATCTAGGGATCAGGTGAGATGAGGGTAAGAAGTTTCTTTGGGAGGCTGAGGTGGGTGGATCGTGAGGTCAGGTGTTTGAGACCAGCCTGGCCAGCATGGTGAAACCGCATCTCTACTAAAAATGCAAAAAATTAGCCAAGTGTGGTGTTGTGCACCTGTAATACCAGCTGCTCTGGAGGCTGAGGTGGGAGAATCGCTTGGGCCCGAGAGACGAAGGTTGCAGTGAGCCACGATAGCGCCACTGCACTCCAGCCTGGGCAACAGAGCGAGACTCCATCTAAAAAAAAAAAGATTCTTTTGGTTTTAATAACAAAGAGGTCACTATTGGCCTGGCAAGGGCAGTTTCAATACAGAGGTAGTGATAGAAGCCAGCTCACTACAGGTAAAAAATGGAATGTGAGGTGAAGAAATGGAGACATTATGTATAATCAGCTTATTCAAGATGATTGATTGAGAAAGGAAGGAGAGGAAATGGCAGATGGAAATGGAAAGGAGATAAAATTTTTGTTTTGTTTTAAGAGGTAGAATATTTGAACATGTTTAAATCAAAATGAGAAGAGGTTGGTGGAGAAGAAGTAACTGAAGATACAGAGAAGAGGGAATAATTGATGAAGTTAGGTTCCCAGAGAGATCAGAGAGGATGGAAGTCCAGAGTGGAGATAAAGGCCATTTCCTTTGGTGGAGGGACGGTACTCCACCAATACAGAAGGGAAGGAGTAAAAGGTAAGGTTATGAAGATAGGTTTCTAAGTGAGAAGGCAGAACATTAAAGGGGATCTGTGAAAAAGAAAGCGGTCAATTTGGATTAAACTAGAATACAGAGCCCTCTCATGCCAGGTTTCTCTGCTACAAGGCATTCTGGGAAGATTCCCAGGATGCCCAGCCAGGAGGTAGGTCATGGCTGCTCTGCATGGGTCTTCCTTTCTGAAAATGCTGCAAGGCAGAACACCCTTGAGGCTGCCAGGGGAATGTCTGACCATGAGGCTGCCAGGGGAATGTCTGACCAACTCTGGGGAAGTTTACCTCGGGCCCAAAGCAGGACATGGGAGTTTGTGGTTCATGTGTGGAAAGTTTCTCCACAGGCAGAGCTTCATTTTCTCTCACAATCATCCCTCACCACTCAGGAAATGCTGTCTTTCGTGTTGCCCTCAGGAGCTTTAAGGCTTGGTAAAAAACAACTTTTAGAGTGTGTGACGCCATCTTTGGGTCTGGACGCTGTGTGTCAGGACTGAAAGAAGGGGATGAAGATGAAAGCAGATCTTGCATTTTATGGGTTTTCTACAGATGACACGGCTATGCTTTAGAGGTCACCAGGAATCAAAAATGAGAGAGGGGCTTGACTGAGTTATTTCACACTGAGTCACTGGGTCTGGTTCACTGGAAGAAAAACAAGTACCAAGGTACTCTCTCTCATCTGCATCTCTCAGTCTAAATCCTGCAACAGGGAAATGTGAAATCGTCTGGAACTCCTGGTTTACAGAGAAGAACAGGGCTGAGGGAGCTGAGTCACCCACAATTCATCTGGTGTCTTGCGTTGGATTGAACCATATGAAATTGCCATTTATTTCCATACAAAAAGGTCAAATATTGGCAATTTCATATGGTTCAATATTGACAGAAACAAAACATAGCACCTGCCTCTCAGGATGCATGGTGCCAGGGGACTGTCTTTAGGGGCAGGTTGTGGAAGAAGGGTCACTTGAGGCCCCAAACCTGAGGAAGGCTGGCACAGCTCTGGGCATTCAAGGGCTAAAGTCACATGGGGTTAGGGAAGAAAAGGAGATCCACGTAAGCATTGGCTAAGAGCATGAAGTCCAGATACCAGCCTGGATGACACTCCCAGCTCAAGCAGAAAAGATTTCTTAGCGTGTCCTGCTCAGCTTTCTCATTCGTAACATATGGAGAGGGATACTCACCTGCAAGCATGTTGAGAAGATAATAACTGCTAACATGTATTGAGTGCCTGTCAACCAAGAGGTCCTCCACCAAGGATCTTTTATATAAAAGGCTTATATGACCCCGAAGAAGCTTCTCATTATATTACCATTTTTAGTCCAAGTGAAAAGGGGATCAGAGCATTCTCTCTATTATTCCTCCCTACATCTTATCCATTTCTTTTTGCACCTAGCAGGCTCCAGTGGGATTTCCTGACCCCACTACTAGACTATAAGCACTTCGAGGCCTGAGACTATGTTTCATTTACTTATGGCACAGGCTGGGCAGGGGAGAATGGGGAGGCTGGTATGTGGAAGGGGCAGGACCAGGATGGATTGTGAGTTTAAGACTTGAAAGCAGATTAGCACTAGAGACACAATTGGTTTTTGTTTAGTAAAACATCTGGTTGGATATTTTGGTGGTAAAAAGTCAGGATGCAGGCCATGATCTAGCAGGATGAGGAGAGAGGCACAGAGAGCTCAGATTACTTTACAGATGAAAAGGAGAGGGGTGTCCAGAGAGCTGGGGAAATATTCAAAGATGGAGAACAAGGAGGCCCAAGGGGAAATTCCCAGGGGTGGGGAATACTAAAAGATTTTTTAGAAAAGGAGATGCCTAACATTACATTTTTATTTTATTTCTGTGCTACCTGAAATTATTAACAGTGAAATAACACGAGATTTAACAGAAGATGAAGGGGAGAGGACTTCTTTTTCATTTTATTACTCTTTTGAACTTTGTCCTTCCCTTTTCTATGAACACGCATTTATTCTGTGATATATTCAAAAATGATTTTGCTGCGCAGAACTATAGCCTTGCCCCATCCCACCTTGATCTGCAATTATGCTGCCTCAAGTCAGAGACACTTTGGTGAGAGAGGAAAGGACTTCGTGGAAAAGGGGCCACATTCCATGGTGAGGTTGATGTAGACTGGAGATAAGATGTGAAAAAGAGAATTCAGTGGAAGTGGGAAATCAAAGCAAAAGACTAAGATAGACATAAGCCCCTAAAATCTTCAAAGAAACGGTTAATGTAGGAATTAGTTTTGTTTTGCACCAGCCACGAGTGGAGGGTAAGTCAGTTAGTTAAGTTTGTGTGTGTGTGTGTGTGTGTGCGCGCGCGCGCACGTGCATGTGTGTGTCTTAAATTTTTAAAACAGCAGAACTCAGATGAGCATGCTTGGAACACCCAAGGATATCTAGATCATCTGGGTGTGAACCCCAATTCAGCCAGTTGATATCCACTAAATTGGGATAAGTGACTTCTCTCTGAACCTGTTTTCTCAACTGTAAAACAGTGATAATACTATTAGCTGCTTCATAATCTGCTGTGACTTTCAAACGAGCCCATGTAAAGTACTTAGAACAATGTCTAACACTTAAGGAGCACTCACTAAGTATTAGCTATTTGTATCCTGTATCTTTTCAACCTATTTTTTTGAAAGGATGCATCAACTGTCAAGAGCTAACTCAAAAAAAAGTAGAGGTGCTCATATACCCACAATCAGAAACTCCTGTTGTCCTCCCCTGTCTCTAGTTCATTGCTTCTGGAAGGGAGAGTCCCTGGAGATTGCACCATCAGAATCACCTGGGAACTTGTTAGAAATGTCAATTCTCTAGCCCCACCTCAGATAAATCTCTGGGAGATTTTGGTGCATGCTCGAGTTTGAGAATGAATGCTCTATTCTCTCCAGAGAGGAATGCTAATGGGAGGAGTTTCAGAGCCCTCCTGGAGGGTAGAGGCTCTTTGAGGTCTTCCAAGTGCCATCTCAACTATATTCCCCAATTAGCACATGTGAGCCCAGAAAAGATCTCACCAGCAGAGTCTTACGTGAGAACTGGGCCATAGGTCCACTTGGATTTCACTTTATTTTGATTTTCCTTTTGCCACCTGTAGCCAGACACAGTTATTTATTACCTCTTCCTGGTATCGGCTCCCATTTACCACTCCACCCTCCGTCCTTCAGAGACACTGGGGTGTCAGCAAGGTCTCTTATAAATATCTGCCAAGGGCTCCTGACACAAAGGGCTTCCTGGACCCAGGGGAAGGTTCTGGTTTTAAACAGTCCCACCCATCCGGTGCTCTGGGACTCGGCATTTTTCAGGGCTCCAGAATCTTCGTTTTCACCATGACATTTACAGAGCAGCTAAGCCTGCCTGTTGAAAACCATCCAGGGCTTAGAGGGCAGTAACGAGGATGGCTGGTCTCCAGCAGTTGGCAAACACTGTGACACATTAAATGTCACTGTAGGCTTTGTTTGGTTTTAAACTGAAAAATTGCTAGAGTTATGAAAGCTTACAAACCTTGGCTAAAGAGGAAAAAAGTTTCCCCCTTTTCTTTTTCTCTGCTTTTCCTCCACAGACTACTTATCTAGGGAATGGCCAGTTGCACCCCATCTCATCTTAGCCCCCATCACCACTTACACACTAATGAGCACCCAACAGTCACAGAGCTCACAACCAAGAGCTAGTTTCCAGAACTCCTCTTGCTGGTGAGAAAGAATGTGCCACCATTACTAATTCAAAGCAGATCTGACCTAGCTACAAACGGCTACACACATTTTCCCAGGATCCTCTACCCTTCCTTTTTCTTTTCCTCTTAAAAGGAATGCTCGTGCTTATTTGTATACAAACATTCATCCCCAGCAGAATTCTACTCTAGGTCTTAAAACTAGAAGGGTACTCAAAGGCATTGAACCTAGACTCTTGCTTCCAACCTGATACGTTATTGCCCCGTTTTCCACATGATGTAGCTGAGGCTCAGAAAGTCACTTGCCCAAGGTCCTACAGATAGTAAGTGCAGAGCTCAGACCAAGGGCTCCTGCCTCTTAGACTCTCTTTCCCTTGATCACACTCCTCCCTCCATTTGAGATCAGAGCCCCAGAACTGGATAACAGCTCTTCATTTGCTCCTTTCTTCCCAGCTGCAGCCTAGGATAGGGTTTTCTCTTATATGATTTCATCAACATAGTTAATCCAAATGTATCATCATTTAAAAAAAAAAATTCAGCCAACTCCCTCCTGCTGACACACTTCAGCCCTGGAGTTAGGACGCTCTGCTTTCCTTTGCAAGTGTAAGCATGTGAGCACCTGCATGGGGTGATCTGGGAGGACCCGGCCCTCCTATTTCATTTGCTCACATTTAGGTCAGAAGTAGGTAGGGTTTTGAATGTTTCATGAAGTGACTCGCATCCAACAGGCTTGAAAACAAATGACTGCCAAGAAGGACCAGGACCCACAATGGCAGACCCACTGGGGCTGGAGGACTTGAATTCTAAGGGTGGCCAAGACCTTGATTGTACCCCATTTGTCCTCATTGAGTCTATTTGTTTTATTTTCATGCTGAGAGAAGAAAAAAATAGGTCAAAAATATTTCTCTTGTTAGCATGCAGAATCAGGTGTGTCTTAGTCTGTGCTGCTATAGCAAAATACTTGAGACTGGGTAATTTATAAAGAACAGAAATTTATTTCCTCAGAATTCTGGAGGTTGGGAAATCCAAGATCAAGAAACTGGTATCTGGTAAGGGCCTTCTTTCTGCATCGTGACATAGCAGAAGGCAGAAAGACGAAAAGAGGGCAAGAAGGGGCTCAACTCACCCTTTTATAATGCACCAACCCCACTCATGAGGGTGGAGCCTTCACAACATAATCACCTTTTAAAGGTCCCACCTCTTAATATTGTTACAATGGCAATTAAACATCAACATGAGTTTTGGACTGGACAAATATTCAAACCACAGCCCAATGGGTGGCCCTAATAAGTGTGTCTTCTCCAACCTTTCCAACTCTGGGCCTCTCTGCTTCTCCTCCCGACTGTTAGAACGCTCAGTACAAATTAGGAGGCTGTGTAGAGTTGGGTGAAGTGTCCTGACCTGGCCATACAAGCTCTGCTGTGCATCAGGCAAAAGACTCAACCCTTCTGATTCCCAGTTTTCTCATCTGGAAATACAGCATAGGGCACCTTAAGGATTAAATGGAGACAGATGTAAAGACATTGCAGTACCCACCAAATATCAGCCCCTTTTCCTCACCCCTGATCATATTAGTGCACTTTTTTCCACTCAAAGGCATTTGTATTATAATGGGGGGCAACCTCTATAATAATATTTTTTAAAAAGATGAATTTCTAATGGTGGTTTAAAGCCTTGGAAATAAGCCCAAGAAAAAAATGAGACAATATTGTTGCAGCAGGCGAGGGACCCTCAATGACAACAAGCATTGAAAAGACTTGAGAGGCAAAGAGTCAAGGGTTTAAGTAAGCAACAAGCCATAGTGAAAGCCAGCAGAACTTACATGACTTCCTTCGTCTTTCTTTTCATGTGGAAGGACCCTAATTACCACACAGCAACTATGTGGTTAAGAGTAGCTCACATTTACTGAGCTGCTACTATTTGCTCTGTCTCTAGATCACTGCCAATGTCTTTATTTCCCCTTTGTCCCCCTTCCATCCATGGACTACCCCATTCCTTTGTATCCTTCATCCCCTTCTCTCACAATCCTTCCCACCCATACACCACCATTGACTCTCAGCTGCCTTGTCTGAACAGATGTCATGAGAAAGGCTGTCCCTTGGGGCCAATATAGGACACACAGAACAACCAAGCTAGCAGGTAGGGACGCCACTACCACCTCCTGAGAGACTGGCAGAGACAGAGATGAGGCTATTTTGTTTGCTTGTTACCTTCCGCTAAAGGTATTTCCTGTGCATTTTCTGATGAACAAGGAGCCAGTCAGGAAAATCCATGGCCTTCCTTGCAGCCCTCCCAAGTTGAACTGATTCTGTTCAGGGAGGCACTTCTTACTTCCGGTTTTTTTTGTTTGTTTGTTTGTTTTTTTTTTTTTTTAGATGGAGTTTCACTCTTGTTGCCCAGGCTGGAGTGCAATGGCACAATCTCAGCTCACTGCAACCTCCGCCTCCCAGGTTCAAGTGATTCTCCTGCCTCAGCCTCCCAAGTAGCTGGGATTACAGGCATACGCCACCATACCTGGCTAATTTTTTTTGCATTTTTGGTAGAGATGGGGTTTCTCCATGTTGTTGAGGCTGGTCTTGAACTCTCGACCTCAGGTGATCTGCCCGCTTCGGCCTCCCAAAGTGCTGGGCACTTCTTATTTCTAACCTAAGCCCTGTTGTCTGCACCAACAGCAGGCACATCTTATGGAAAAGTCAGGCTTCTTTCTAGACTTCCCAGCTCTCCCTCCCTTCAGCCACTTGCATTTTCCTCTCTTTGGAAGGGTGGGAGTGGGAAGCAGAAACAAACTCAAGTCCACAAAATGTGGTTTCTGAGGCTGGGCACAGTGGTTCACCCGTGTAATCTCAGCACTGTGGGAGGCCGAGGTGGGCTCATCACTTGAGGTCAGGAGTTTGAGACCAGCCTGGCCAACATAGTGAAACCCTGTCTCTACTAAAAATACAAAAATTAGTCGGGTGTGGTGGCACATGCCTGTAGTCCCAGCTACTTAGGAGGTTGAGGCAGGAGAAATGCTTCAACCCAGGAGGCAGAGGTTGCAGTGAGCCAAGATCGCACCACTGCACTCCATCCTGGGCAACAGAGCAAGACTCCATCTGAAAACAAAGAAAAATGTGGTTTCTGGCTCTTAAAATCAATGCCAATAAATGTCAGAAAATTTGCTACTAGCAAGTCAGGCAGTTTGAAAAATAAGTGTGGGCACTTTGGCCTTGGGACTCTGGGCCAGCACTTGTCACTCTGTGCCTCTGACATTGAAGACTGGCATTGCCAGCGGCCCTATCATTTAAGTCCAGTGCTGGACAGGAGGCATCAGATTACATCTCACAGAACATCCAAGCCCAAGTGGGCACTTAGAGGGGATCCATTACAACCCCCTTATCGAAGACCATCTGGTTAGACTTTCCCACCTTTGTGAACGGGCAGTGAGTTTTCTACATGAGGAAAATGTCCTTCACTGGGAAAGGTAGCTGAACTACCATACATGGTCAAGTTCAAGTTTCTCTGCATGGCCTTTGAGGATGTCCATCTTGCTCACCTTTCACCACCCCCTGCCTCCAAGAGTACCAGACCACTTGTACATCCTCACACTGCTTGTAGCCTCAGTGCCTTTGTGCAGGCTGGCCTTGACTGGAATGTCCTGTCTCCCCATCTCCCTACATTCACCTGAGAAACTTTTACCTATTGATTCAGCTCAGCTACCACTGCCTTTAGAAGATTGAATGTGACCATAAACAAGAATTTGTCAGGCTCCAGAGGCAGGCTGACCCAGGGTCGAATATCTGTTCATTTCTAAGTCTCTTTACCTCTATAAACCTCAGTGTCCTCATCTATAAAGTGGGAATAATAACATGTAACTTTCAAGGATGTTAAAAAGGAAGATGTAAAGTGCTCAGTCTAGTAGCTGGCACCTAGTGAACACTCAAATTCAGTAACCATTTTCATGTTTCTTGATATTCTCCGCTCTGTCCTTCCATTCTTGACTGGGATGAAGGCCTCTCTCTATCACTGTGGTCTTATGTGTATGCTATGTTTTAATCACTTTATTGAAGTGTAATTTACATACAACAAAACGTACCCATTTTAAGTGTGTGGTTTGAAGAGTTTTGACAAATGTAGACACCTGTGCATACCTATGCATATGGAACATTTCTGTCACTCCCAAAGGTTTCCTTGTGTTCCTTCCCAGTTAATCTCTATCCCCCTACACCTGGCCCTAAGAAACCATTGATCTCTTTCTTTTTTCTCTTTTTTTTTTTTAGGCAGAGTCTCACTCTGTCCTCTAGGCTAGCGGGCAGTGGCACAGTCTCGGCTCACTGCAACCTCCGCCTCCCGAGTTCAAGCAATTCTGCTGCCTCCGCCTCTTGAGTAGTTGGGATTATAGGCACACGCTACCATGCCCAGCTAATTATTTTTGTATTTTTAGTAGAGATGGGGTTTCACCATGTTGGCCAGGCTGGTCTTGAACTCCTGACCTCAGATGATCCACCTGCCTCGGCCTCCAAAAGTGCTGGGATTACAGGCATTAGCCACCGCACCCAGCCCCAACTGATCTCTTTCTATTGATATGTGGTACATCGTCTTTTCTTAGAGCTTCATATAAATGGAATCATACAGTACATACTCCTTTGTGTCTGGCTCTATTCATTCAATATAATGTTCTGAGATTCTTTGAATGCATCAGTAGCTGGTTCCTTATTACTGTACTTTTAACCTTGTGTCATAATCTATCTGATTCCTCCACTAGACTGCGACGCCTTCAAATATTTCATCTTTTTCTTCTTTGGTTCTCAAATAGGTACTCGGTAGATGTGAGCGGGAAGGAGGAAGGAAGAGTGAGGGAGTTGCCATGGGGATTAGCTAAGATCTTGGTTGCAACCTTGCCACCTGTCCATCCCTGGGAGGCAGTACTCACAGTCCCAGCAGAACCCCATCCACAGACACTTACAGCAGCCAGTCCACAGCCACCAGCAGGCTGATGTCCTCTGTTGGCAGGCCCACAGCTGTCAGAATGAGGAGCATGGTGACCAGCCCGGCACTGGGGATACTGGCCGCGCCGACGCTTGCCAGGGTGGCTGTGAGGCTATGAGAACAGAGAAGTCCAGGTCATGGAAACGGAAAGAATCTTAGCAAAACCAACCCTGGCAATTTTAAGCTCTAATTTTCCTGCAGCCATAAAATTCACCCCCCAACCCCCATCCCATACTCTCCACCAAGGAATAGAGAAATCTAAAGTACTAAGACCCAGGAATAAAGGATTAAGGCCTATTTGGGTTCTGCTCAACTATGATGTAAGCTTATAAATTCATGGATTGGAGCCTTATTCCCATCATGCTATCCAGTTAGTCTAATATATCACAGGGCTCAAATAAGGTAAGCGTGGCTCTAAAAGCAGGCAAGGAAATATTAAAGATAAAAACAAATCACCCTTAATCCTCCCATGGGAACACAACTGCATTCATTTCTGCTTACGCTTTTATGTCTCTGTGAGCACCAGAGGCTTTTGGACTACGTGGCAAGGGTCTAAGAAGGCCATTGCCAAGGTTAACATGAGAACTCAGAATAGCAAATATCCAGACCCAACTGAGTTGGACATCAGGGAAACAAATCAACAGATTCCAAATGACACTAAGCGTCAGGCGCCTGGATGCCTCACCATGGGCTGGAAAATACATTATTCAGAAAGGGGATGCCAAGAAATGATAATGAAAGAAAGGGAGGCTTTCTTTCTGAAGCATCTCATCAGTTCTTTCCAAGCAATGCCAGGGCCACACCCAGCACCATTTTGAAGTTTGTCTCTGGGAGAGGGTTAATCTGGAGTTCAAGTGCCCTGTCCTGACACCAGGGAGTCTCTGTGGTCCGGCAAAGGGCGGTGACTCTTTTTCCTCTTTTCTGGATGCCATTTGTACAAAGCTGTCATATCAAAATGTCATATCAAAATATCCAAGAGTACTTTGGAAATATGGATTCCCAAGTTGTTTTTGTGGGTGCCAAAAGGTAAGGGGGACTGCTTTCTTTGCAGTTACAAAATCCTAGAAATTTTATGAGCTGAGAGGCAGCCTCTCAAATTGTTTAAACTAAATCCAGGCCATCAGTTGACCAAGCACAGAATCCTGGGGTCTTATCGCTGAATATACCTAATCTCACGTTTGGAAGGTTAAGGCCCCTGGAGAGCCTGTGGTTTGAGCTGTTTTTCCCATATTGCCATCCTTCCCAGGTTTAGGCCCATCCTTGCATAGACACTTGCCCTGGGTGTGATCTACAGACCCCCCAACCATACCCTTCCCCTCCCGCTTCATGGTGTCAAGGCTCAGAGCACTCCAATTTCCTTGTCCATCTGGGTCACAGGAGGTACAGTGTGGAGTGCTCAGCCGTGAAAGTTCTGCAGTTGAACAACCTGAGTTCAAATTCCAGCTCTGCCACTTAACCACATGACTACAGGCAACTTAACCTCTCTGTGCCTTGACTTCCTCGTCTATAAAAAGGAGATGGTAATGGTGTCTCTCTCATGGGGTGGTCAGAAGCTTTCAGGAGCTAATAAATTAAAATGCACTTACAAAAGGCTGGGCACATTGCAACTCCCCCACCCCCACCCACCCAGTGAATGTGAATTGTTTTTCTTATCAAGAAATCTGGACAGGACCCGGCTGCTTTGCAATGAAAACTTCCCTAAAGCCCTGAGAGCTGGAAGATGGGAATTCTCAACTGTTTCCCAAACAGACAGAACACCAGGGAAGGGGAACTCCCCAAGTTCCAACAGTCTTGACCTTGACTGTTTTATTCACAGCATCAGTTGCTCTGAGTCACTCTTGCACATCCCTTTGCACTGTGGCTAACATTAACATTATCTGGTTATCTTTTGGTTGCGTGAGACAAAGTCTTAGAAAGATAATTCTTCTTGGAAGTTGCTTTCCCCTCTTGTCCCTAATAATACCCTCACCCTCCAGTGGGCACAGTCTCTGTGTATGGAATTCTAAGCCCTGCAAGAGCTCCTTGGGCAGTGATTTTCCCTGCATCCCTCATTGCTTTCTGCTTTGCCTGGCCTTCCACTCCCCTGGCTCACTTCTCTAGGGTTCCTGGAAGCTGTTAAGATACTAGACACACAATATCAGAGCAGAACCTCACAGTAACCCTGCAAGGGACATATATGGTAACACCTGCTTTCACCATGAGGAAAACACAGGTAGGATGGGTGGAGAAACTTAGGTCACACAGCTTGGACATGGTCTGCTGGGATTTGAACACTGGTCTGCTTGATTTCAATGCCATGCTTGTCCTTGATGGCCTTGATCCCTCCCTACACTGAAAATTCTATGAATTAATAAAAATGCTAAGAATTTCTAATCACTATTTTCCTACATGCAGTGAAAGGAGAGGAATGAAAATTTTACTTGGAAGCACAGACTGAAGATAGATTTGGCTGTTTTCCTCCAAACAAACTGCAGGCATGAAGTATATACACCCGTGGTGGGTGCCCCAGAGGTAGCCCTTGTGGTGTCTACAGTTCAGGAGGATTTGACTGAACCCACCCAGGGGCCAGAGATTTAAATGTATATGGTCAAACTCATTCATCTTTTGTCCAGTGAAAATGCTCAGTAGTATCAGTTAATATAAAACAAACCCTGTGTAGATAAATTTATAGAATTTAAGCACAAATTCAATCACTCACTGGTCCATTCTCCCATCTGTAAGTTCCCATCTAATAGTGGGAACTTAATGGAAAATATGGTTACCATCAAGACCAAGAGTTGAGAGATCAGAAATTACCTTTGCTTGGCAAAAGACTTTCCTAAGAAGCCTTCTTCGTCTTTGAGTTTTAAAGCAAGGGAGGTTAGTAGTCTCGTAATATCTGTTAGGACATAATTTTGAAAGGCTTGATCTTCTGACCTGAAGTATATTTTCCATTGTCAGTAACATCATGGTACTCATGATGTCACAGCCACGTTTTTCTTTAATATTCTAGGAGTATTGTGTATTTTGTTAGACATCAATAATAATAATAGAAGCTAACATTTATTGACTGTTGCCTGGCTCATACTCATAAGAGACTATAAGCCAGGCACCAGGTTCTCAGCCACCCTAGAATTTGTTATTGTTCGCATTATGCAGATGAGGAAACTGAGGCTCTCTTATAGTATATAATTCATAGGGTGGTTGTGAAGAGTTTATTTTATATATATATAAATTATTATTTTGCAACCCAACAGTATAGTATAGTGGAGGCAGTGTGTGTAATGGTTAAAAACACAAACCCCAGAGTAAGGTGGCCTGGGTTCAAATCCCATTTCAGCCTGTTACAAACAGCATGATCCTGGCCCAGTTACCTCAACTTACTGTGCATCATCATTTTCTCCATCTGTAAATATAGAACCCAATATCTACTTTTTAGGGCTGTTTCTAGGATCACAAGTTAAATAAATGGAAGCATATGCCAGCATTTGGAAACTTAAATTGAAGTTGTTCCTCTAGATGGCTGTGTGTGATCTATTCTCTGAGCCTCTGTTTCCTTAT
Organism: Nomascus leucogenys; assembly: GCF_006542625.1. Classification (NCBI taxonomy): domain Eukaryota; kingdom Metazoa; phylum Chordata; class Mammalia; order Primates; family Hylobatidae; genus Nomascus; species Nomascus leucogenys. The sequence goes on from NC_044395.1 coordinate 95,552,334, forward strand.
CTATGTATAAGGTGAGATAATTTAGCAAGAGAACCACTGGGAGACATTTCAGATGATACATTCTAGCTGATTAAATAAATGTGACTGTTATTTCATGTTTTCATATTGTGTGTGTGTGTGTGTGTGTGTGTATTAAACATGGTGAATTTTTTCTTTTCTCTATTTGCTGACTGAGTTGCTAAAGTGAACTCAGATGCATATGGGATATTCGCTAAATCTTCTGGAATGGTTAGAAGGAGAGAGGAGAAGGCTGTGTTTTAACAAAAATGTCTTTGAGCTGGTTGAATACCTCAGAGCTAGACAGATCAAGCACAGGCTCTGAAGTGGCCATTCCACGGCAATATCAGCCCCTAGAACACATAGAGGACATGATTAGAGGAAATTTCCAGCACTGCTACAGACACTGGGTGGTCCCTGAGCTTGGACTTTTAAAAAGCCTGAGCATGTAGAGACATCAGACCCAAATGGACACTGCCTCTTAGGAGAGATCTCCTAAAATGGCCCTAGCCCACTAAAGGCCTACCAGAGAATCGGCTGTTGAATAACATGAACCAAGCAGACACCAGATTATTACCAACGTTTCTAATATAGAGATTGACAGTGCTGCCTGGGGTTTGAAGTGGGAGAAAAAGGCTAATGCCTTAGCTTGAACCCAAAAACGATTGCCCCTTCTAGTGTCCAATGGAAAAAGTTAATAAAAACACTATTCTAATGTCTTTTTTTGAGTCATAGTCAGAAAGAAGAAATGACCTGTGGTTGGAAGAGGTAAACTGTGGAATAGAAATTTGACTTGTGCCTCTGGCACCCATAGCCATGAGACCTAGTTTTGTCAGATAATTTCTTTGAGCCTCACATGCCTCTTCCATAAAATGGGAATAATGACTATTCCTTCTCTGCAGGACTGCTGGGCATGTTCAAAGCAATGTATGGAAAGAGTCTGCCACCTCAGAGGAACTAAAGAGTGGAGTGATTATCATCATGGAGGATGAAAGTGTATTCCAGTGTCTACCTCATTCATTTCCTAAAGTGAATCACCCAGGCCTTGGCTGTTCTAATATCTGGAATGCTCTTTCTACTACAAGTATATCTGTCACACAGAATGTTACCCACTTACTCCCTATGTTTTCTGATCACATAGAATCTGAGAGGGGAAATAAAACATAAATTTTTGAGTCCAAGATTGACCAACTCCATTGTCTTAAAGGGCTAAGCTGCGGTGACAGGTGCAGCAGGCTAGGCATAAGTAACAGGGAGCAGGGGAGACTGCGGGAAACTGAAGGGCAGCTGTCTTATAAGAGGATGAAATTCTAATCTTTTACAATATATTTCAAGGCAAACAAAGCAACACTCTGGGCTGGGAGTCCATCCATGAACTACCAACTTTTAGCCCCAAATTATGAATTCCTTCCTTATTTATAGATGAGGAAATTGAGACTGAGAGTAGGGATATGACATAAGTTAAGGTAGAAATTGGCTTCTGGCTTAATTGAAGCATTTAGATGGGTTGGGAGTGATAATATTAAAATGATGATTGCAAAAAGCTTTATTTCCTGCTGTAATGTCAATATAACATTGAATGGGTTGAAGGCTGATATTTTCAATGACTTAACCTGTAAGCAAGAAACTGAAGTGTTGGCTTGGCTAGTAGGTGTGATCTTTAAGTTTATGGTGAGGCAATGCATTTGTAACGATCTCTTAGGAAAATGTTCTTTCTGAATTGTTAAAATGATGAATACATTTAAATAAAAATAGCTTTAGTAAAAACAAAACTATGTGCTATTTATTTGTAATAAAATCTTATATGTCATATTGAGGAATCTCTTCCAGTATTTTGTAATTTCTGCCATTACCCTCTCGTGATGGAATATTGAAGGGAGCATATTTTAGTGAAACAAAAATTGGATCCAGAGTCAGCTGATGGCCTCAGTTACAGTCCTGCCAAATCATTACTGATGTTGGCCTCACTTACAGCCATGCTGCAGCCATGGACAAACTACCGTGCCTCTGGGTGCCTGAGTTTCTTTGTCTATTAAATGGGCAAAGAAATTACCCTGCCTACAGCACAGGATTGCTAAAAATCAAATAATATCCAATTTCTAAAGCAAGTTGACATGTGCAATACAAACAGGAGGTATTAATAAGAGTCTTCTTTCTTGTCAAAATCTTTTTCTTTTGAAGGCAGCCAATAATTCTTCTTTTTTTATTACCTTCATTGTCTTCCACCAGCAGAAATGAAATTCAAGTGGCCTCTGTCACATGGAGTTAGTGTGGAGGGGAAACAGGTTGTTTCGTGTTTTACCCCACCCTCCTCACCTTACAGTCACAATTTGTCCTCCATCCAGGACAACACCATTCATTTGGGCTATAAAGATGGCGGCCACCGCTTCGTAAAGGGCTGTACCATCCATGTTAATGGTTGCTCCAACAGGAAGGACGAATCTAGTCACACGCTTATCAATCCCCAGATTTTCTTCCAGGCAACGGAAGGTGACAGGCAAAGTTCCAGCACTGACAACAAAGAGAAAGAGAGACAGGGTTATGTCCACTTTAGAGAAGCAGGACGATACATAAACTGGAATACCACTGCATCCTTAGTTTTTCTTGTTTTGTGTCAATCAAGCAATGTGACACGCAAAAAAGCCAGATTAAAAACTGGTGAGTTGGAGGCTCAAATTCAATCTTATTAAGAAACTAATAGGCAGCAAAATATTTTCGTTGGTTCTGGTTTTGGAGATATAATCAGAGCTTGAAGATTTTTTCTTTTGGCCACTGTTTCCATCTTGTATTCAATATTGAAGTGCATCTGATTGCCCACGTTAATTGGGTTGCAAAAAAAAAAAAAACAGCTATGTCAGAAAAGAATCAGCTATCAACAGCAAAATGGGATGAGGAATTTTTGAATAACCCATAATTTCATGCTAGAAATGCTGTTTCCGATAAAATGACTGAATGGATTGCATTTAGCCCTGGGAAATTGCCCCGAGCTGGGCTTGCTAATTTCCATAACAACAAACATGTCCAGCACCCTTCAGCATGAACCTGAGCTTCAAGCAATTCACTGGGGAACCTCACAGATAGTCCAACACCCTGATATATGCTCATCAGCCAATTCTACAGTCACTTCAATGACATGGAGCAGGAAAGCATGTGCTCAATAGCAAATCGAAGACTAAATATGAAGTGACATCACCCCCACTCCTCCCAGGCCTGGGATGTGGATTCGTGACCACATGACCCAGCCTCAAAGGCCAGAATTCCTGACATGTTCATATGTCTTCAAAATTGGAGACCAATAACCAATAAGGGTTGCTAAAGGCCAGAATATTATTTCCAGGTGGATAGAAGTGCATGGGAGGGTGAGTGGATTTGCTGCAAAGTTTAAGTAATGTAGAAAGCAATGCAGAACACTCAAACTGCCATGGAAGTGCTTCATGGTCCATCCTCTTGATTTTTTTCTATTTAAACTTTAGCAAAGTGGATTAGAAAACCTGCAATGCAGACAACATTTGGAGGTGTTTTCTCTCTTGCACTTACAGCTTTTGTCAAAGTTTCCTCCTTCTACTGGTCAGAATTAGTGACCAATCTGGACATAGATCCATGTAGAGGTCTTGGTTTCTCAGAGAGTGGGAGAAGACCATCTGCTCCAGGGAAGCTAAGTGAAATGAAGATTCCAGGGCCTATCCAGAACCAACGAATCAGAAGCCCTAAAACTAGGGATGCCCAGATGTGCATCTTATCAAACCACTGGCCCACAAGCTCCTAAAGCAACCTTAGGAGAGCCAGATTTCTCTTACCAGAACATTCTTTGTGATTTCAAGTCAGGGGTCTGTCTCATGCCTCCTTCTTGGTCTGGGGTAGGAAGAAGAATTGTTTGTTGGGGGCCGTCTCATAACTAAAATCTTGCAAACCCAGGGCAAAGCTGGAGCTTGGCCTCATTTGCAAGCAGAGGATGCCATCAGACCTGGCTTGCTGTCTTAATGAGAAGTCAGTGTCCCTTTCTTCCTCTTACCCCACCCTTTCCTGGGCCCTTTCGAAGGGTTGCCAGGACACCAGGACTGGTCTGAGATGACTGCTCAGTTGTGGTTGGTGGCCAGGATTCTCGATTGCAAGGATTCTCAAATCTAAGGACACTTCTGGGATTGCTGGAATACATTTATATTTATTATTGCATTCATTTTTCCAAAATGTCATCAAATGGTCTTTGGACAATTAAGTAGATTGGGAAAAATGATTGGTAAGTATAAAAATATCCTCTATTTCTCTACTGGACAGGCTTTGTGTCTTAAAACACCCACTCACCCAATCAAACTAGGACTTGAGAATTTTAATTTCAAGCTTTCCTGTGTGGACGGGCTGACATTCTGACATTGCTTTTTTGGCTCCTGCCTCAATGGCCATATGACAGCCTTCAAATATTGCTAATAATAACTGTCAGATATTTGAAATGCTTCTTTTGTTTTTTACATATTAGTTTTAACAGCCTGCACTGAAGTTGGAGGGCTGAAGACAGGTCAGTCTTAGGCCACCCCCCTCCCTTTGTCCTCCCTGACACCAGCCTCTGGAACCATTGAGAAAAGCCGTTCAACTACCCTCAACATCTTTATTCTGTACAAGGGCGGAGGAGGCAGAAAGGATATTTTGTGGGCTGTCCCTGGGTTTTACATTTTTTTTTCTTCTCTGTGACCATGATGGCAAAGAAACCTTCAGTTAATTCTTGGTACATGACTCATGCCACATGGCCTTTTAAAAAAAGAAATTCCACATCCAGGCAAAAACCACATTTTAACTAAAGATTAAAACCACATTTTTTTTTTTCAAATGAAATACAGGGTTAGGGGAAGAAATTGGTCTAATATTAGCAGCCTTGTTTGGATAATCTGAGCATTTGTCTCTGATTTAAATACAAATTTGGGCCATTGCAAATCCCCTTAAGATTCACCTTGTCTTATAAAGTTACTGAAATGATGGTCTAGTCATTCAAAAGAAAATAATACTAATATTTTTGAAATAGTTGAAAGATCTAAACCATAAAGGTATTGGAAGAAAATAAACAGTCATATCGTATTAACTTGGAGAAGCTATTCCTAAGCAAAATCTAAATTCTAAATTCTAAAGAAAAGTATTGATAGCTTTGACTAAGTACAAATTTAAAACTTCTAGAGGCAAAAGCACAGTAAATTTTTAAGACAAATGTCAAGTGAAGAGGAGGATTATTTGCAACTTGTGACACATGAGCTAATATTCTTATACAAAAAGAGAGCTTAAAAATCAATCAGGAAGGGACGAATACCTCAACAGGAAAATGACCAAGTTCATGAACGATTCACAAGGCAGGGGAAAGGGGAAGGGAAGGAGAAGGAAAGATATGCATATCGCATGAGATTACTTTTCACCTAATAGGACTGGAAAGCATTAAAGTGACTGGTAATATCCAGAGCTGGTAAGTAAGCGGGGATGGGCACACCCTCAAACCCCAGTTAATGGGAACATAAGATAATAAATTTTTCTGAATAGCACACTGGTAACGTGCTTCAAAACCATCAATGTGCATACCATTTGACTCTGAAATTCCACTTTTCCTGAGGGGATCATCACACAACCTTGCAGGGATGTATTTGTAAGGATGTTTGTCACAGCCCTGTTTAATAGACATGCCTTAAATGTACATCACTGTGGCTAGGACGGGGTGGGGTTTGCATTGTAGTACATACAGTGCATTATTATGCGGTTTAAAAAATGGTAGTAAAGTCTATTGCAGTAGATATAACTTTATGATATGTTGACCAATAAAAAAATAGCTATTTGTAAAACAATATATATATAAACATAGTAAGAACTTGAAAGATATGTAACTAAAGACTAATTAAAAAGTTATGACCAGTTATCACCAGATGATAGAATAATTGGCAAAGCTCATTTTCTTCTTCAAAATTGTATTCACTGCCTGAACTTTTTCATAATGAGCCTGCAGAAATTTTATTTTATTTTTGTTTTCTGGTTATGAGCCTGGTATGAGATAAAGTATGAGATACCAGGCTTATAACCAGAAAACAAAAATAAAATTAAACCAGGTTGGTTTTTTTTTTTTTCTCTTTTTCTTCAAGTGGAGATCTGTATGGATAGAGATACTTAGTCATGGGAAATTTATAAAACCAAGAAGGAAATTTTGAAGTGTTTTCCTTCATCTTCGGAAACTGGGTGAAGAATCTAGATCCTTAAGATTGTATATATTCCAGCTTTGTCTGAAACCCCATTTTCTACTAAGACTGAATCCTCATTGATTTGCAAGATGGAAATTTAATTTGGCTTCCCAGGTGGTTGGCATTATTGGTCTGTTAGGTCGCTTAAGGGAAACCTGACTGCCTGCTCAGTAGCCGTGGAGCAACAGGCCCTGCTGTGTCATGGAGTGGCACCTCCCTAGCAGTGCATGGGCACAGGTTCTGCAACAAGAACCTGAATGATGAGCTATGGGTTTCAGAATTTGCTTGCCTTCCTGCCACCTGTTTTATGATTCAGTCTTAGTTTTCTGACCCAAGGACATATGTGCAGAAATAAAACGATTGCAAGCTGAAAGTAAAACACTAGTCTTAAAAACTCTCAATTGTAAGGCATTTCTTTCTTTCTTTCTTTCTTCTTTCTTTCTTTCTTTCTTTCTTTCTTTCTTTCTTTCTTCTTTCTTTCTCTTTCTTCTTTCTTCTTTCTTTCTTTTTCTTTCTTTTTTTTTTCTTCAGATGGAGCCTCACTTTGTCATCCAGGCTAGAGTGCAGTGATGTAATCTCAGCTCACTGCAACCTCTGCCTCCTAGGTTCAAGCAATTCTCCTGCCACAGACTACCGAATAGCTGGACTACAGGCGCCCCCCACCGCACCTGGCTAATTTTTGTATTTTTAGTAGAGACGGGGTTTCACCATGTTAGCCAGGCTGGCCTCGAACTCCTGACTTCAAGTGATCCGCCTGCCGAGGCCTCCAAAATTGCTGGGATTACAAGCATGAGCCACTGCGCCCAACCCAATTGTAAGACGTTTCTTACGTATTTCTTCTTGTTCATTTTTTGGGTTGTTTTTGTTAGATTCAGTCCAAGATGATAGTCCAAAAAATGATTTTACTCTACATATCTCTGGGGTCCTCTTTGGCTTTCTAGGCACTGGAACTAAGTAATAAAGGGGGAACTGATTCTTCATCAATGCCAAGTTAACTCTGGGGAAAAATAATCCATTAGAGGTTCGTGTCGAGGTCAAAGACTTGGCTGAATTTTGTTTGTTAGAAAAAGTCTCACCTAACATACCATTTACTTTGTAAAAGCTGCTTCTCCTACTTTTGAAAATTTATTTACCAAAATCTTCAAAGAGTAATATTTTCTGATAGCATTTTCCAAATCACAGGTGAAATGTTTATTGAAAAATATCCTGTTACACTTCCTTTAGAAAACATTTAAAACTAAACTAATGACATAAGTGGCAAATTAGGCATGCAAACAAATAGCATGCATTTATCTGAAAAATTTAATGTGAGATCATATTTCCAATATAGTTGCAAATCAGCAAAAATGTTCACCAGAAGGCTCAGAAGTTCCTAGAAGGAGACAAAAATTCAAAGCATTCGCCTTTTCCAAAAGATCTTAGTAATGTGTGCCAAGTGTTCTTATTGAACTTTGTGATGGGAGGGTTTTGAGAAACGAGAAATGGCAAAGAGGGCAAAAGAGTGAGCAAAGAGAAAGGTGATTTCTTTTGTTCTCTACCTGGAAGCGGTGCCCAGGGCAGTGATCCAAGCTTGGAAAATGCCAGCAAAAAAGGAGAAGGGGTTTTTCCTGGTCACTACAAAGTAAATCAAGGGGAGAAAGATGCCCCCGTGGATGATGAGGCCTATGATCACTGTTACCATGTACATTCCCAGTTGCCTAGCAACCACTTCTAAGTCCTTGATTGCAATGATCTTCCCACAGATCAGGCAGGCGATACCCAGGGGAGAGTACCTGAAAAACACAAAAGGGAAAAACAGCATTGAAGAGATCATTAGGGATTCAGAACCTGGGCCTCCTCTGTACCGCACCCTGAGGAAAACACTTGGCTCTTCTGTACAAAAAAAGACTTTTGCTGAGAAAAGTTCATGAGATTCCACAGATGTTATTTTTTACTTTGGACCAACTCCCTTAACCAAAATCTGTTTTGTGGATCTGGTGGCACCTGCTCTGATGAAAAGTCCAAAGGCAAATTTTGTCGCTAAGGTGAGTTCTAGGAATAAAGGAGAGACATGCATTGCCATCTTTTAGCTTTATCATCAAGTTCAAAGTTGAGAGACCCAGGTGTGTCTCTGGGAATCTTGTTTGATTTGTGTTCCTCAGTTCCTTCCTAGAAATTTGGGAATTTGAGCTTTTTAGAAAACTATAAACTGGAATTTGTAAATGTGCATTGTTTTTACCTTGGAAGATAGGCAATATATTAAAATGAGAGAGAGAGAGAGAGAGAACAAGGAAATCATCTGAGCCAAAATGTACATTTAGAGAAAAGTGGTTTTATGACTTCTGAGTCTGAAAGTATTTTTTCCATACTTACTCTAACAATAATGCTGGCTACTTTCATTTTGTTTGAAGCACTACGGTGAGAGCTCCACACTTATTCCCTCACTTAATGCTTACCACAACCCAAAAATCTTGGTGTCATTATTGCTACATGGCAAATAAAGAAACTGAGGTTAAGAAAAGCTAAATAATCAGCCCAAGACCAGGAAACCAGAAAATAAGAGAACAATCTCAGGTCTGTGAAACTCCCAACTTGGGGATTTTCCCAACGAAGACAAGCCCCTTCTCTTTAGTGAATAATCACAGCTCTTTGTAGATAAGCAATTTGCCATATACCAATTTATCCTATATAAACTGATGTTATAGCTCTATCTTATTATTACTTTATAGAGAGTTTGGAAACTACTTTGGTCCTCACTCTTGGGAAAGCTATTTTCTCTCTCAACCTGAATATATTCTTCCCATATTTGGTAAAATCCTTTATTATCCAGAATGGTGTTGCTAGGGCATGAATTTGTTCTGCCTGTGACAGTTTCTGGCTGACATGAAAATATTTGTGGGAAGGTTGCTACCTTATTAAAAATTATGAACATACTTGAGAGAAAGACCATGGGGAGAATGAAGTCCCTAGATAAGGCTTCCAGCAGGGGTCAGGGAGTCAGGAAAGGTTGCTGTAATTGTAAGATCTATACAGACTTGCAATTGTACCTGGAGCAAACACTTTCCTGGATTAAAGAAAAAATGTGAAGAGTAGATGAGACACATATATATGAATACTACATAAGACATGGAGCTCGTCTCACCACTTATTAGCTATTAATATGTGACCATGGTTAGTGGCTTATTCCCATTTTACAGATATGGATGTCAAGGCTCAGAGCGGCTAACTCCAACCTCATGGAGATGCTGTGGGGATTAAATTTTTGAGCATGCATATATGTGTGCTGCTAAAAACCTCTCTCACATCTCTGTCAGTACCATTAATTCTCTGAGTCCCGACAAAGGCATTCCTTGTAGGTTCTGTTTTCACACATGTACCCCATGTCTTCTCATCACTCATGCTTAATAAGCCTGAGTTGGTGATGCTTTCTAGAACATCTCATGGGATACCTAATTGCAAGATGATTTTATAGCAACATATTCTCTCAGGAGGAACCTAATCCTGAAGGAACTGATTTGTAACTGACCCAAATTAGTTAAACTAACATTAGCATAGCTGCTCTCTTCCCATATGATAATCTAGCCTGAAGCTCCCACTTTTCCTTTCCGTGGGGTGCAGGCTGGCCAAGTCTGAGTACTGCTTCCCTAGACATTAGGGAGTCTGAGACAAAGCTGTGCTCATGTCATTAAACCCTCAGCTCTCGCACCATTTTATATCCTGCTGCTGTGTCCATAGTCACAGCATCTTATAAATTATCAAGGTAGTCTCAGGGACCAGCACTTCATTCACTGAGACTGTAAATAAGCAGAATGAACATTCCTATAAAGCCAAAAAGCATCTATCTTCATAAAACAAGAGATCAGTTCGTTCCCAAGCACCAAGCACCCTTTAAAGATGTCCAGAAAAACGCAAATATAAGCTGTTTTGGGTGCCATTCAATTTTCCTTCTCTCCTGGGATGAACAGTTTGTAGAATGGAGAGAAAATGCTTTCAAGGCTCTTTGCCAAAAAAAAGACTAGCTATAGAGTCTCCTGGAGAATGCATTTGGGCCACAGACAGATGGACTAGAGAGAGGTAACAGTTTACCTCTGGGGCACTTAGCCAGTTGAGAAAAGCATGAGCTCCCATTGTAAATGGAGAGTGTTAATCGAAGGCCAGAAAGTGAAGTGTTAGGGTTTATAAATATGGCAAGAAGAAGCCCTTGCTAATCCAAACACCTTCATCCCTGGGAACAGGATGAGCATTAAGTAGAAGAAAGTAAGAACCTTTGTTCTATGAAGTCTTTTAGGGCCATTACTTTCTTGTGCCTATTTTTATTTTATTTATTTTTTATTTTATTTTTATATTTTGAGACAGAGTCCTGCTCTGTTAGCCAGGCTGGAGCTCAGTGGCACCATCATTGCTTGCTGTAACCTTGACCTCCTGGGCTCAAGCAATCCTCTCACCTCAGCCTCCTGAGTAGCTAAGACTACAAGTGTTTGCCACCATTCTCAGCTAATTTTTGTTTATTTTTATTTTTGTAGGAGTTCTCACTATTTTGCTCAGCTGGTCTCAAATTCCTAGCCTCAAGCAAACCTCCCACCTCAGCCTCCCAGAGCACTAGGATTACAGGTGTGGCCGACCAACTGCACCCATTTTTAAAGCAAACAACTTAGGCTTTCACTCCGAAACTGGGGCTTCTGGGTTCCTGGGTTTCCATATCAATGAATTACCTAATTGAAAATAACATTCCATGGAAAAGGATGGGCAAATGCCCAGCACCCAAGGCCATCACTCAAAGCTTCTGAGATGAAGCCAGCAACCAAAACCACAAATCAAAGTGCGTAAAGAGGCTGAGGGCTCCACGGAGAGTTCTGAAGCCAAATAATGCCCAGTGATTGTTGGTCCAGTTTCCATGTGAGAAGGACATGGCTGGAGAGCTGGGGAGAGGGAATGGCTCCCATGCTGCTCTTAGGCTGTTGCTGTTCTCTGCTTTCAGGGCCACAGATTCATCCAGGACTGGCCTGTGGAGTCTTTTTCTTACTACTGTATCCATTCTAGCCTCCACCTACTTTGTCTCTAAGCCCTTGCCAGCCTAAGATGCCCCTCGCAGGACTCCACAAACACACTCATCTACAGCCGGCAAGCACCTAGAATTCAGTCGGTGTCCAGGTGTCAGAAACCACCAGCTTCCTGTTAACAACTCCCTGGCTTACCCTGGGCGTACCTGGGCTTACCTGGATTCCCTGGGCTTACCACATACCTATGGAGTCAGAATGTCCTGGAGCTGGCCTTGGGGCGTTTATATTTTAAAGAAGCTCCCCAGGTAATTCTGATCTGTTTGAAAACCAGTATTTCAAGAAACAAAAATCTTAACTGCAACTGATGAAACACAGATATTACTTGGTGACCTTTTGAAACCATTTACCTTAGCTCCAACTACTTCAGGATCTTTGGGGTCTTAACCCACTGGAATAATTCATTTGGGACTTTCAGGCCTGGGACAGATGATGGGACAGACACTTGCAGTGGAGGTAAGCTGAGGGACTTTCTCAGCCCTGCTGTGAAGCACCTCTGGTTCTGTCCCACACGTTTCCAATAGCTTGTCAATAGAGCTAAACACACATTCCAAGAGTTGCTGAAAGGTGTTATCTGTACTCAGAAAGTATTACAAATCTTCATCTTTCCCAATCCATTTAGAGATAGGTGTTCCAGCTACCCAAAGAGTGATTTTTGTTAAAAGTTACCATTTGTGGATTAGAACTTTTCATCAAGACAGAGTGACAAGCAGTTTGTATAGCCTCCAGGTTTATTATTTCTCCAGAGACTTCCTTTTGCAAGCAAATGAAATTCCAACCCATCAAGGTGGCCTGCAGGACCCTGGAGGATCTGCCTCCTGCCCACCTCTCCAACTTGACCTCCTTTTGCCCCCTTTCACCAACCACACTGCAGCCTCTCTAGACCTTTGTTCTGACCCTCAAAAGGCTTTCCCTGCCACTTCTTCCCCTTGGAATATTCTCCCCTCAGTTCTTTACCAGGTTGCTTGGCTCACTCTGCACGTCTTCATTAAAGGTCACCTTCCCAGACAGCACCACGTGGCCCATCACTTCTACCCCCATCACTATCTCTCGCTATTGCATGGCACTTATTACTATTTGAATTAGTAATAAGTGCTACAAAGACAATTTGCTACCATTTGCTCCCTTTTGGCTTTCCCTCTCTCCTTTTCCTAGAATGTAAGCTCCACAAGGGCCGGAACCTTTCTCTGTCTTATTCACCATTATCTCGCCGGTACCTAAAATCATTGCCTGCACAGAATAGAATATTTATTGAATGAAAAAAAAAATGGATGGATTGACAAAGATTCTTTGTTTGACCAAACTCTAGTTAGGCGTCTGAACCTTCTTCTGGCCTCTTCTAGGCTCTTTGCTAAACCTTCCTTATAAAATCTGGTTTAGCAAAAAAACTCGTCTAAGTCAGGTTAGCAAGAACCTCCATCCTCAAAATCTGATCACCCTCAAATCTGATCAGGTTCTTCATCCTCCCCTGGACGATGTTTGGTCACCCTGTGGCCTTCAGCTAGAATCCTGTGGGGTTGGTTTAGCCAAAATACTCCTTACCCCAGACCATCCACTGCCCCCACCTTGCTCCATGGCTATAAATTCCCACTTACCCATGTTGTACTTGCAAGTGAGCCCAATCTCTCTCTCCCACTCCAAAATCCCGTTGCTGTGGTCCCTGCGCTCATTGCAACAATCCTGAATAAAATCTGCCTTACTGTGTTTTAACAAGTGTCATTGAATAGTTTTTTATTTAACAGTGTGGATGGATGGTGGTTTATTGGAAGAAGGAACTGGAAGAGTAGGCAGAGATTTTACTTCTCACTTTATGTTTTTATAGGGGTAAGATTATGAAACATTTTACTTTCTGTTTAAGTTTTTCAAATTTTGAAAAAAATGTTTTAAATAACTTCCTAAGAAAATGAGGATATGAAAATCATACAAAAATTAAGGGGTTTTCCGGTTTCTTAAAAATTCATGAACACAGAGATACAAAGGATATGGATTGAATTGATGACAATATTGGTAACAGCAAACAGCTATTACTATAATACTAATCCATGTAAAGTGCTTAGACAGTTCCCAGCACAAAGAAGGTGCTTCATGACTGTTGGTCACAGCCTTAATTCTCACAGCAACCTATGGCCTGGATTCTAGAATCATCCCATTTTACAGATCAGAATATCGGGGCTTAGAGTGTGTCTAACTTGCCTAAAGTCACGCAACTTGCAATAGGAGGATCCTGGATTCAATCCAGTCTGAAGTCAAAAAGAAATTGATGTAGGTATCACTTCTGTACAGCTCCATAACACTGGGCAAGTCAACCTCTGTGCTTAGTTTTCTCATTTGGTAAATGGGTTAACAAAAGCACCTATTTTTGTTCAGTACTATTGTGAAGAATAAATGAGCTAATGCATGTAAAACAATTGGAATAATATTAAGTATTTAGCAGGAATTTGGTAAATTTAAGTTATTTAATAATAATTGTTTCCTCAGTAATAAATGGGTTAGTACATGTACTGTAACTGAAATAGTACTGAGCGTACAGTAAGAAGTTAGTAATTCTAATTTATAATTTAATAATAAAAAGAATTATTATAATCTTTTCAATGTTATATTCTGCTATTATTACTATTATAACTGCTACATAGAAAAGAATATAAAAGAATTCTGATTTTTTAAGCTTTGAGGGGTCAGTTAAAGAGTAGTTAACTGTTTTATCCAGAACCTTTTTACACACATCATTAGCAAATACTGATGCTGATGAGGCAGTGAAAGAATTAAAGAAATGTGTAGAATTGGCATCTCATGTCATGTGACATTGTCCTGACTATGAGCCTAGATGAGGTAACCAAACAGCTGTCAGAAATCATTCTAAGGTCTTATTCCTGCCTCACAACCACTTTTTACCTCCCAAGATGATAGTAAATATTTAGGAGTTCTGGTTCCAATGAATGGGAAACTTCTTAATTCATACCACCACCCTCCATCTCTGGGGAGAAGGGAGGCTACACTTCATCCCACTGACTCATCTGATGTCCTAGAAGATTCCCTTTCCTGTAAGGGCTTAGTGGAAATCACATTGGTATGGACATAGGAAGGACACATACATTGCCCATGTTATTGGCATCATATTACAGAAATACGGGCTACATATCTGGCATAAGGATGCGTAATCTGCTAGAAATTCTAGGAAACAATGGAAAATCCTAATGTTTAAGCAAGAGACTTATTCTGCATTGTGTATTATGTACTGAAGTCTCAACAGACTCAGATGAATCTGAAGGACTTAAAAAATGTGTTTTACATTTGGATGTGGTGGCTCATGCCTGTAATCCCAGCACTTTGGGAGGCCAAGGCGGGCAGATCATAAGGTCAGGAATTCAAGACCAGCCTGGCCAACATGGTGAAATCCCACCTCTACTAAAGATACAAAAAAATTAGCCGGGCATGGTGGCACATACCTGTAATCCCAGCTACTTGGAAGGTTGAGGCAGGAAAATCACTTGAACCTGGGAGGCAGATGTTGCAGTGAGCTGAGATCGTGCCATTACACTCCAGCCTGGCAACAGGGCAAGACTTTGTCTCTCTCTCCCTCTGTCTCTCTCTATATATACATATATATATATACACATATATATATATATATGTTTTACAACACCACCATATTCCCAAATCTTCATACAAAAGAAATATCCAGAAATCTAGAATTGCCTGAGAAGCTGAAGGTTCAGTACAATCATAAAAGAGAACATGATGTTATTTCACTAGCATCCTTTCTATGTTTTAAAAGCACCGTAAAACAATGATCTGAACAAGCCAGGTCTGTTAAATATGGTTCATGAAATAGTGAGGAGCATCTGCTTGATCTGAAATCTTGGAGTTTTCAGCTATCCAACTCATTCCTAAAGTTTTAGTAACAATTGACTACAGGCACAGCACCATGTTTGGTTCTGTGGAGATAAAAAATGAGAACAGATTTTTGCCCTTGTGAGGTGGAGCGGGAGACAAGAAAAGGAGGAAGAGAAAAAGCGGCTGGAATTTCCATGAAAGACACCTACAGAAAAGTGGAAAAGGATCAGAAGAGGTTTGGCAAAGAAGGTGGGTAGGCCTGGAACATGCAGAGATGGGGAATAGGTAACCCAGAATTCCTGTGGAAAAGAGAACACAGGTATTACTTGGTCTAACAGTGGTTTTATTTTTTTCTAGACAGACATACAGGACCATCCTAGAGACCTGAAACAAATGCAAGTAAAAAGCTTTCTGTCTGATGGATATGGGACACCAAAACGTTCCAATGATTGAAGATGACAGAGCTTCCACAATGAGAGAGTAGATACTCATGCTCTCCTAGGCTCCCCTAGATTTCAGAGTCACTGACTATAAACACATGTGAAATAAAGGGGAAACAATATTGCTTAGACGATCCAAACCAAAAAACCTACCTGCTTATGCATCAAGGGTTTTGATACCCATATCAACTACAGCTCTTCCTCTCCCTAGCTATGATCATCTTAGGCAAGTTAATTATTAGGTTGGTGCAAAAGTAATTGTGGTTTTTCCCATTGAAAGTAATGGCAAAAACTGCAATTCATAAGTTGAATTCATATGTCCCCCAAATTCATATGTTGAAACTTAATTCCCAGGGCAGTGGTGTTAAGAGGTGAACCATCTGGGAGGTGATTAGGTGATGAGGGCTCTGCCCTCTTCAATGGAATCAGTGCTCTTAATAAAAGATGCTCAAGGGAGCCTGTTTTCCCCTTCTACCATGTGAGAGCACACACAAAGGTGCCAACTACAAGGAATAGGCCCTCCACAGATACCAAATCTGCTAGTACCTTGATCTTGGACTTGTCAGCCTCCAGAAGGGTGAGCAATAAATTCCTATTGTTTATAAATTACCCAGTCTAAGGTATTTTGTTATAATAGATGGAAAAACAAAGACTGTGTAAAAGAGACCCCAGAGAGCTTTCTGAATCTCTTTTCATGCTGAGTGAGGTGGTTCATGCCTATAATCCCAGCACTTTGGGAGGCCTAAGTGGGAAGATCACTTGAGCCCAGAGGTTTGAGATCAGCCTGGGTAATATAGTGAAATCCTTGTCTCTATAAAAAATTTTCAAAAATTAGCTGGGCATGGTAGTGTGCACCTGTAGTTCCAGCTACTTGAGGGGCTGAGGTGGGAGGATCACTTGAGCTACAGTGAGGGAGGCTGAGGCTGTGGTGAGCCATGATCACACCACTGCACTCCAGTCTGGGTGATAGAGTGGGACCCTGTCTCAAAAAAATTATAATAGAATAAAATTCAAATAAAAATAAGTAAATATCTTTCTAACTGTGGATACAATGAGAAGTTGGTCTGCAAACTGGAAAAGGCCTCTTATCAGACCCAACCATACTGGCACCCTGATCTTGAACTTCCAGCCTCCAGAGCCATAAGAAAGAAATTTCTGTTGTTTCCAAGCCACTCAGTCTTTGGTACTTTGTTATAGCAACCCAACTAAGACAGTTACATAAAAATATACAACCCATTCTCAACTCGCTGGCCATACAAAACAGAGAGTAGGTTAGATTTGGCCCAAGGGGCATAATTTGTCTACGCTTGTTCTAGGGGAAGCTCCAAAAAAGATATTTTCATCCCTTTCTCAAGGTCTTTCTGGAAAGACATTTGATCAGCCCATGCCAACTTTTTCCTGCAGGGAGAGCTCCAGTATCCTCTGAGGACCCCAAGGCTTTCTCAACCCACTGCTAAGAAGAAGTAAGAACAAGGCCACTTACCACATGATCATGATCACTAACTTCATTACAATCTCATTCAAAATGTTGAAGAAATCCACCATCAGCTTGGCCTGATCTCCCATCTTCCCCATAGCGATGCCAAAAGCAATGAAAAACCCTATCAGACCTGTTGGGTGAATCACATTACACAGAAGGACAAATTACAAAGAATGTATTTTTTCTCCCTCATTCTTTACCATTCCCAGTGTATGGAGCCATGTTCTCACTGCTGGTTACCCTATGAATTAGACATTAAAAGAACAAAGCATTATATTTGATACTGAATGTAACTTTCCCCTGGATAATTATGGATTTCCTGAACATTTTCCACACGAGCAAGTTAAACTGTAAGCAGTGTTAGGTCCTTGAAGAAAATGTATTCATTTTCATTCCAAACTGAAAGGTGCTCTCTTCTCCCTCCCCTCACTTATGAAATCATGTGTAAGCAGATTCCTTTATTACACAGATTAACGAGGAAAAGCCTGTTGGGACTTGGGGATTATCATGCAAATTTGGGAGCCAATATTGGAATAGCAGAGACCAATTAGCCAATAAATTATTTGCTAGTGTTACATCTAGCTTGTTTCGGTATTATCCCAAATCAACGCATGGCTGGTATGTTTCACTCTTACAAAATCCTAAATGTAAAATTATTTTTTATTACTACACACATAAAATGACAGGGAGAAAAAAATACTGAAAAATCAAAGGGAAAACAATAAGAAATCCGAAATTCCATTTTATCCAGTTTTTTAAATGTAATCTGTTATTTATGAATTTGTCATAATTCTTTTCATGACTGAAATGGTTAGAATGCTTTTTTAAATTTTATTTATTTTTTTCAGGATCATAAAGACAGAATATAGATTCACTGTCAGATTTTGCTAGTTCCTAGTCCCTCCACTCTCTTCTTCCTTTACTTGACATTCTTGACTTGTATCTAAGTCCAGCTTCACATCAGCCTTTGGGATCAATCCTAACCCCAGGAAAGATTTAAGGAGCTTCGTCTCTGCCCTCTTCATGTCAGCATCACATTGCACGAGGTCTTGGACCAACTCCAATACCCAACCGTGAGTCTTACTTCTGTGTTGGTTTTACCTCATCCCCTGCGCCTGAGGTCCTGGGAATCTGCCCGACACTTTAGTTCCTCCAAGGCTAGGCCTGGCTTTGCTCTTCCTACCACTCCTGTTGGTCCCTTCCGTTCTCTCCCTTGGTATCTCACTCTCAGGCCTGCAGTCTCACCCCAATGCATCCAGGGACTGGGGCATATTGTGCGGCTTACAGGTGTTTCCAGTACTGCCTGGGGGCTATCTGGATTTCTAATTGCCAATCCCCATGTGCTCCCTGACCTCTGACCCCTGATCTAGTATTGCCAGTCTTGAGGTCTCAATTCTTACTACTTACATGTTCATTAAATCAGTGTTGCTATGTCCTTGGCTACAGGACTTTGCTTGCCCACCTGACTTGTTCTCTGACTCTGAAGTATGAGCCATCTTCTCTTTCCTCCTCTTCTCCACACCTAACCTGCTCAATTTGTCAGTCCTAATTTCCAGTCCCTCCCTATTATATCCAGTTTCCTATGGTGTCCAGTTATGCCTAAAGTCTTAACCCATACTCAGTAAATTTTAGCATTATAATTTGATTCTCTGAGAACAAAATTCCTTCTCTCTGAACCTTTGAGTTTACTCTTTCCCTAGTCATCTAACTCACTAACCTCTTTACACCAAGCACATAACAACCCAGATTGTCTAACTACCCTTTGCTGGATCCTTTCTATCTTCAGCAAAAAGAATCCATCACTTGCACTTGGGGTTGCTAATACTTCACATTTAGTATCTCCTCTTTTTGCTCTCAGCTAGAAAGCTTGACAAATGACTTCACAAGTGAGTTATTGGTCTGGAAAGACAAAGGCTTAGGGAAGATTAGATCCAGGACAGAGGGAACTAGTTCTGCAGTAATGTACAAAATCAATTTCAGGCCATTCCCAAGTCCTTCTCTCAAGCCCATGGAGAGGAGTCTGCTACGTGGGAGGTGAGAGAGAATCAATCTGAATATTCTGGCTGAGAATAGCTCATATTACTTGGTTAATTTCTTTTGAAATTAAGAGAAAATGCCCGAGGTATCAAGGTCCCAAAGAACCGGAATAAAAAAAGCTCCATTCATTGTCAGCAGAAACTGGCCATATCTATGAGAGACAGGTTTTTAAAGGAACAGTTGGAGTTGATTTAAGCAGTTGGGAGAGGGTGGAGCCCAGAATTGTTTCTAGAGGTTTTTTAGGAGAGAAATGGTTCCTTAAAGAAGTGGGAGTCAAGAGCTGGGGTTGTATCTTCACTTATTGCAAGTGCTTAATCCTCGGGACTTTCCAAAGCCAAAAAGCAGAAAGACAGCAAAACAAACAAATAAAAAAGCCACTATCTCCACCCTCAGAAGACCATGGAAAAAACCTTATTTCAGCCATGATTTGTAAATGGGAAGTTTCTCAACAGTCTAACTTCCCTTGGCTTTCCAGAGCCTTGATCTTCACTTGGATGGAAACCGTATTCAGCTTGTAATTTTTCTCTGTAAACATTGCCTAATTGAAATTGCTCACTGGAACGGGGGTGTTCCATCTGAACAAAACCCTCTTGGACTTGGCCGCTGGGGTTACAGAGTAGTGAGTTGTGTTGAAACTCCCCAGTAGAGCCAAAGGTCCTGTGACTTCCCAGAATCCACCAAGACTCTGGAAACAACCAGGAAAGTCTTTGAATGATTCACTCCAAAGCCCTGGCCCCATTGTTCATGGCCTCAAGCTCCTCCAGAGTATGGAGAAGACTGAGGAACACTTTGACAAAAGGGGTTGGGTGTTTTAAGTTATGACCCACCAGAAAAGACCATGGGGGAGTTAGGAAGGTCCTGAAAGGGACGTAGATAGCTGGACAGTGAGGAAGAAGAGCTGCTCGGTGGTGGGTGCTGGGGATATTTGCAAAATCTCCCCAGAGGAACTCTCCTTCCTACTCCTCGCTCCTTCCACCTCTCACCTCCCACTGGTTGCTAAACAATGTTTATTGATCTTCCATTGCCCAGCAACCTAGTCAGCTCATCTCTTCCCTCACTCTCACTCACCCAACCTGCTTCCTGCCAGGCCAAACAAAAAAGATCCGCTTCTGCTTCTCAGTGACTGTGCAATTCTGCTCCCTCTCTCTCTTCTTTCTCTCTACCATTCTGGATGGCTAAGGAATAGGCTTACCAAATTTGGAACAAACAAACATGACACTCAATTACTTTTTGAATTTCAGGTAAGCAATGAATACTTTTTTTTTTTAGTATTATTATGTCCCATGCAATATTTGTGACATACACTAGAAAACTATTTGCTTTTTACCTAAAATTCAAATTTATCCGGGCATTCTGTATTTTACCTGACAACCCAACTAAGGAGACAAGGCCATGTGATATTTTAGATGACAACATGAAAGGACTACTGAGCTCATTCATCTCTAAGCAGCTGTCATCCAAACCTTTAGAAATTGTGCTTGGATAAATAAACATACTTCATCCATCCAGATTCACCATTTCTCCCAGGTTTTGGCCAAATGCCCCTATTTCCTGTCTAGGGGACACCATTCTAATGGTGGATGGAGGTTATGGAAGGGAGTGGACCCACTGAGTGGGAGGGGAGCAAACTGGGCAGACTAGAGCCGCTCACATGGTAATAAACCTCTGTCCCTCATGGAGGTATTTTCTTACTGAACTCCTCAGCTCTCCACCCACTTTGAATAATGATCAGAGCTCATATGGAGAGAGCACATGGCATGTGCTACTGTGCCCTATATGCACAATCACATTTCATCCTCACAGTAATCTACAAAATGGATGCCAATCCCATTTCCATTTTACAAATGAGACTCAGAGAAATGGAGTAACTTGCCCAGGGTCAGATAACCAGTAAGTGGCCCATACTGGATCCAAACCCAGGTCTGCCCAACTGCAGAGCCCAAAAACCTCTAGGATGGCATGCTAAGAAGGCACCGGGCTAGGAGAAAGGGCTCACTGGGATCCCAGAAAGTAAAACAAGATAATCTGTAAAGCTCCTTTGGTACCTACTCCAACACTTTACAGTCCTGGTAGCATTGCATTTGTTTGCAGACTGAGGGCTGCGGTGGTCCAGCCTCCGCACCTCGCACAGCACCAGTACATGGGGGCAGCTTTTAAAAAATGCTTAAGAAATAAAAGCAATGGATGTGTCACTTAATAACACAGAGAGTCAGAGAAAGTGACTTTCTAACACCACACAGAGAGTCAGGGAATGTGCCCAATGACGGTGAGCTCCCTCCTTTTTTCCCCATACCCAGCTTCTTGCTGCCCTGTCCCCTCATGGTCTCCTCTGCCCTTCTCTCTCTTCCTTAAATCGCTCAGATCTCTGTCCCAGTGACCCTCAAATTGCTCCCCAGAGACAGCCTCCTGCTCCACCTAGAGGACAGCCGAGTCATGAGTTTTCTGAAAAGGGACTGCAGGATAGCCCAGCCATTGCCAGGGAAGCAGAATCCCGGACCACCAGCTGGCCTACCTAAGACGTTCATTCCATCCTTGAACTCCAGGCCCTTCTTGATAACCATCTTAGTCTCCTCTGGCACCTCAGTCACAGTCTCGTTCAACAGAGAGACAACAGCGCTGGTTGCGTTGGCCTCCTCGTCTGGCGGTGGTGCAACCAGGACTTTCTTCGTCACTGTTTGAATCTAACAGAGTGAAGGAAAAAAGGCATAGAGTTGAGGTTTGGCCTATAAGGTGAAAAAAGAAAAGACTGGCTACTCATATATTTTAAGGTTCCCAACAGGTTAACAATAATTAAGAAATGCCAAAGCAAGGTTATGAAAACTGGGGAATATTTTATATGTTTATATTTACAAAGTGGTGTTCTATTATACACAGTGAGATACAATTGTCCTAATCACAGATAATTACAGAATTTTTTATTTGTGCAAATTTATGGGGTACATGACACATTTTTTACATGTGTACAATGTGTGATGATCAAATCAGGGCATTTAAGGTGTCTATCATCTGAGTACAATGCATTTTTTAAGTACAGTCATCCAACTCTGCTATCAAACATTGAATGAATTCCTTCTATCTTTCTGTATGTTTGTGTCCTTTAAGCTACTTCTCTTCATCCTTTCCCTTTCCCCCCACTCACCCTTCCTAGCCTCTGTTATCTATTTTTCCACTATTTTCCCATGTGTTCAAATATTTTAGCTCCCACATATAAATGAGAAATGCAATATTTGTCTTTTTGTGCCTGGCTTATTTCACCTAAGATAACGACCTCCAGTCTTACCCATGTTGCTGCAAATGACACGATTTCATAAATATAGAATGCATGAAAATAGTTTGCAAATGTACTATAAGTACTGTAGTCAATGATAGGACACAGGCTTAAACTTGGGGGATAAATGTCTTCTTTCACTCCTATGATTGTAGCTCAGAAACAGTATGAAATGTCTAACTTGGATGCTCTTCCTAATTGTGAGACCCAGTTAGATGGTCCTTCCAGTTGTGATGGTCCTTCCAGTTGTGATGGGCCCTGGGTCTGGTTAAGAATAGGAAGCCTTGGCAGGGGTCAGCTCAGCAACTCATGATCCACCTGTTTTCCCCCCTACCCGGTCCCCACTGGACAGGGGCATCACAGGCTGCCTCAGTTTGGGCTCCTTCTAGAGCCAGGCTCAGCTGGAAATCCCCATCTGGGCACCAAGAGTGCCAGCTGCCAGCAGCCACCATGGCAGGAGCATTTGCTCATATTTCCGATCCAAATTCAAGGTGGGAAGACAGCCGCTCCTTCTGGGCAGTGATGCCAAGCCTTGCTCAATGTTCCCCAAGCGTCTCTGTCAGATGACTCACAAGGAACCTCTCCCGCTATTCCTCGACATCCATGGCAGAGGTCCTATTTTTAAAGGTGCCAGGCACCCTACATGGAGAGTGCTATAAAAATCCACATCTGAGCTTAAAAAACACCACCTCCAGGGGCATTAAAATAGAACTCAATGCAGAATCCTAGATTGTCAGTGCTGGCATGTAGTAGGTAACAGATGGCTGAACCCTGAATAGATAGGGAAGAAGATGTACGGGAAAGTCAAGTGACTTGTTGGACGTCATGGAGTTATGGGCAGAACTGGGACTTCAACTCAGATGACCTCACCTCCATTGAGTTATTTCCACAGTCTGTGCTGTATGTTAAGCTATAGGGACCCGATCCTACTGTGCTGGGCCCCGTAGGAAGCAATGCTGAACTGCCAGTTATTCAAAATGGATGGAAAGGGAGGTCAGTGTTCTCTGAGGTGAGGCAGGGTGCTCTCTGTTCTAGCCTGGCCACATGTACTCCTGCAGGGAGAGAGGAAGTCTGGAGCCCGCTGTGTGAGGGGAGAACAGGCAGCCCACTTCTCCCCTCAATGCGGCCCTGGGTGACATTGGTGTGAAGAGGATCACAAGAGAAGCTTCCATGAACAGCAGAGTCACGCTCCCAGGAAAGAAAAAGGGACCAAAGCCAACTGTTGACCTATCCTAACGATGCTAAAGAAGCCTAAGTTGGGCTTAAAAGAGAAATACTCATGGATCTAAATGAATGGTGGCTGTCAGGATCAGGCAGGAGGCCAGCTGCTACCTATTTTACATCCATTACGTCTTAGGTCAACAGTAGCCCTTCGACTCAAGGGCAGCTTGCTAGTTAGTTGCTGAAGCAGGATTCTAGACGAGTTGTGTTTGACTCCAGAAATCCAGATTTCAAATAGCACATGCCAGTGATGTAAGTTGAAGCTGAGGAGATAGGAACACTGAACGCAGGCCTAGTTCTCTGCCTGAGTTCCTGATTCACAGAAGCTGTTCGGTTGCACAACTCCATGTAAGTGCTGTTTTAGTCTGTTTTGTGCTGCTATGACAGAATACCTAAGACTGGATAATTTATGATAAACAGAAATTTATTTTTTCACCATTCTGGAGACTGGGAAGTACACAATGAAGGTATCAGCATCGGGCAAGAGCCTTCTTGCTGCATCATTATATGGAGGAAGGTAGAAAGGCAAAGACAGGCACAAAGGAGCCAAACTCATTCTTTTATAGCAGCATTAATCCCATCCATGACAGCAGAGACCTCATGGCCTAATCACCTCCCAAAGTGTCCACTTATCAATATTGTTATAATGGCAACTAAATTTCAGCATGAATTTTGGAAGGGACAGACATCCAAAGCATAGCAGGTGCTAATTCCAGTCTCCCTGTCCCTAAGCCCCCATCATGTCTCACCGTAAAACCTGCAAAACCATAAACTGACCTACTCACCTTTCTTCTTGTCTACATACAGTCTGTAGGTAAGTGTGGCTACCTATAACCCTATCTATATCCTTAGCTTCCCCTGGCCCACCAAGTCATGCCTGAGCTGAGTTTACCTTCCTCCACTCATTATATCCCCCACACTGGCCTCACACAGCCTCCTTTTTCTTCTCTGAACATTATAAGTACTTTTCGGCCTCTGCATATCTGTGCCTCTACTGAGAAGCCTCTTTCCCCAGCTCTTTCTAGGCCTAACTCATTCTGATCCCCTATCCTCTCAGCTGAAACATCTCCCCTAGTTCCCACCAGCCTATCATTCCGCCTCTAGCCCTCAGAGAACACCTGTCTTAATGTTTAAGTCTCTTCTGTGTTTCCCTGATGTTTGTTTTGGTCTACCTCCCTCCCCTTTAATGTAAGTGAGCTCCTAGGGGCAGGGTCCTCATCTGTCTCCTCCCCTGTGGCATCCTTGTGCAAAGCAGAGAGCCTGGCAGCCCGTCCTGCTCACGAGTATTGGCCGAGTGAACATACACAGATCATGGAATTTTCTGGAGGAAAAGAACCCATGTGGTCTCTATTACTGGGCTGGATTTAGTGTTGTAAGGCCATATCTTACAGCCAGTTACTGTCTTGGAAATCTCACTTTGGTTCAGAGTAAGCCCCAAAAAGCAAGCAGGAGACCTCTCTGCTCACAAAGACACAGGGACCTGACTTGGGCAAACCAGGCCCTGTCACCTGGGAGGAGGCAGTCTCTGTTGGGGGAGCTCATCTTCCTCTTTACATCTCTGTTTCTAACTTTGGTCAAGGAGCCTCCTCCACTCAAGACAGGTTATTTTAAATCACTTCTAGCTGTACTCATGGACACAGAAGATGTCTCTCACACACCCTTTCTCTCTGGAAATGCCATGTCCCTTTAAAAGAGTTTCCTGTCCTCAAGTCCTCTTCAGTGAATTCCTCCCAGGCTTAAGGAATCTGTAACCATCCTCTCCCTGAGGTGGATTCTACACCATTCTTCCTCAGGTTGTCCTAATCCAAAGGGACCTTGATCCTGAGCCTACTGGGGGACCAAGGCTCAGTCCTCATATGAATTTTGGCAATAGAAAGTTGGGGTCAGGGCTGGGGTGGGGCAAGGAATGGCTCAGGTCTCCATTCCAGGGTGGCAGACAGCACCCCTTGCCACAGGCAGCTGCATGCAAAGACTGCCCATCCACCACAGCGCTCACCTAGTGTGAGTGTGGCCAGCTCCACCAAAGTTCACTCCAAGACCAGGGCAATAGCTTCAGGAGCCTGCCTGCTTCTTGATCCTGCCTTCCTTTTTTCACAGAGCATGGCATGACCAGAACTGAGTCCAAATCTGTCCTTCCCAGGCCCTCCCATGCTCCACTCTCCCCCATTCTACTACCAGCTCAGCCTCCTGCAGCTGCGATCCCAGAACGCTCTTTCCAAAATGTTAAGAATGGACAGCACCCAGTTGTGTCTCTCACTCTAAAGCAAGTCAGTTCATGTTTCTAAGCAGGCTGGCTGAGGGGCAAACACGCTATACAGATGGAGCCCACTAAGCACCTTCTTCTCCAGCTTATTTCCATTTATTTCTGCATCCAACTTCCCTGGCCTGGAATGGTTTCCTTTAATATAGGTCCATGCTGCATGTGCCACTAAAATGGTATCTGAAACCAGGGAACATATCCCAACCCAGAGTAATCTGGGCTCAGCAATGGTTAAGAACTACATTTTGGAGACAGGTAGGAATACATACTTTTCTTCTAAGCAAACTGTTTCCTAAGCTCATTCTTCTGTGCTTGGAAATGGCTGAAGTTTAGCTTAGACTGCTTGGTTTTAGCTTAGTTTCTACCTGGGTTAATGGGAACCGGGGTGTGTGGGATGTGTTCTAGCCTATGCGGGCCTTGGGGCTAGAAAACAGGGTAGTGAATGGGGCCTACTCAGCTAACTCAGTGGTTCTACTCAACAGAATCACCTGTTTTAAAAAAATCTCAAGTTTAAAAAAATATATAGGAATGTATGCAGCAAGCAAGAGTATACATTGCTAAGGAATCTGTACCCACTGCTACATACTTTTGTAGTGCCATTTTGCAACAGCCAGCAAACTCAAAATACAAAACTCCTTGTCCTGACAAGGACATTTTTACTTCTAGGAACTTATCCTTTAAAAATATTATGCAATCATGAAAAAAAGAATAAATGACTTTAAAACATTGTTCAATGTTTTTCATTGTTCAACATTGCTCAATGAAAAAGTCAGATGTAACGTTTTATGAACAATGAGTACTGTTGGGTTAAATTCTTTTTTTTTTGTTTTGTTTTTTTGTTTTTTGTTTTTGAGACAGTATGTCACTCTGTCTCCCAGGCTGGAGTGCAGTGGCCCTGCTCACTGCAACCTCTGCCTCCTGGGCTCAAGCAGTTCTCTTGCCTCAGCCTCCCAAGTAGCTGGGATTACAGGCATGTGCCACCACACCCAGCTAATTTTTGCATTTTTAGTAGAGATGGGGTTTCACCATGTTGGCCAGGCTGGTTTTGAACTCCTAACCTCAAATGATCCCCCTGCCTCAGCCTCCCAAAGTGCTGGGATTATAGGCATGAGCCACCATGCCCGGCCGGGGTTGAATTCTTTTAAAGATTATGCACACTTGCATATGTGGCAAAAGAAAAATACAGAGGAGGAAACAACATTCTCAACATAAGTAGCTCTAGAGAAGGGGAAGCAGAAGCTTCTAACTTTTACTTTGTGTACTTCTATACTTTCTAAAATTTTCATAATTTGCATGTATTACTTCCACAATTTAAAAAACTACCCAAGCTCCAGATTCATCTCTTGGAGATTCTGATTGTGTAGGGTATTTATATTTTTTTAAAAGTGCCATTGGTTGTTTAGCTTTACTGCCAAGTTTGAGAACCACTGTGTATTCTAGAAGGTTGTGGGCAAGGCTAACAAAAATGTGCCCATGGACAACTCAAAGACACATTTCCCAGCCTCATGCACAAAAAGGAAAGGAAGAGATAGATATAAGGAGAGAGAGAGAGAGAGAAAGGAGGACAATCCCAGAGCAAAAATATATTAAGTGAGCTGGAAAAAAAGGGAGGTTTCAAAAAATTAAAACCAGGAGACTCCAATCCCAAGATCCTGCCCTAAACCACCTCATAGAATCCCTGGGCCTAGACAGAGATAATTACATATTAAGAAAATTTCTACCCAGAGCTGGTCTGTTAAAATACTCTTAAGTTATCTCCTTGATAACTTAGAGGACTGGAGAAGAGAGAACATCTGAACTCTGGGTTACCTGTTGAAAGCAGGCTTGGACAAGGTTTTCAGGGAAGAGATTTCGAATAAGGTCTAGGAAGGCATCCAGGCTGGACACTTCATCGTTCTTCTTCCCAGGCCCCAGCTGCTTCTTGAGCTTGGGATTTCCTGGATGGATAGCCAAGACCAGAATGACTCCCAGTACTGCAGCAATGATGGTCGTGGACATATAATACACCATGGCTCTCGTGCCCAAGCGGCCACTAGCCTTAGCATCCAGGCCTGACAACCCTGGATTGAAAAGAAATGCAGAAGGATTAATTCTATTACGTTTGTGCTAATGACCTGTGTCTACATTTCTATGACGTTGGCTTCATATTACTCAAATGTGTTAATGGTTGATTAAATCTCCTACTGTAGTCTTCCCTCAATATCCATGAGAGGGTTGGTTCTGGGACTCCCAACAGATACCAAAATCTGAGAGTGCTCAAGTTTCTTCAGAAAAATGGTGTAGTATTTGTATATAACCTATGCACATCCTCCTGTCTACTTTAAACCACCTCTAAATTATTTACAATACCTAATACAATGTAAATGCTATGTATGCGACTGTTATACTATACTTTTAACTTGCATTATTTTGTATTTTTTATTAGTTTTTTTTCTCAAATATTTTCAATCTGCACATGAGGGACTCACAGATATGCAGGGCCGACTGTACTGAATATTTGGTCAATCCCATAGTTTATCATTCTATTATCCAGGGAGGTTTTCAAGATTTTACAGAACTGGGAGAGTTGGAGATCCTCCTGTTTACAGTTTACAAATGGTCTGTGACAAATTTTTTGTCAGTCTGCAATAATAAGTTAAAATAAAGTTGAAGACATCCCATTTTTAATTCTGAGATTATGTTCTCTCCACTTTTTTTTTTTTCTTTTGGTCTTAACATCTCCTTTCTTTTATGAAGTGACGGTGCTGGTACATGCTAGTTTTTAACTTGTTTATTTATTTATGTTTTAATGTCCTCACTTGGAAGACTAAAAAGCTAGTAGCTCTGTGCCACACTCAAAATGTCTTTTGAAAATATTACTGGTAACTGACATGGAGAGTCTGAGAATAACGATTTTGCCCAGTCCTCTCATTTCTCCGAGGTGAAGCGTGAAGATCCACATTGCCAGCCTCATGCAGGGATTAGGGAACACCCAGTGAAGCACCCTGCCAATGGTGGGCACTTCATCTATACCTAGGGAGGTTAGAGGAAATTCCAAGCAAATTCACAAAAACTCCAGCCCCACTGGGTTTTTTTCCAGTTGTTTCTTGAATGTGTTCACTTCCTGGTTTCAGTTCCTGCTTTTACCAGAAAGAGAGATTGAACCCCTTTTTGGGGGTCAGTGCTTTTTGGTATAGGGGAGGAAGTTAGTGATGTGAGCTGCTCTAAATTAAGCTGACCTATGTATGACCTACTTCTCTTTACAACCTAGTCTAATTCTAGCCGATGGGAGCTAGGTTTCCCCACCAAGTTGGCCAACTTATGATCTGTTAACAGGTGTAGAGAGCACTTTCTCTGGTTTATAGAGGAGCATTGATGGTAAATGCACCCTTTCACTCAATCTAGCGCTGAATGATAAGATCCCACTTAGCCCCTAAGTGCCTGATCCTGAGTTCCAGCATTTCGGGTACTGGGGTCACTGGTCAACCAGCTGAAGCCTCAACCCAGCTGAGCCCCTGAATCTCTTGGAGTGACAAGAGCCTCACTCACTTCTTTCATGAGGTGGCCAGTCCAGGGGAACAACTTCTCCAGATGACTTTGCTGGCTGGTACCCAAATATGGACCAAAGCTCAGCTTCCTGTCCTTAACTCAGAGCTTAGTCTCCAAAGGGCACCAATTTATATCCTGTTTGAGCAATATTATTTGATAAGGAGGAAAATACAAGTATAAGCCCACAGAGGAAGAACAAGTTCCTTCAAATAAAGCAGTTAATTATTTTAGTCAAAAATAATTGATGCTGGGACTCAGGATCTACACCTGTTAACAGATCACACATTGGCCAACTTGGTGGTAGTCAAAAATAAGTGAACATTATGCCACATATTAGAAGTACCTTTGTTCTGAAAAACTCAGAGGGCTTTCATACCTAGCATTTCATTTATTTTTAATGCCAACCTCCCTCAATTCCCAATTAAAATAGTAGATAGTTTCTTTTTCCATCTATTACCTTTATCAGTATCTGAACAAAATATAATTTAGAAAGGGTAGAAAAGTAGACATTAAAAATTAAGGCCAGGTGCAGTGGCTCACGCCTGTAATCCCAGCACTTTGGGAGGCCAAGGTGAGTGGATCATGAGGTCAGGAGTTCGAGACCAGCTTGGCCAATATGGTGAAACCCTGTCTCTACTAAAAATACAAAAATTAGCCAGGCATGATGGCACGTGCCTGTAGTCCCAGCTACTCAGGAGGCTGAGGCAGGAGAATCACTTGAACCCAGGAGGCACAGGTTGCAGTGAGCCGAGATTGCACCACTGCACTCCAGCCTGGGCAATAAATGGAGACTCCATCTCAAAAAAAAAAAATAATTAAAACCACTAGAGGTATCATCACTTGTAACATGTGGCTGTGTTTCCTTTCCTTTTTTTTTTTTTGCTGGAGAGAAAGACAAATGGACTGACTAATCGATGACAAGCTTTTATTTCTTTAGGGTTATCTTCATTTCAGAGACAGGAAAACCAAAGCTCTGAAATGAAATGACATAGATGATCACATTCACTCAACCAAATTGAGATTCTACAGTCAATCCAAAAACCGGGGCAGGAGTATGACCCATGTTAGCCAGGCACTAGTGACGTGGCCTTACCTGTGATTAAGCTGGAGATGATTAGAGGGAGAATGAGCATTTTTAGCATCCTCATGAGTATATCCCCTGGGAAGGCTATTAACATAACCACATCAGGGTGGATGGGAGATGCCAGGCGAAGGAGCCCTCCACACACTGCTCCCAGGATGACACCTAAAAGGAAGGGGAAAACAATCTGAATTTATTTTTTTGCCTTCATCAAATGACTTACTCTAGACACTTATTTCCTCAACATTGACCTTTCTCATGCTTCTGCAATATTAGATGATGAGCAACGTGTAACAAAAACAACATTAGATAAGTGAAGCTGATTTTGATGACTAGCAAGAGAACTTTCTATACCTCCAACTATTCTTAAAAAGTCAGCACCCAAAGAGTCAAGGAGAACTCAAGGCTTTATGAAAGTGCACACTGGCAACTTGACTCCAGCTTCTTTGAGGCGATTTGTCTACTTGGAGCCAGAAATTGTCTATAGAAATAGACTATAAGGGGCTGGACACAGTGGCTTATGCCTATAATCCCAGCACTTTGGGAGGCCGAGGCGAGTGGATCACCTGAGGTCAGAAGTTCGAGACCAGCCTGGCCAAAATAGTGAAACCCCATGTCTACTAAAAATACAAAAATTTAGCTGGGTGTGGTGGCGGAAACCTGTAATCCCAGCTACTTGGGAGACTGAGGCAGGAGAATCGCTTGAACCCAGGAGGCGGAGGTTGCAGTGACCTGAGATGGTGCCATTGCACTCCAGTCTGGGCAACAAGAGTGAGACTCCATCTCAAAAAAAAAAAAAAAGAAAA
Source organism: Nomascus leucogenys (assembly GCF_006542625.1). Classification (NCBI taxonomy): domain Eukaryota; kingdom Metazoa; phylum Chordata; class Mammalia; order Primates; family Hylobatidae; genus Nomascus; species Nomascus leucogenys. The sequence continues at coordinate 95,583,525 of NC_044395.1, forward strand.
GAAAGAAAGAAGGAACCCACAAGGACAGATATTGCCTCCTTGCCCAGCCCAAGCTTGGCCACATGGCATGACATTTAATGTGTGTCTTCTCATTGTAACTGGAGGCAAGATAAAAAGAACATTTAATTGATCAAGCTAGCGTGAATTCTATTTTTTTCTTCCCATCTATTTTCTTTGGCTTCCAATAGTTTTCTCATGGCTCACTCTCAAGGCTTGTCCTTGACTTCTATGTCCTTTTACATAGTTTTTAGATTGCTGATCTTATGGGAGCTCAAGAATGGACTCTAAAATATATAATTTTGGAGGAAACAATTTAGGCAGAGATGCTGGCAGGGATCTTTCACTTTACAGATTCAAAGATCCCAGAAGAAAAATTTTGTATCTCTGCAAATGGGTGGCCAACATGAATGACCCTTGCAGAAACCACAAGTTGGGTCACAGTACCACTGGCCATAAGGGAGGGATGGAGTTCCAGGAATGCAGGCTACGGTGTTAATTCCACAGATGAGGAAGGAGTAATGTGGCTGCAAGCCTGATTTTTTTTCTTCTGCAGGTAAAAATCATACTCTCTAACTTCTTCAAGTCCTGTGATGAATTAGATGTGGTTACATGGCAGGTAACCTTTGGAAAACCTAACCATGCCTGTGGTTTCTTATTAAGTGAACTTAGCTGTGGCGAGCTCCCAGTCCTGATCCTGGGCCACTGGCAACCAAGGCATCTGTCTCAAAGGAAAGGCCATGGAATGGAGGGGTTCAGGTAGGTGTGTGCGGGTGGGTGAGTGGGAAGGACAAGTTGTTCATTGCTTCTCTGTGAAACCTAAGTGAGAGCTACAGAACAAGGGAGGGATTGAGAAAGGAAATGGTGTGGTCGTCATTACAAGAAACTGTATATTGCCCCATTTTCAATAAACCCTCATAGGAATCTTAAGACCAAGATTGTATCAATAGTCCGAGAACAACCATCGCCTCGTGAGGCCTGAAGCAGAGGAGGAGGACTTGCAAGATGGAGCTGGAGCAGATCAAGGCATTGGGGCAAACATCTTCCACACTGACCTCATTAGCTAATGTGCCCAAATTTCCTAAATTAATGATGTGTCTGGAGAAGCTCAGACCTTGGGAACCATTTTAGTGGGGTTTTGTGCAATACTTGTGCTTATCTTGATGCAGGTGGTTCTCTAAATGTGGTCCATGGACCACTGCCTTGGAACTGCCTAGGTTTGCTAATATGTAGATTGTAGGACCTCATTTCAGGTGGCCCAAAGCAAAGTCTCCATGAGTACAGGAATCCACATGCCAACACTCTCACAAGATATTTACTTGCAAAAAATTTAAGAACTACTAGAATCCAAAGGAGAATGAATGGCTAGAGGAGGTAAGGAGGAAAATTATATCACTGAAGCCTGGGCAGACAGGGCCCTAGGCAAACCATGTGGCTTCCTTTCTGGTGGAAGAGCTGGCTGCTGAGACCAGCTGCCCCACAGAGCCAGGAGAGTCCCAGAGAAGAGGGGGCTGGGGGTGGAGTGGTGCAGGTACCTACCAAACACCGTCAGGGTGAGCAGCAGATTCTTCCCCAGCTTGTCACACAGGCGCAGGCCCAGGTGCCGGTGCTTGGGTTCCTCCGAGCTGAGGTGACTGTCGTGCATTCGCACTTCCACCTGCTTGGGCATATTGTTGGCACTGGAACAGAAGTGAAGGCAGAGATTAGAGAGATTGGCACCTCCCCTATACAGTTTCAGGGGCTCGACTAGTAGGAACCTCTCCAGGCACAGTTGGAATCTGGAACCATCTGCAGGAAAATAAAAGTAAGTGTGACTCAGGGTCACCTATAAGCAGGACAGTAGGACACACTGAGAACTGATGTGGATCCTCCCAGTAAAGGAAAGGAACACCGCATGCAATGGTAGGGTCTTCCAAAGAGTTGCCCCCCATGGTAACTTGGGGAAGGAAGTTACCATGTTACAGAGCCTTTACTTGAGTCTTGACCAAGGTTGCAAAGGCTAAAATAGAGATCCAAATCCAGATAGGTCTGGCTCCAAAATCTGAGCTATTTTGTTCTTGTAACAACAGCAAAAAGGTGACTTTTTCAGGAGAGTCATACTTGAGTTACATCAACATTAAAATGTCTCCAAGCTCAAGCCTTCCCCATCCTGACATGTAAACGTCACAAACACTGATCATCCAAGCTTTATTTCTTTTTTGGAAAAGATAGTTTATCTAGTAAAAAAAAATTATAATAATTCAACCTATTGTGGCTTTTAAAAGGTCACCTACATTATCAGGACTGCTAAACTGGCAAGAGCTAATACCACTTAGAGTCCAAGAAGTATGGCTTTAAGAAGTATTTTGATCACCTCCAGCTATGGTTGCAGCCAGGCCCTTTTCTGGGTAAACCCCAGGTAAGCGTAAGCCATCCTGGGAGTCTGCCCAAAGGAGCCCTTGCTGGAGTAATGGGCGTACGTCTCCTTCCTCAGCTTTGTCACTTCCCAGGCCAATAAGATCCCAGATGTAAGCTTGGGGATTGCCATAGGGAGGCTAATTTTTCACTTTGATATCTTAGAACATTTTTTTAGCTGCTATTTACAATCACCATCATTTGATAAAGGAAAAAAAATAAGCCTTTCACACCTAGAAAGAGAGGTGTCTCTGAACATATGACAGTGCTTTCAAGACAGGGAGGTTGCATTATCCAGATAGTCTTGTCATAGACTGGAGAAAACTTCCTTTGGAACCAACACCAAGCTGCAGACCAGTGTTTTGGAATAACTGGTTATAATGGGAATAGTGTGGGTTTTGGAGTCAGAGGGCCTTGACTTCAAATCCTGACTCCAACTCTTGCTAGCTGTGCGGGGTGTAGAAAGAAAAGCCTGATGCCTACTTCATAAAAATTAAACAAAAATATGCTAGCATAGTACCTTTCTCCAGTGTACACAGAGACATATAACACCCATCAACTTCATGACAAAGATGACATTTTGTTCAGGAGGCTTACCCACTTGCCCTGCTATTCTAGCAAGACACCAAGAACTTATCTTCCAGTCTCAGAGTTAAGACCTGGAACCCAAATACAACTACTTGCTTTTTCATAACAGTCTGCTTAATATACTTGCTACTCAAATGTTTTAAAATTAGGAATAACGTTGCATGATCAGATGAGAATGTTAGTCAAAATATAGGCTTCTCAATCTCCCCTTAATGGCCTAATTTTCTACTCATCTAGCTAATTTCTGAGGTAACTTCTGGTCTCCTGACATATGTGTGCACTAACAATCCCTCAGACCAAAAAGAAAATAGGGTATGACTGCTCACAGCAGGTGGGTGAGGGCCTTTCTGATCAGTGAGCAACAAATACCACTTCCTCCCATCACCAAGTGAAACAGACAGAAAATTCATTTTACAAAACAGCAGGGGGAACTGATCAAAATGATCTTTTTAACATGGATAGACCATATTTCTGTGTTTGCAGTGGGATTTTTTTCCATTTTTAAACATGTCTCCAGCAAGTAATCTGAAGCCTCTAAACCAGGAAATGTCAAACAAAGAATGGAGGTAGTATGTGTTCTGAAATGGTGAATGTATTTCCTTAGCCAGCTCTTGGCAAAACTCTCCAGTCCCCTTGAGATCATTAATCTCCTTGCCTTCTGCTTCATTTGAATCCCTCCTGCCATTGAAATGAGAATCAGGCACATGGTTGGTATTCAAGTAAAACTAGGAAGTATTTAAAGCAACCATTCTGGCAAGATCCATATGATGTAATGGAAGCGTCAGGCATCAAAACAGCCATGTCAAAGTGAAAACACACAAACAGTAGGTTAGCATACACACCCAACCCGGCAACATGGTTGGATGCCTGTGCCACACATTTCTTTGTTGTACAAAATTGCTGCCTCTTTAATGGTTTGTTTTTTAGGCCATAACAAAATGTCCCTGAAGCCCTGAATCAAAACAGCCACATCAAAGTGGCTACGTCAAAATACTATAAACCCACAAATACTTATTGAGAGAATTCTCGTGAGTTGCCCTCTTGGAATTAAACAGATATGGAAGACTTGTAAGAGTTCTTGATGTTTGCATATAGAAAATAATTTTTAAGGTAATTCAGGGACTCAGCTCGCAGCTGGAAACACAGAGTCCCCCAAGAACTCTTTGTAAAAATTCTGACTAATCTAAAAATTCCAACTATTCTAATTAGTCTAACTAATCACTACATCTCCCAGAACACAAACAGAGACTGACATGGGAACTATCACGTAATATAGCATGATAGAATATTATATAATATACAGCTGCTTCTAAGCCTATATACCTTTAGAATAAGATATAAGTTTTAAAAAATGTGTTCACACAAACAGCTATATAAATGCTGATTGCAAACACACCTGGTAACAGTGACAATAACAGGGATAACTTATATTTATTGAGTGTTCTCTATGTATCAGACACTATACTCAGTAATGGGTATAGTACAATCTTTACTCTTAAAGAGCCTTTACTCAGAGAGGAAACATAAAGCACATTGTACTGTCATTGTCTGCTTTATGTACAGGCCATGAGCAAGCTTGCAAAGGAGTTTATGGGAAATCATAAGAACAATACCTAACCCAGGTTCAGGGAAGAAGGAGGGATGTTCAAGAAGGGGTCCCAGAAGGGGCTGAGACCTGAGTCAGCTCTTGAAGGATGGATTTAATTTAAATGCCTACATTCTCCACCAGTCTATGAGCCCCAGGAGGGCAAGATTGTGATCTTTAACACCTAGTCCTGAGTGCTTAATCAATGTTTGCCAAGAGAAATTGAGAATTGAAAAGCAGCTCTAAAAGGGCCCCTTGCTTGCCCCTGGGAATAAGGCCCTTCTGCAGACAGACTGGCAGCATGCCACTTCAGTCAGATTCTGACCATTCTTGCATTTATTCCACAAATTTCTAGTGGGCCCATATTATAGGCACCATACTGTTGTTGATGTTAAAGATGTTGCAATAAACAAAAAGACAGAGCCCTTGATATCGTGGAGTGTGCACTTTAGTGAGAGAACAAATACATGGATAAATACATTTTAAGTAGTGAGAAGTGCTCAGAGGGGGGTTGTATTAGTCCATTCTCACTCTGCTAATAAAGACATACCTGAGACTGTGAAATTTACAAAGGAAAGAGGTTTGACTCACAGTTCAGCATAGCTTGGGAAGCCTCAGGAAACTTACGATCATGGTGGAAGGGGAAGAAAACGTGCCCTTCTTCACATGGTGGCAGCAAGGAGAAGTGCCAAGCAAAAGGGGGAAAAGCCCCTTATAAAACCACCAGATATTGTGATAACTCACTCACTATCACAAAAACAGCATGAGGGTAACCACCCCCATGATTCAGTTATCTCCCACGGGGTCCCTTCCACGACACATGGGGATTATGGGAGCTACAATTCAAGATGAGATGTGGGTGGGAACACAGCCAAACCGTATCAAGGGTGAAGGAGAAGGATAGCATTTTGTGGGGAGGCAGCGTGATTTTGTATCAAGTGTCCAGGGAAGGCGTCTGTGATGAAGGGACATTTGAATAGAAACCTAGAAGAAATGAGGGGTCTCCTCAAGTATTTTATGCAATTTGTTTAGAGCTTAGCAAATAAATGGAACATACACAATTTTGAAATCTGTCTTACTATCTAGATCCTAAAGCTCCCACCCAGATGCACACTCTGGGGTCCACATGTTGATTTTTACATGGATTCAAATGAATATGTAATAAGTAATGCTGGGCCCTATCACCATCATGAATATTATGAGGGTTTAAATGACTATTCCAGCTCCCCCTAAGAGATATGGTTACCAGGAAGAAGTGAGTTGGATACAGGTGGAAAGCCTAAGGTCACAATAGCCAGCAGGTTTGCTCCCATGGCAATGAGCAGAAAGTGCCAAACCTGGTCTGGGAAGTCCACTGGATACACAGTAAGTCATGTCCAGTGTGCACACTTACCCCTTTACTAATATTCCCTTCCTATGTCCTGTGGCTGTGCACACAGAACAAAGCAATAAAACCCAGGTTGGATTTGGGTCCACCAAATCCCTCGAGGCTAATGCTCTCTGACACTGCCCACCATCTGTGTTTCTGCTTGAGTGCCTCCTGAATCGAGGAATATTAACAATGCAATGCCTTGATGTTGGAAGTTCCAGTGCGCCAACTCAGGCCAATCTCTCAAATGGCCTCCACTGCCTAACAAAGTAAGGCCATGTGATGGGACAGCTGTTGGGATCATTAAAAACTTTTAACAATGAGCCCATAATTTCCTTCAGCCTTAGCCTCTCCATTGAATTATTTAAACAGCTGTTAATTTTGCAATCGCTGCCCAGTTCTTTCTCATGCAAATCCACGTGAGTCCTGTTTCAAGGCAAGCTCAGCTTATCGTGCAAATCATCCTCTGTGACTCAGAAGGGAACATGTAATGGGGCTAACGCTAAGTTTTAAACTATTCTCAGAACCTGCTTTTCATTAGCATTCGATTTCCCTTGCTTTGCCAATAGCCTCTAATAATAGGCTCATTAGATGTGGTGTTGGATTCAGATTTCCTGCTGCACACTTCAGTGTCGCCTTAGCTGGCACCAAACTCTTTTTTCCACCTTCACTGATTTGATGAGGTGGCAACAGAACACTCCCCAGGGAGCCTAAAAGCAACTGGTGTGTTTCTCCTGGAGGATGTGAGGTTTGCAATGGGCTTCACCCACCTGTCCTTCCACTGCTGACATCTAACCTCCCCTCTCTGGCTCCAGGCTTCAAGATCTGGAGAGGTACTGGAGAGACAAAGATGTCCAGAGATTGCCCTACTGGAAGACACTAGGTCACCCTAGAATCAAGAACAAGAACAGTGCTCGCTGCGGGGCCTCTCCCCTAAGACAGTTATTGTATTTGGATAAGAATGCTGGAAATACCTGTTGCATCAGCTCGAGCACCAAGAACCAAGAGGCAGAGATTTCAGCTTTGATTGTCCCACATCCAGGTTTCCCTCAGCTCCTTGAAGAATGCCACCCCTGCTGTAAAAGGGCCTGAAACTCTAAGACTTTCTGGCATTTCCAACAGCCTGCAAATCCCTCCACCCTTCCTAGATCCTGTAAGACCTGCCTTAACTGTGTCAAAGATGTTTACCAACCAAGATGTCAGTCTCTCTCCGACAGATACCATGTTGTCACAGATCCTGCAAATGAAACTTAAAGGGTGACAGCCTCCAAAGTCTCCTTCAGTCCCTTCTCCTATTCATTGTGTCTTCACAGTGTTCATTTGCTAAATCACAGAATTACTTCTGGTCCTGCTGGTGAGGCACTCCAGACTTCAAAAAGCTCTTTTCTACAGCTTCTTCCAGTCCATTCGAGGGATTGGTTAAAGAATACAGTTTATAGCTATCCTGAATCATGATGGTATTGGGCCAGGATAGGACTGGAAGTCAGGAATCTGTGTTCTAATTCCAGGACTGCTGCTAAATGGGTGTTATCAGGGGAAAAGTATGAGGATAAAATGGATATAACGTTACCTTCTGTGATCAACAGACAGTAGGGTAAACTGCTATGAAATGGTAAAAACACATTCTTAATGTAAGATATCAATAAGGTTTAAGTATCAATTTTGGCCCATTTTTTTTTTAGGTCCCATTCTCTTAATCTATAAAATAAGAGGGTTGAATTGGAAATTCTTTAACATTTAAAATTCTGTGATTCTCTAATTCTCCAGGTAGGGAAAATGATAGTAATAGCATTCAGTTCTAGAGATGTGGATTCCATTCTAGGTACCCACGATGGAAGAAGCTTAGAGCTGACCATGAAGACAAATCATTTCATTCACCATGAGACAGCTCAGTAGCTATACCACAACCCTCACAGGGAAAGGCAGAGATGAGAGACAAACCAACAGCAACCATAACAACAACCATTTCTTGATGTTTTTGTGTGCCTTTTAACCTTTCCTGTCTGTAACAGAAGCATGTTTTTCTAGGGCCAATAAAGCTGGGTTGGGGTGAAATTCAGTACACAATTCAGACGTGAGCATCTTCTAATTCCTCATCCATCCTTCACCCATTCTCAGGTCTAGATTTCTAACATGGGCAGGTCAATGCCTTGGGAACACAGTCAAACAGGTAAACTGGCATTGGGACCAGCAAAGTGCTAAACTTACCACTAAGTCATTGAGAGACCACCTACATTAGGCACAGTCAACTTCTGTGCAACTGGTGAGGTGGCACTCAGAAAAGACAAGATGAGAAATCGAAGGAGAAGAGTCTTTTTTTCCATATCGCTTCCTAAACGCAGTGGCCCAAGCCAGCTAATGCCATGAATGGCAGGTATACAGCCAGCGGAGCCTTCAGGTGTCTACACACAAGCTGAAAAGATGAAGTAGCAGGAGACAAAGTTTTCAAGGGATCAATAAAAGTTGTATTTGTTTGGCTCAGAAACAGATGTTAAAACACCAGCTCTGATGAGCAACTGTCAGAAGACAAGTTGGTGGAATGCAATCACATAATTACATGGCCATTGATTCTTGGTTAAAATGTCTCTTTTCTGGCAGTGGCTGAGACAAGACATTTAGTCGTTTGGACAAACCATGCAACTCACTGAGTCATTACAGAGCTCCAATGAGATAATATCTATGAAAGCACTGATATATATCTGATATATAGTAGAAACTCAATTTTAATATCCTTTCTTTGTCTGAAATCCCTCATATGATGCAAAATGACCAGCAAGAGAGTTTACTCACTGTTGAGTTTTAGTAAATCTCCTTGCCAATACATTGGTGCTGGTGCTTTTTACAAACAGAAAGTCCCAGAGGGTCCAGAGTGGGTGGGGGACTGGGAAGGTCCCACTGCCATCAGCCTCCCTATGATGGAATGACTGGATAACCTCTCAAAGGACATCAGGAGTACAACCTTAAGGATATGGCCTCTGGACTCCCGTGAAATCCTTCCCCAAGCAGAAACTTAGCCAGCTTTGACCCAACAAATTTGCTTATTTCCAGATAGACTCACCACCCCAAACAGAAATAAGACACCAAGTAACAATGAGCCTCCAGGGCCCAATGAGAGACTGGGGTGGGGTGTTTGATCATCTCAAATTGGAAACCTCTTCTAAAAATAAAGATTATGCCATGGCCCAGGAACACACTGGCCAGCCCAGTCCCCAAAGGGCTGTCAATTCTGAAGTAATGGCTACCCACCTCTGGTTCATGGAACAACATGAAAATACATTTGATAACTTCACACAACATCAACAAGCTGAGGAAGATTCACGTGGCACGCACTCTGGGTTTTGAGCCAGGGGCAACTTGGCCCTTTCCAGATGAATAAGCCAGTTTGCCTTGAAGCAAACCATCTCTGCTAGCTAAAGCATCCTCTACCCACCCTCCAACCCAGCCTTCTTAGACCGACTTTTATTCCTTCTAAATAACTCAGGAATGACTTCCCCCAGGAAGCCTTTGATGACTCCCAGGTTTGCTTTGTAGATGCAGTTTACCATGTCACCTGTGCTCTCAAGGCATTTTTCACAGTTTACTTGTATGTTTTCCCCACTAGAACATAAACTCTTTGAGGACAAACTGTGTCTTATTTGTCTCTGTCTCCACCATGCCTAGCATCTTCCTGGCACATAGTAGGTGCTCAATTAGTTTATGTTGCCTGAAGGAATGAATGAATGAATGGATGATTAGGTTAAATTATGTTCTTGTCACAGGTTCTTTGTGACACTCCATTATAAGAGGTAATGGTCCAGAAGGCTAACAAATCTGAGAAGAAGAGAGAAATGAGAGAAGGAAGATCAGAAATGGTTTCAAGTGGGGAAGTCCTGTCCTGTAAAAAGCAGGCGGGCCGGGTGCAGTGGTTCATGCCTGTAATCCCAGCACTTTGGGAGGCTGAGGCGGGTAGATCGCCTGAGGTCAGGAGTTTCAGACCAGCCTGACCAACATAGTGAAACCCTGTCTCTACTAAAAATACAAAAAATTAGCTGGGCATGGCAGCAGGCGCCTGTAATCCCAGCTACTAGGGAGGCTGAGGCAGGAGAATCTCTTGAACCCAGGAGGTGGAGGTTGCAGTGAGCCGAGATCACACCATTGCACTCCAGCCTGGGCAACAAGGGTAAAATTCTATCTCAAAAAAACAAACAACAAAAAAAAAACAACGAGGGAACACCTGCATTGGGAAAACCAGTGTGTAGCAGAAACGGGCAGCATCACAGCAGGGCTGGTTCTTTTCTGCTGGTGGTTGTGATCCAGCTGCCCTGACCAAGGATGGTGGCCTCAGTGCTCCCAGCACTCTTGAGGGAAGATGGAATGAGGAACCACTCTAGGTTCACCCAACAAGGCCTTTGGGGAAACTGATGAGGACCTGGGAAGACGCACTTGTCCGTGAAGGATATCTTAGGACCCAATTACCAAGTACCAACATCTCTAAATAGGACCCTCCAAAATGTGGCCCTTCTGCCAGAAAGCATGAGTACTCATTCCCCTTCCAAGAGTCACTGGAACCCTGATCTTGAAGTTAAAAGAGCTCAAGATTTGGCCCTCAGGCCTGGGAGATTCTTCTACCCTCTGAAGTTTCTCAAACTGAGCCTTTCCAATCAGTCTCCCAGACGGGAGTGACTGGGATGTTGACTAAGAGGTGGTTTAATTAGCTGCAGCGCCTTCAGGCACTAGGCAGAAACTGGGTGAGGTGCTGTGTACCTTAGCCGGGACTGGGTCTTTTTATCACACTTTACAATTGCTTTCCTTCAGTGCAGTCTGTCTCTTTTATCTTCCTTCTAGACTGAGCAGCCAACCAGGCAATGTAGCATCAATCCCAAGCAAGAAGGCAAGTCACCACCACGGCCTTGCAAATTGCAAGATTTACCATGGCAGGCATTCAAAACACCACACAATTCTTCTGTGAGATGATGTTTAAGAGCTTCCTCAAAGGTTCCCTGGAGACCTTCAAAGTCACCCACTTCTGCCTCCCAGTGACCCAAATTTCCTCCTTGAGAGAACCATCTCTTTGGATTCCACCCAAAGACCCAGATTTAAGCCAGAAACTCACGGAAAAAGCAACTCATTCACGGACACCTTAGTGTAAAGGAGATTCTCAATCCATCCCCCAAAATAGAATTGTCTGGAGGAACCCCTTAATATAGGTCCTGGAGAGAACCATATCCGGAAGCCAAACAAAAGGAGATGTCAAAACATAAATGACGTAAACTTTGCCGACTGCATACCATTGCCAGGATCAGTCTTGAAGTCAACCATGTTTGAAATTCTGAGGCCTCCATAGCGTATCTTGAATGCTAGCAATTTTATTCTCCTTTTTTTTCCTTTTTAATCCAGATGCTCATTTCACATGAGTGTTCAGTTTGTGGAAATTAATCACACCATTCATGTGCTTTTTTTGTCTGAGTGCTATACTTGAGTTAAAGTTGAAAAATAGGCAAATTAAATTATGGTGTTAGAAGTAAATCCATATAGTATATCTATCTTTGGCCCTAAATGGCTGATTCCCCTCCTGGTGGATTTCCCAGAAAAAGAACAGGTACTAATTTTGCCCAAAGAACACCTTATACTTTGGGAACATGTAAACATCTCCTTCAGATGAGGCAAAACAGCGGGGCCCTAAGGTAGTCCAGGTTATAACAGAGTGACCTCACTGGCCAAAGAAGAAGTTTGTGGCCTTCATCTTCCTTCTACTCTTCCATGCCCATAAGAGCAAAGAACTCTCATACATTTCCTTTCTTGTCTTCCATAACAGGAACCCAAGCAGGCTCCTCTCCTTGTGTTCATCTTTCAATCGTAAACAATAACCAACATTTCATCATTTTAACTTTCTAACAAATAAGCTAATAATAACATTTGTGTCATTTAAAAAGCATTTTTGCATTTATCAAGAGTTAATGACATCCCTGAGAGGGAAGGATTATTCTATCTTAGAAATGAAAAGACAGAAGCTCCAGAAGATTCTGAAACTTGCCCAAGCTCATGAAGCTTAGAAGTAGCAGAGTTAAACCTGTGCTGTGGTTCTGCAGCAAAGTTAAACCTGTGCTGTCCTTTGCCTTTGAATCCAGTGTTTTATGGGTATACTCTTTCTAGGGGTATTTGCGAGCAATGGACATGTTAGAACTACCATCTACACCAAGGCACTAGGTAGCTACTTATGAGACTTGCATTCTAGCACATGGAGAGGGAAGATAGACAGAGGAGGTGCTGCTAAATGAGAGAAAAGGCAAAGTGAGCTCTGGGAAGCTATGGCTTTGTTGTCTGTCTTGGACAATCCATGCTGCTTGTGCCATGGCCCCAGATGTACCATCATGAGAAAATGGCATCCACTCAACTGACTCCTCCCTTCAGGCAACCAGGGCACACAGGAACCATCCTATTCCTGCTGACTCAGCCAGCACTTGCTGCTGTGAAATAACCTCAAGGGTTCACTTCAACTCTGGTTCTTCACCAGGAAGGACTCCCCCATCAGAGGGACCCTAATGCCTGGTAACTGGTAATAACAAGAATAATGATGGTGACAATAATGATGACAGCAGCTAACATATACTCAAAACTAACTTCATACCAGGTATTTTTCTAAGTCTTCTTATATATGAACTTATTTAATTCTCACAATAACCTCAGGAGATAGGTACTATTATCAGCAACTTTTACTGAAGGAAAAACGAAGTCATTGAATGGTTAAGTTACTCGCCCAGTGTCACAAAGGTAATGGATGGTAGAGCTAGGATTTGATCCCTGTCAGTCCTGGACTTGGAAAAACTGGTCAGCCCACTCTCTCTCCAGCCTGAGAAAACTTGCTTTTTATATTAGGCAATTTCATGCTAGCAATAGACATTGACACTGAACATTTGGCCAAAAGAGTGATTTTGCTGTCAGGGGATGGGGAGGATTCCAGAGAGAAGAAAGTTAACACCTAGTCCAAACCAGAGCCTGATCCAAGAGCTACATACAACGGTCATGGAACCCTAGAATTTCTGGACTAGAAAGGCTTCCTCTCCCCTCTCAGCCTCTGAAGAAATGATTATCTGGTCTAGTGGCCCCAACTCTGTCTCTGGATCACTTGTTAAAAATACAGATCTCCAAAACTTATGTCCACACAAAATACTGCACAGGGATATTTATAGCAGCTTCATTTATAATTCCCAAAACTTGGAAGCAACCGAGACATCCTTCAGTGGGCAAATGGATAAACCATGGTACATGCAGACAATGCAATATTATCCAGCACTGAAAAGAAATGAACTATCTATCCAAAAAAAGACATGGAGGAAAAATAAGTGCATATTATTAAGTGGGAGAAGCCAGTTTGAAAAGGCTACATACTGTATGATTCCAACTATATGACATTCTGGAAAAGGCAAAACTATGGAGGGTCATGGTGATGAATAGGTGAAACACGGAGGATTTTTTAAGGCAATGAAAATACTTTGTATGTTACTATAATGGTAAATACACATCATCCTACATTTGTCCAAACCCATGAATGTACAACACCAAGAGCCAACCCTAATGTAAACTAAGCACCCTGCAGGATAATGAGGTATCAGTGTAAGTTCATCGGTTGTGATAAATGTACCACTCTGGTGGGGGATGTTGACAGTGGGGGAGGCTGCACCTGAATGTGAGCAGGGGTATATGGGAACTCTCTGTACTTTCCACTCAATTTTGCTGTAAAACTAAAACCACTCTTTAAAAAACAGTATATTAAACAAAAACAAACAAAACAAAGCACAAAACAGATCTCCAAGCCCCATGCCTGAATATTCCAATTCATCACATCTGGATGGGGCCTAGACCTCTGGGCTTTTGCAAAAGCACCCAGATGACACCGTTGCAGCTAATCCACATACCAATGTCTGGTCAATGCCTGAAAAGTTGCAGTAGAGGGCAGCTTATCACTTCTACTCTAACAAGCCCACCGTTGGATAGCTTTGACTATTAAGAAGCCCTTCCTTTATGGTGAGCCTGTATCTGTTTCCCTGTAGCTTTCACCCACAGGTTATTTTTCTACCCTGTGGAGCTACCTAATAATAACAGTTACCATCAAACAATGTACTGGATGCTTTACGTGCGTTGTTTCATTGACTCCCCACAACACTCTCACAAGATAGCTACTATTATTAGTCCTTCTTTATAGATGAAAAACTGGAGATCAGAGAGAGGAGCACATTTGCTCCAAGTCAGGCAGTTGGTGAGTAGATGAGCTGGGATGGCAACCCAGCTCGGCCTGAACAAGGTGCACACACTTAATCATGACACTTACAGAAAATGAAGCTGAATCCCTTCTCTATCTACCAACCTTTGAGGCATATGAAGTTTCTGCTCAGGGTTTTCTCTTCTCCAAGTTTATCACTATCCTGGTTAAAGCACCTCAAGCTACTTATTTGCATGTGCCTCCTAGACCTGCACACAACCTTCCAGGTAAGGGCTGGCCACTTCCCCACTCCCCTAAGCCCATCAGAGACTGCCTTTCTTGCTTTCACCCTCCAGCACATCAGATTCTACCAGAGCCGAGGCTTCACCACTGCCTTTGAAAGACTGAAGGGCATAGGTAACTTCACAGTAGAGAAAGAAGGTAGTAGGGAGTGCTGGTAATGAATAGAACCATTTATTGACTTTTTATTCTGTACCAGTGATAGGCAGAGTAATGCCCCAACAAATGTCCATGTCCTAATCCCCAGAACCTGTGGATGTGTCAGATTACATGGCAAAGGGGCTCTAAGGCTGCAGGCGCAAAGAAGGTTGCTAATCAGCTGACCTCAAGATAGGGAGATGCGCCTATCTCCAGGTGGGACCAGTGGAATCACAGGGGTTCTTATGCGTGAAAAGGGAGGCAGGAAAGAAAGAATTGGAGGATGGCAGCATGACAAAGACACAGCCCAATGTTGCTGGCTTTAAAAATAAAGGAAAGGGCCACGAGCCAAAGCATGTGAGAAGCTTCTAGAAACTGGCAAAAGCAAGGAAACAGCCTCCTCCTCTGAGCCTCCAGAAAGGAATGCAGCCCTGCTGACACCTTGATTTTAGCCCAGTGAGACCCAACTCAGACTTCTGGTCTCCAGAACCCTATGATCATAAGTTGTCTTGTTTTAAGCCTCTTGATTTGTGATTATTTGTTACTGCAACAATGGGAAACTAATGTAGTATCAGACCTTCTGCTAAGTGTTTTCTGCACTATCTCATTTGTTGTTTACAAAAAGCCTCAGCAGAAGGTGATAGACACAGAGAGTTTCCTATCCACACCCACGCCTCTGCTGTTTCTGGAAATCTGCTCAGAGAAGCAGCATGCTCAGCCAGACACACTTCTCAACCTCCCTTCCTGAGATGTAGGCTGAAGTGTTCTGCTCCTCCTTTCCTCACTTCCTCCTGCCCTAGAGAAATGCAGACCAAAGTAACATCTTTCTCTCTTTAGCCAATCACGTGTTTAAAAGGCTCAGCAATACCATGCCTCTAAATGGCTTCCATTGCCCATAGAAGCATTTCAAGGCCTCCCAGAGGACTTGTGCAGTTCTTTACTTTGGTTCCTTCTAATGAGCTGCTAAATTTGTGGCTGTCGAAAGTGAACTAAACATCCAGTCCCTGTTGATCCCAGCAGTCCAGTCAGCTTACTGACTGCCCAATTGCTTCTCAACTAGTTTGATCTGCTAAATTTACAAGTGATAAACTGAGCCATCCAGTCACCCCGAAGGGTAATGTTCTCACCAGGAGAATTTCTTCTTAAGAGAAGAATGTATATTTCTCACTCTGGTAGCTTGTGGAGACAGACTGGTTCACAGGGCTTTGTGCTGATGTGGCACAGTCCACAGGTGCAATACATCCTCATGCATGATCCATTCCCTTCCCACCTTTTCCATACACAGATGCAGTTTGTGGTGTTTGGGGAATATATTACTTCGCACATTTGAACCTGAAATCTTAAGTGACTCTTTGATGTTGTCTCTTTGAATAATCTTTTCCTAAGCCCCCAATCTACTTTTCATGCCTCTAAGATCTTAATGTTGCACAATTCATCACATTCATATGTTTTGCCTCTCCCACTAGGCCTTAGACTCTGTGAAGGAAGGGCCATACATCTATCCCTGGGCCCTGTCCATGTTAGGTGTTTAATAAGAATTTTTGAGAGACTAGTGATTTGGAGGTACTAAGGGGACCCAAGTCTACAGGGACTGGGAGGTGCCTCTGACAGCGAGTGGCAGGACCTTCTCAGCTGAAGCATCTCCTGTGGAGATGGCTTCAAACAGAAGCCTAAACAGAGCACAAGGAAAGGATCAGGAAACCTGAAGTCCACCAGAAACTCCAACTAATGTTTAGTGACCTTGCCAAAAGGAACTAGGGCTTCTAATTACCACAAGTGATCATGACTTGAATTTTTATGCACTTCCTGAAGTCATTCCAGCAGCACCACGTCTCCTCAACAGCCCTGGAAGTGGTGATAATGTGGTATGCTGGCTACCAGGTCATCAACACCACTTAATTCCTTAGCAACTGAGGTGAAAAGCCTTCATCCCAAGTGCCTTGGAAGAAAGGCTTGTTCCTGCTCAACTCATAAAGTCTCAAATTTATGCTGAGGATAGTTTCTCCCTGAGTGATTTATCAGGTTGACTCTTAAATTATGACATCGAAGCAAGGAACATGTCCTGTTTTTATCTGAATCCTCTATATAATGACATGCACAATGCCAGGCACCTAATAGGTGTTCAGCAAAAACTGGTAGATTGAATTACGTATATGACAAAATTAAGAGAGAGGGGTCAAATAAGACTTACAGATAAGTCCAGATAAGATCTCTGGACTCAAATATATTCTAGGGCTTTGAGTTAACACAGAAATGGCAGGGTTTTTTTTTGCCATGGACAACCATGCTTTCTTCCTCCATCCTCCCTCTCCCCATCTGCCCTGAGCACACACTCAGCCCATTGTCCTTTATCTGAGAGCAGATTCGACTCCACAATTCATTAGGGGAGAAATTGTTATTGTATTTTATGGGGAGAAAGGGAAGAAGTCTGCAGCACACTCTACCCAGAGAACATGCAATACAATTTTATTATAAGCAACTTTGTTCTTCCTCCCCATACTCTTCAGAATGTCTCTCCTCTTTCTCTATTACTTCCGTTCTCACTCTTAACTTCCTTAGCCCACTGAACTAAACCTGATGGATCTTCAAACAACTGCCAACTGTTCCTCAGGTTGGCTCCCTGGAGTGGTCTCATTCCCCATCCACACACAGCTGATCAAGTATTCACTTTCCGAACAGGTCTCTTTCACAGCTACTCAAAAAACATAACCTTTGGCAGGGTGCAGTGAGGAGGCACAGTGGCTTATGCCTGTAATCCTAGCACTTTGGGAGGCCAAGGTGGGTGGATCATCTGAGGTCAGGAGTTTGAGACCAGCCTTGCCAAAATGGTGAAACCCCATCTCTACTAAAAAAAGTACAAAAATCGCCAAGTGTGGTGGTGCACGCCTGTAATCCCAGCTACTGGGGAGGCTGAGGCAGGAGAATTATTTGAACCTGGGAGGCGGAGGCAGCAGTGAGCTGAGATGGCACCACTGCACTCCAGCCTGGGTGACAGAATGAGACTCGGCCTCAGAAAAAAAAAAAGCAAAAACCATAAACAGAAACAAAAAGAGACCATAACTTTTACCTATATTGTTATACCAAAATTAACAGATGTCACAGAATTTATTCATCTTAAGGTAAGGATTCCTTTTGTTTACTGCTAAGCTAAATAAGCAGTAACTTTAACAATGTTAATGACGAAGGGTTGGAAATTTATTCTGAAACCCTTTAATTTATAGTCATATATTGTTAATCATTTAAGTTTTGCTTTCTCTTTTTTTTTTCCCTTGAGACAGTGTCTTGCTCTGTTGCCCAAGCTGGAGTGCAGAGGCACGATCTCAGCTCACTACAACACCTGCCTCCCAGGTTCAAGCAATTCTCGTGCCTCAGCCTCCCGAGTAGCTGGGATGACAGGCATGCACTACCACGCCAGCTAGTTTTTTTGGGTGTGTGTATTTTTAGTAGAGATGGGGTTTTGCCATGTTGACCAGGCTGATCTTGAACTCCTGGCCTCAAGTAATCTACCTGCCTTGGCCTCCCAAAGTGCTGGGATTACAGGTGCGAGCCACTGCTCATGTAAGTTTTTCTTAAGTAAACTTCAATGCACTTTGTTTCAGTATTATTATTGAAAGTTACTAAAGGGTTTTGTCCACTTATAATTATGAAACCTAGATCCCTGAGTGGCAACAATCAGATAGAATTAAGAAGTGATCGTCCCTTAGATAGGCATGGATTTTCCAGTCTGCCACAGTCCCCACCATCCCTTATGGTCTCCTTGACACCAATGCGAAGTGTCAATTACTATTTATCATCAGGCTTCCATTGTTGTCTTTCTGAAAAGAGTGTTAAGAGGAAAGTAAACTGTTTCCTGATTTCATGTGCATACCTGCCTGGCTCTCGTTAAGTTAGCAGCCCTTGTACCTTTTGGTTCCATCATTGTACAGATGGGAGCTTTCTTCATATGCTTAAGTAAAATCTTCAAAAAAGGAATGAAAATTTATTCACCAGGCTACAAGTAGGTAGGGAATGATTTAACAGAGCGAATCACATTGTTGCTACTAAAGATGTCACATAATTTACAACTTTGAGCAAAGGTTCCCAGGGGACAGGTGTGAAAACAAAAGCACGTGATGTGTCATCTCACCTTCCTGAGAGCAGGCAGAGGCAGTGCTTTAAGAATCATTGATGACTGACTAGCAGGTTACAGCGGGTGGAGGAGGGCTTCACTATCTTCTCTGCATGGCCCCTTATTATCAGTAGCCCCAAGAGTAGAACTCTCTAGAGCAATGACTCAGTATGTGCTCAAATGCTGAGACATGACTTCAGCCTTTTCTTTACCAGTCTACTTTGGGGGGCAGGATGTGAAGATTTGGTGAGTTGGACTCACAGCTTGTAGAGTCTGGCTGGAGAGCCGTTTTGTTTTGTTTTGTTTGGCAACATCCCTTAAGACAGACGTTTTGTACAATATGAGAAGTGACTGTTAGTCATTTTACAGATGAGAAAGCAAAGTTAAGTAACTTTCCCATTGTCAGGTAGCTAGGAGTAGACAGCTGGGAATCACAGCTTGGTCTGTCTTCATCCAAACCCAACCCCTTTTGGGGATTAAAGAAGACTCCTCCTACCAACATCCAGCAACCCCCAACCCCTTTTCATTACAATATGGCAGCTGCAAGAACCTGATATTTTAAGATGAGAGTAACATTCTTCAATATTTCTTTATTTACAGCATCATACACATAGCCTTCAATTGTCCAAAGCAGTTAAGAGTGTGTGCATTGATGGGGGGGAAATGTGTGTATTGTTGTATATTGTTTTATTTTGCCACTTTCAAGCAAACTTCTCCTTCTCCAGTCTCATCAACATACCCAGCCTCAACCTCATAGCTGCTAATTCTTCACAAATACCCATAAAACCTATCTATTAAAAGCTATATTTCCCCCAAGATATTGGCCATATAGGCAGCTTCAGGCCAAGTTCTTTCAAACTTCAGCCATAGCAATCGTAGTTCCACAACCAAGGGCAGCTGTGATGAAGTCACTGGGAACAAACTGGCAGAGGTCCCAGTACTCCTCTGGCCTGTAATCACTCATCACCTCAGACCGTGTTGATGATCCGGACCCTGGGCATGCCATTTAGCTGAACTCTATAGCTGAAGGAAATGCTCAGGAAAGGATTTTTAATTTGAGATTTTCCTTTGAATAATGTGAGGCTTCATTTTTTGGAGAAAGGAAGACAGTCTATCATGAGTTACTACACGGTCCTCACGACAATGCCAAGCAAAATCTGATCCAGTCTCACCTGGGTCAGAGGCTCATATCTATAATCCCAGCACTTTGGGAGGCCAAGGCGGGTGGATCACTTGAGGCCAGGAGTTCAAGACCAACCTGAGCAACATGGTGAAACCCTGTCTCTACCAAAAACAAAAATTAGGCAGTCTCATAACCCAGTCTCAAAAAAATTAAGCAAACAAATTTTTTAAAAAATTAAATTAAAAAATGTTTTTAAAAATCTGATCCAGTCTCTTCAGACATCCTCCCACAGAAGATACTGAAAAAAGGTTTCTTATATGGTACAAATACACCATGGAATACTATGCAGCCATAAAAAGGAATAAGATCATGTCCCTCAGAGGGACATGAATTGAGCTGGAAGCCATTATCCTCATCAAACTAATGCAGGAACAGAAAACCAAACACCACATGTTTTCACTTATAAGCAGGAGCTGAACAATGAGAACACATGGACACAGGGAGGGGAACAACACACACTGGGCCTCTCAGGGGGTGGAGTGGGTGGGGGTAGAGCATTAGGAAAAATAGCTAGTGCATGCTGGGCTTAATACTTAGGTGATGGGTTGATAAGTGCAACAAACCGCTATGGCACAGATTTACCTATGTAACAAACCTGCACATCCGGCACATGTACCCCACAACTAAAATTAAAATTAAAATTAAAAAGAGAAGGAAAAAAGGTTTATTGATGATCTCTATCTAGACCCCTTTGAAAGTGACCCAGTCAACTCATTAATTGTATGCTCTTGAATACTTTCTTTCACCCAATGGGCTTTGATATTAACACGTATGTTTATTGCGGCACTATTCACAATAGCAAAGAGTTGGAACCAACCCAAATGTCCAACAATGATAGACTGGATTAAGAAAATGTGGCACATATACACCATGGAATACTATGCAGCCATAAAAAATGATGAGTACATGTCCTTTGTAGGGACATGGATGAAACTGGAAAACATCATTCTCAGTAAACTATCGCAAGGACAAAAAACCAAACACTGCATGTTCTCACTCATAGGTGGGAATTGAACAATGAGAACTCATGGACACGGGAAGGGGAACATCACACTCCGGGGACTGTTGTGGGGTTGGGGGAGGGGGGAGGGACAGCATTAGGAGATATACCTAATGCTAAATGATGAGTTAATGGGTGCATGAAATCAACATGGCACATGGATACATATGTAACAAACCTGCACATTGTGCACATGTACCCTAAAACCTAAAGTATAAAAAAATAAAAAAAATAACAGTACTGATTATATTCTCAACATTTATGGAACATACTAGCTCTGAGATAAGTGGTTTCCTTTGTTTGATCCTCACAACAACAATTCTATAAGCAAGTAGGAGGAAGGAACAAACAGATAGAATGCTATTATTATCCTCATTTTATAGACAAGGAACTAAGGCCACCGATGTGCCTAAAATGACCTGGTAAGCATCAGAATCACATACTAAACCTACATTGGCCCAACTCCAAGACTTTAGTTTGTAGGACTCTGCTCAAGTAACTAGGCAGCCAATTCAAATACTCCATCCTCCAATTTTATATTTATAACTTACAAGCACTCACGGAAGGGGTCAGCAACTCATGGCTTTCCATATGGCCCATAAAGCCTAAAATATTTACTCTTTGGCCCTTTACAGAAAAAAGTTTTCTGACCCTGGGCCTAGAAGAACAGTAAACCAAATCCCCAATTTTCCATTCAGTGTACTGAGGTCTCTGTAGTACTTGGGACCAGCAGATTCTGTAACATTTTTTAACTCAAGAAAAATATTTATTTGCATTGATTTATGTAAATGACCCTGAGTGATGAAAGTTGCAAATAAATTTGGGGAAAAAAAGAGCTAAAGAGTTGTGGTTGTAAACTATCCACCTCCTAAACTACTGCAGAGCTGCTGGTTAACCAAAATCCAGGGAGGGTTTTGCCAGAATCATGAAGAATTTTATGAATGGGTCTACACTGAGTATAGAGAAAACTGCCCACAGGCCTCTCTGTATCCATGTTGATGGGGGATTAAAGAAGACTCCTCCTACCAACATCCAGCCAAACGGAAGACTAGCTGTTTAAATGGCTGCCAGCATGCTAAGTGAATAGAAATAGTGACAAAGAGGGAAGTCAGAAAGGCAGTGAGTAACTATTCATTGTTTTCAAATGTGGCGAGAGGTGTTTGGTAATCTTTGTGTAAAACAGACATCTGAGTCATCTCAGCAGCAGGGAGTTCTCACGAGTCATATAACACATGCTAGTCCCAAATCAGGTCTTTCCACCAGCTCAGGAATATTACCAACACTATCACCACACTACTCAGTATGGATCCAAAACTCAAGGAATATCTATCTAACTATAACTGCATGTTCAAATGTACTAGATGTACCATGGTATAACATAGGTGTACCATGGGTGTACCAGTAGGTGTACCATAAACTCTACCTATAGGGGCGAGTCCTTCAAGGTTGCATAAGAAACAGCTGCAAACTCCAAAACTGCCCCAGCTTGCTGTGTGAACTTGTGCATGTGCTGCCTCTTATCTGAGCCTAAGACTCATCTATAAAATGAGATGTTTGAGTTGGATGCCTCTGCCCTGCGTTCCAGCTCTATGAGTATGTGGAGGGGAAGCTCCACCAACAGTGTAGAAACAGTCCTGGAATACACTGCTGACTTATGACTCATAATTCATCATATCTCGTTATCTAATTAGTATTACAATTACCATCAATATTATCATTGTTGTTATCCCTAGTATGGCATAAATAATAACAATATAATAATAACTAGCATTTGTTAAGTGCTTTGCATGTGCCAGATCTTATTTGTTGAGGTCTCTAGAATATGTGGGACAAGAAGATTGTAGTATCTGCATAGACCAGGAGTTGGCAAACTACAGCCGTGGGCCAAATCCAGTCAACAGCCTATTTTTATAAACAAGGTTTTATTAGAACACAGTGAAGCCTATTGTTTTTTTTTTTTTTTTTGAGACGGAGTCTCGCTCTGTCGCCCAGGCTGACCTGTTGTCTATGGTTACTTTTGCACTCCAAGAGCAGAGTTGAGTAATTGCAACAGAAACCCTAAAATATTTAGCTGACCCTTTACGAAAACACTTGTTGACTCCCTTCTTTTAGACCCTACATAGCAAATCTGTTGTTTCTTGCCTCCCTAGTGTCTGCTTGCTACTCTTTTGGTTCTATCCTCTCGACTTCTCAGGGTAATTCCCCTTCTTACTCCCGTCCCTATGGTTTGGATGGAACTGACCCATGCCAATCTCAGGACTGGTGAATCAGGATACTCCATCCTCATAACCGCATAGATTTGTGGGTGATCATGTGGACCAAGTTGGTCCAGCGAGATATAGTCCTAAGACTTTAGCTAGAAAAAGTGGAAAGGAGGAGCTCTTCTTTGCTGAGGTTTCTTAGCTGCTAGGGTGTGTCCAGAGCTGCCAGGAGCTTATAAGGGAATGACCTGCCTTTGTTTGAGGACAAGGAGATATGGAACGAGAATGAGTCCTAATAATACTTTAGCTCCTAGATCCGGATATGCCCAAAGTTATCTCTAGACTCTTTGGTTAACAAGCTGATATATTCTCTAGTTCACTTAAGTCAGACTAAGGTAGGCTTCCATCACTTGCAACTAAAACAAAACAGTCCTTTGAAATAGACATAATTACTTTACCCACTAAGATGCACCTGATCAAGATCACATAACTAGTAAGTGGCAGAGACTAGGACCCAGGTCTCCACTGAGCTTTTCAAGATGAAGGGGTCAGCATCTAGAGCTCTCTAGAAGATCTGGCTAGAAGCAGGGACACAACCAATGGGTGATTTTCCTGTCTTTGAATTGCTCTCTAAAGGGCAATTCTTTGGGGGATCATCTTGTTTTCTACTTTTGACTGTCCCATGGCAAGACCCGGTAGAGTGCTGGCTTCTCATGTAGTAATTTGGGGCAAGTTATGACAAAGAGTGACGTCATAGCCATTTGTCAGCTCTTCATTCTTGCCATTTAACTGGGAAAAATTTTTGCTGGGGAGAAACTTGACCTCCCTCTGTTGGGATATTTAGTCATTCAGCAAGAAACATGTAATCAGGGAATCTCAGTGTGGTGAACAAGACTGTGGGTCGGGGCCCTTCTGTGTCAAGGAGTAAGTCAGGACAGATTTTGCTGAAGAAGAGATTTCATAAAATCAAACCTAACTGGAACTATCCATTCCACAGGGCATCTTCTTATATTCTGCTTTGAAGGGGACAGACTCCAGAAGGAAACATGCAGTGCAGGGTATGGAAACAAAATCTCTCAGGGAGATGTTTGGTTAGTGTGTGGCTCAATGTTACACATTTACCAGCTGGAGGACCTTATCATGAGGACTGGGTCTCAGATAGGGATCCTGGTGACTCACAGGACCCTCTGTCAGGGGTCCACTGGTCTCAACACACCACATCAAATGAGAGAATGGATTCAAGCATTTTTTAATGATTTTCAACCATGAGAGTTGAGCATAAGTTGGATGGGCAGATGGATGGATGGAGGGATGGATACTGGATAGACAGAAGACTGATAAGCACAAATATAGACATGTATAATTGTATATACAGAAATTACAAGTAATATTTCTGGAAAGATCACAGAATACTGCTGAGAGTAGTAGCCTCTAGGGAGAACTGAGAAAATGGGTATCTCAAATTAGAGGGTGACTCACAGATCACTGCATTCTCCTTAGCACTGTTTAAACGTTTTCCTATGTGCATTTATTGCTTTTTCAATGTTAGGATTAAAAATAAGAGGGAATTATCAAAAATATATTTAATGACAAAGCCCTCTTGGTTTCATCCCTCAATGACCCTAAAATTTAAGTGACCAAAAGCCCATTTCCTCAGGCTTTCTTGTTAAGCTTTTTTCCTTGAGGCTTTGTAATACCAGCCATGCAGACACACTGACATGAGCTCTCTGCTCACGTGTCACGTCTCTGAGCAGAGAGAAGAAGGAACGGGACCCAGCTCGTGTCAGGAAAAGATGTTACATGAGACCTGTTCCTTTGGTGTCTGCCCCAACTCAGTGCCAAGCCAGAGGTAAAGGGCAAAGGGTGATAGGAAGGAGTCCAAAATATGGGCCACAAAGGCCTCTAGTCCATCTGGGCACAGCTGGAGCCAGGAGAGGGCATCCCTGGCACAGAGATAAAAGAGCTGTCCGCAGTCTGGCCTCTAAGTGACTTGAAGTCCATGGAATGATCTGAGCTCCCTATCTGCTTTAGTATAGTCAGTGGACGATGTTTATCACTTCAAAAGAATAGGACATGAAACAGAGCTGTCCTGCACAATTCTGAATCACACACATATTCTGTAGGAAGAACCTGTGTCTGGCTTTAAAGCCTACTTCTACCCTTTTCTAGCTGTATGATCCTCAGCAAGTCACTTTAGTCCCTGAGAGCTTCAGTTTCCTTGTCCATACAAAGGAAAAAGATTGTAGCATAAATTAGATGGAATCACTTCCATTAAGTGCCAGCTACAAAGAAGCAATCAGTATTGGCCTGGTTCCCCCCTCCCCTTTGGCATCTCAGAAGTAAAGGGAATGCTTTTTTAAAGAAGTTATTGATTGAAAGAGACAACAGAAAACTGTCTAAATGAACTTTCTTAGAAAACTGTGCAGACACTGAAGTGAGACCCAGCTTCTCCGGACTCTTATGTAACAAGTTACATAAGGGTCATCTTATTCCCCCAGTGTGCCCTCTGGGATTATGGTGTGGAGGCTAAGGTCAAAAGGAAATTATGTAAGCATAATCCTGGGAAATTGACAAACAAAGCAGTGACCAGTTCAAGGGGCAAACCAGCAGTATGTTACTGTGAATCTCCCAGACGCCAGGAACTTACATAAAACACAGATTGAGTACATTTGGTTGACAGCAGGGAAGGGAATTGTCAAAATATTTTTTAAATGGTATATCAATATGCCAAACCATCTGAATAGAGGCTGGAACTGCATTAGAGCAGTCTCTGGAAGGTTCAGGTTCGCCCCGAAGTGCTACATATTAACCTCTTAATTGTTGCCTCCTAGGGAGGTACCATGCCAGAGAGGTAGAGGGGAGAAGTGGGGGTAACGAGACTTAAGATCGAGGAAAGTGAACTTGGGTTGGGGCACCTTACCAACAAGTATTTAAGTATTTACTACCTACCAATACTGATAAATGAAGGCATATTTTAACTACCAGCTGCATAGCAACCCTGGAGAAGAAGGATTTCTGAAACAGTCGTATTCATGAAAATGTTTAAAACCCTGTTAAAAACCTAATAAGGTGTGTGATGTTCCCCTTCCTAAAGTATAATTTAAAAATATTTTTTAAAAAACCTAGTAAGGTATAGAACATCACAAGCAGCATGCAAAAAACACTCTCAACTACCTTAGCAATCAGGGCAGAGTAATAATACCAATTTTTGCCATCAAATCGACAAAACATCTTTAAAAAGTTGACAACATCTGTGATTGCCAAGGACAGTTAAATTTAACATGGGAGTCCAAACTGGTATTGGGTGTTGGAGGTAAGTTTGGTAGTTTCTATCAAAATTTAAGATATGCAATACCTTTTCACATCCCAAAACATTTTTCTTAACATCTATCTTGAGAAATGTGGATGTATGTTCACAAAGATGTCGATTCTTTGCAGAATTGTTTATAAAAGTAAAAAACTGAGTAATAACCTAAATGTCATCAATAGAGGAGGGCTTAATAAATTCTGATATATTTTGATGCAATGAAAGTGTATGTACCTGTTAAAAAGAATGCTGCATTGCTATATGAACTGATATGGAAAAATATCTAAGATGTATCTAAGATGTTGAAAATTGCATATGCATGTGTACATTTATAAGGTTTGGAAAGAAATTGTGGAAAGAAAAGTTAAAACATGGTAGGCAAGGATTACCTCTGGGAATGGATGAGGGTTTTGCAGACAGGTGTGTAAAGGGAGATTCTTATATATTTTTGTAGGGTTTTTGCTAGGCCTTTACTTTTAAAATAATGCATATAAATGCATCACGCTGTACAATTAAAACTACTTTTCAGAAATGGTGAATCAGCCATCTAAGATGTTTGGAAGAAGACAGCATTTGTTTTAATGAGAAAAATATTAACTTTTAAAAGATGCGTCTAAGAAGCTGTCATTTATAAGGGAAGTTATCGAGGAAGTACTAAGCTCTGTGTGAAGATTTACCCCCAAGCTCACCCGATGCAGATACTGACAAAAGGTAACTTTCTGCCCAAAATGATTCCGAGGTTTATGCTTGAAAATCAAAGCAGTTTGTCTAGAAGAGACCAGAGTTTATTTCTCTCAGACGTAATGTACCTCTCAAATGAGTGGGTTTTTGTTGTTGTTGTTGTTGTTGTTGTTGTTTTTTGGTTTTTGGTTTTTTTTGCCTTGGTTCAAAAGGAGCCACAGCATAATAATCTCTAGTGTGGTACCTTTTGCTGCCTCGTGTAAGATTAGAGAAAAATGGCTGGGTGTGGTGGCTCATGCCTGTAATCGCAGCACTTTGGGAAGCCGAGGTGGAAGGATTGCTTGAGCCCTGGAGGTTGAGGCTGCAGTGAGCAGTGATCAGTCCCCTGCACTCCAGCCTGGGCATGACAGAGTGAGACCTTGTCTCAAAAAACTAAAATTAAAAAATAAAATGAAATTTCATAAGATTAGAGAAGAATGCAGCATCTCTTTTCTGAACCTTAACCCTACACATTCAGTAGCAGAGGCAATTATATTCCATTCACACTCAAGTTCATGTATCAGAAAATACTAGCCCCAAGTTGGTCTTGACTACCTATATTCAACTCCTAGGACATCTTTTCCAGAATGGAACACTAATGGTTCTAGAGTGGAACTGGAGTTTGCAAGTGGGACTTCTATCACTGTCCTGCTCTGATACATCGTGAGGCTTCAGACAAGTCACAAAAACCATACTGGTGTTTCAGCAGTGAGACAGGAATAACTCAGGGTGGTTGCAGGAGAATAGAGGCAGTTTCACAAAACTAGCAAAAAGGAAACTGTTGAATTAGCAGCATAGGCTAGCTGATAAAAGACCCTGAAAAACAGGATGTGGGCCAAGCTGGCTAAGACCGACTGGACCCAACATAGCACTGGATTTGACCTAGGTTTCACCTAGGATCTCATTATACGCTCATTAACGTAGCAAATCACACACCCACCAGCACCATGACAGTTCCAAAACAACCATATTTGGTGTAAAAATGGGTGGCACCACAGTTCTGAGAAATCTTCACCTTTTTCCAGGAACCTTCATGAATATTCCACTCCTTGGTTAAAGAAACTCATAAAGTTAGAAGCTGCAAACCCCGCTGGGCATGACTTTCTTGAGTACACATACAATCCCCTTTCTTGAGTGTATACTTTTCGCTTGCAATAACTCTCCATACTTTCGCTATTTTCCTGACTAGTCCTTGAATTCCTTCTCGCTCTGATTTCAAGAGCCTGGACACCAACCAGGATGGAGGTCCCCTGGGAATTTGGGGACCTCCCCTAGCACATCAGTAGCAGTAGTATTAGCATCCCCATTTTCAAATGGAGATAACCTATTATCTGTGCACCACAATAATAATAATAATAGTATCTGTGCACCAGGATGTGCACAGACACACACACACAGGCACACACACACATTTTTACACAGACACACACAGGCACACACACACACAAAAATCTGGTGTATTCAAAAAACAGAAATTAATAATGATGTACAAGCATTGTGAAATCCCTTGAAAACTTCTGCCTAAACATCTATTACAATGTCAGGTGATCATTTCATAGCAGATGAAATGTCTGGAACCCAAGACACATGGCTGAGAAGTGGCCCCACTGAGAACTCAGATCCTTTTTTTTTCCAATCATTAAAACTTTTTTTTTTTTACATCTGAGACCTAAATATAATCAAAGTTATTAATTTGTTCATGCATTTACCCATTCAACAGATATTTGCTGAGCATCTTCTCTGGGCTTGGCATTGTTCTATATGCTACAGATACAGCAGCGAATACCATAGCGGCTTACATACTGAAAGAGGGAGGTAATAACAAACAATGTCATATGGAATAAGCACTGTAAAGAACAATGAAGCAATGTACTGGTGAGCGGGATATTTAATATAAGGTGGTCAGGAGGTGACATTTAACCAGCAACTTGAAGAAAGTTACAGTGACTATGTGGATCTTGGGGAAAAGTATTCTGAGAAGGAACAGCAGGTGCAAAGGCCTGAGGCAGGAGCAAGCTTGGTATATGCTATGAATAGTAGCAAGCTCTCACTACACAGTGCACAGGTCAAATTCTGTGAGTGCATGCTTGATGGGATTATGGAACTCTCCCCCTGAAAATGCACATACAGACAAACTTTCCTTACAATTTCAGACCCCAGAAGACCTTTACCCACAGCCCCTAGTTAAGATCCTTTGTTCTACTCCAACCAGTTGTTGCTTCTGACATGGCTCTGTGATTCCAAAAGGCTGAGTCCTGGCTGCCATCTCTCACATGGTGAAAGACAAAAAGAAGGCCAACCTCCTTCTTCAGACAATGTGCTTGTTCTGAATTTCGAAAAGAATGGGAGACCCTTCCTGCTTTCTCAGCTTCAAGGACTAGGAAATTATCTTTGAGCAATAAAGAGCACAATCTTCGGCCTGCTCACTCACCCTCTCTGTAACAGGAAGGGCTTCTGGAGCCCTGAGCACCTGGATTGGATCAAATTCCATCCACTCTGATTTGGAAGTGAGCTAGAGGAGCTTTTAATCTCCAGAAGGTAGTAAGAGAATTGGACCATCCAATTAGGCTTAGCAGCTCTGATTCAAACAGTGAGCACATAACTGAGAAATATTTTTGGTTTGTCTCTAAGTGGAGTTTTGAATGACCCAAGAGTAAAAAAAAAATGGTCCTTTTAAAAATAATAAACAAGCTGATTTAAGCAGCATGCTGAACCCAAGCAACCCAGTCCATGATGCTTGGCCTGTTTCATGCCAGTATCACATATGCCGCCAAAGGACTTGTAGTGCTAAGACCATCACACCTCATAACTCTTGCTAAATACTAGGGTTCCAATTACAGCGCCACCGTAAAACACTTCATAAAATGTGCAGACCTTGCTCCTGCTTTTGCAGACCCAGCCTTGTCTTCCCTCCTTTCTCTCCTAGGCTCTGCAAATGGCCTTCCAGCTTTCAGAACTTTCTGCTGCGTTCTGAGGAAACTGAGGTCACTTGCCTGTGATTGCACTGTCTAAGGATCGCATCCTCTTTGCAGAGGAACTGCTGGGTGATTTCACTCCCTGTTCCCTGTGCAAGGCTCACTGGGCACCAATAATTGCACCATTCAGAAAGGTTGGCACCTCCACTGTGAGCATCTGACTGTTGGGACTAGACAGGGACCAGTGACGGGGACAGGCAGAAGAGAAGGAGCTGAAGGTTACCTCTCCACACCAATCATACCATGAAATACCAACACAGCACACGGGGCAGAGGTTACCAGAGTTAACTATAACCCTTTCACCAACCAGACTCTTTCCCTGTCTCTTAAAAAAAGGTAAAGAAATAGTTTTACAATATATTTTCCAGAGGAGCTAAATAATAGACATTTTGTCTACAGAAAGATACAATGATGAATATGAAAATCACCAGTAAATCCCACTGCCAGGAAAATCTAAGTAATGGCCAATGCTTGTACCAAAAATTATTTTAAATGTTTTATATTCATTTTAACTCATTTTCTTAGTTAAACCTCACAACCTATCTATAAAGTTGACATTGTTTTAAGACCGATTTTGCAGGTGAGAACACCAAATCACAGAGAAATTAAGTAACTTGCTCAAGGTCTCACAATCATTAAGCATAAGAGCTGCAACAATTAAAACCCAGACCCATGTTCTTTTTTTTTTCTTTATACTTTACGTTCTGGGATCCATGTGCAGAACGTGCAGGTCTGTTACATAGGTATGCATGTGCCATGGTGGTTTGCTGCACCCACCAATCCATCATCTACATTAGGCATTTCTCCTAATGCTATCCCTCCCCTAGACCCATGTTCTTAATGCATCTTAACCATGGCTGCTTTCCATTTGAGGCATCCATTTCCATCCCACCTCCTGCTGTTCTGGGGTCAAGCACAGAGCAGGGACTTCGCCCTCCCTTAGTCTCCATGGGCTGCTCCTTCCCCTGCCAGCTCTGCAACCCTTTATGAGCCTCCCTACAAATCACATACTCAAAAGAGCCACCAGCAAACCAGACAGGGAAAGAAGCTGCCTTTCACTCAACTCGGGATGTGCTGAGCATCTGGCATACCCACGGGATTGAGGGGATACAGTGACTGGGACTCAGCTCTTGACCACAAGGCATTCGATCTAATGGCAGAGACATGACCTATAAACAAGAGTAACTAATGACAGAAACGTAAACAGACTCCAGGCTGTTTGAGGGCAGGTTCACGTCATATACGCTGGGGACTTAGAGGAGGCAGTCAATAACTGTTTGTTGAGTGACTCAAAGTGTAAGCTAGTAAGATCCTCTGCTCATGGAACTTATTATCCTCTGAAATCATAAAGAAGTCAGAAAGGGCTTTCTCAGTGAAATGACAGTGAATCGGAGACTCATAGGATGGATATGACAGACAAAACAGAGAAGAGGGGCAGGGCAGGGGCACGTGCCAAGGCATGGGAGCAGGACTCCCTATGGGTACCCCACATCTT
Organism: Nomascus leucogenys; assembly: GCF_006542625.1. NCBI lineage: Eukaryota > Metazoa > Chordata > Mammalia > Primates > Hylobatidae > Nomascus > Nomascus leucogenys. The sequence goes on from NC_044395.1 coordinate 95,615,064, forward strand.
GGACACAGGATGGAGGAAGACCTCGTGCTCACAGCAGTAGTTCTGTAGGCAAGGAGCTGGGACTGGAAAAGGGACTGGAAAGATAAATAGGGTCAGATGGTAGAAGTGCTTCAGTGCCAAAGGGAGGAGTTTAGACTTTGGAAAAAGACATCTCTGAAGATACAGATTTGAGAGTTAACTACTTTAAAAAGCTAGTAAAAGCTGAGGGAAGAAATTAGCTCTCCAACTGAGAAAACAGACAAGAAAAAAGAGTGTGGGAGGGATAAAAGTTTAACTTTGCAAAACAGCCACTTCTGAGGGGTATGAGGAGGAAGAGGAGTCCACAAAGGTCAGACAGAAAGGAGCCGTGAGAGCGAGAAGCGCAAAGGAGCAATGGTACAGGACTTCCGCAATAGCGCTGTTACTTTTGGACACTCCCATGAATGGAGGCTCCTAGTCTGCTCTGGACAGACTTGGTAACTCAACATACTTTCTGTTTTGAGTCCCTGCTCCCCAATTCCAGTGGCATTTGGACCACTTTAAAGACAAAAAAAAGGATCACAAGCAGATTTCATCTCATGGGCAAAGTCCAAATCACCGATAGTGGCTGCTGGAGCAATGTTTTGAGAAGGATTCCAAGGCTGAATCTTCACTTAAATCCAGATTCAAGGTGAATGAGTTCTATGATTAATTAGCAGTATCTGCCGTGGACACAAAATTAAGAAGTGGACATATGTGTGCCCATATTTGCCTTCCTTGCTTTCAATAGTTTGCATTCATTTCATTTCCTAGAGATGAGCTTATTTAGAACAGCAATTATATTTACCTCAGTGCCAGGCCCTGAGCCAGGCAGGCACTGGGAAAACAGAGATCATTGTGCTCAGCAATTTTTTAAAATACAGATGGAGTCTTGCCATGTTGCCCAGGCTGGTCTCGAACTCCTGGCCTCAAGCGATCCTCCTGCCTTGGCCTCCAAAAGAGCTGAGTTTACAGGTGTGAGCCACCACACTCAGCCACAAATGTTTGTTAAATGAATGCATTTGTTCCTAAGAAAAATGAGGACAAAGAAGCTTCAGGAATGCAGAAGTGGCAGAAGGGACCTCTTTCTCTGAAGCTAGCTTCCCATTTTGACCTTGCCTGAGGCCAAGCTCCATGTGACAAGTCTGGGGGGGGGGGCCCCGGGGTTGAATTCAGGCCTTTCTTGTTCATGGAAAGTGCCCAGTCCATAGACACTATCCTCTCATTGCTCTGCAGGAGGAATTGTTACTAACGCAGCTAAAGGATTCTAGAATTCATGAGCAGAGCCTCCCCAGGAACAGGCCTGTCAACTGGCGCAATGGCTGGGCCATCTGTTTTTAATAAGAGACATGTGGAAGGCAAGAACCAGAGGCATGCTTGGCTTGGCTTCCCCTGGGGTTGGTGAAAAACTGTCTAGAATTGGAGCAGGCCAATGGACACACATTTCTAAGGGTCTCACCTCAATTATTTATTGATGAATAAACCTAATAACTCCTGTTTGTTTCTCAACCCTCAATAGGGTGCTTGCATGTAGCAGATACTCAATAAATGAAGCAGAAGTATTAAATTTAAAGAACTCCTGACATAGATGGGAGGAAAGCAAACAAGTGAGAAGTCATGTCCAAGAGGTAGACAATGCCCTAAGCAGAGGGGAGGAAGCACATGACCAACTGATGTAGGCACACATCAGCGCTACTAGAAGTAAGAAGACAGAAGCCAGGTGCGGTGGCTCATGCCTGTAATCCCAGCACTTTGGGAGGCTGAGGCGGATAGATCACCTGATGTCAGGAGTTAGAGACCAGCCTGGCCAACATGGTGAAACCCCATCTCTACTAAAAATGCAAAAACTAGCTAGGCATGGTGGCTCACCCCTGTAATCCCAGCTACTCGGGAGGCTGAGGTGGGAGAATTGCTTGAACCCAGGAGGTGAAGGCTGCAGTGAGCTGAGATTGCACCACTGCACTCCAGCCTGGGCAACAGACCGAGACCCGGTCTTAAAAAAAAAAAAAAAATAGAAGAAGAAGACAGAGAAATTGATGGAATCATTGGGAACAGGTTCCCAAAGGAGAAGGATGTGTGCTGAGTTTGGAAGACTATAGGTAGACTTTCTTTTGGTTGGAAGAGGAAATGGGAGAGGATACATCACGCAGAGGAAATAGAGAGCAAAAGCTCAGAGCAGGATGGGAATGGCAAGGTTCAAAAACACGTGGACATAGAGGGAGGTGAATCTGGCAGCAGCAATGAACAAGACTGGAGGCAGGGATGTAGATGGGGGGCACTGCAGGAGCCCAGGCAGGGAGGGAGGAGGCCTGCATTGAGGTGTGGACAATACAGATGAGATCAAGGTAAAAACCAGGGCCAAATCGAAAGGGAAAATCACAAAAGAATCAAAAGTACAAAGGGAATCAAAGACCAACACATCACAGAGAATAATAAATAAAAGATAACGACAGAGGAAGTGGTAATTTTCTATGAATCCTCGGAGGCATGGATTTTTTCTGTGCCCTACAGACCACCAAACCTTGTCCAGCCAATGCCCAGGGCGTGCAAGCCAGGAATTCTGACGCGTACATCTTATGAACACTGTGGTACTGTCTTCCTCATCTCAGCCCCACTTCCTCTGCCTTTTACTCCCTTCCCTTTGTGAGAAAATAAAGAGAGGGAAGAGCTCTTCCCTTCCAGATTTTCAGTGCCTTTTGTTGCAGCTAGCCACACAGGTATCTGAGAAACTCCTACTCTCTCCCATATCAAAGATAAGTGTCTAGTGAACTCAGGTATATAAGAAATCAGGTGCTTACTTCTCACAGAACATCTGCACTTTAAAGGAATCCTAACCCAGATTCTTAGATTCCCAGTAGGTGTCTCCAGGCTTTCCTATTAGCTGCATGCCTGGGAGGGGATTGAGAGGGGAACACACAGTCTTTGGGCTCAGGGGGCTTACAGTTTAGTAGTTGAAAAGGCCATTCTCGTCTGTTTTGTACTTACCTTTTCCAGCAAGGAGTAGAAGTCCTGTATGGTTAGAGACCTATGTTTGGGGTAGTTACAAACATGGGCTCAGAGACAGAGAGACCTGGATACCAATCCCAGCTCCACCACTTAACAGCTAAGAAACTTTGGGTGAGTTTCTTCATGTCTCTGAGCCTCAGTTTTTCTCCTCCATGAAATGAAAGCACTGTATGAGATCACCCATACAAAGGGCGCAGAACTGTGGCACATGGTATATATTCAATACCTATCTGCTAAGATGTGCCAGGAAATGCCAGAGGCCCACTACTGGTTTTTAGAAAGTACAGAGTAAAACTTAAACAACAAGAAGACATCTCCCAGACCCTAGAGGCTGAGTGAGCTTCTGCCTTTAATTTTCTTTTTCCAATTACTTTTTTACAGATGAAGAAACCTAAGCACTTTCTTATTCTGTCTTGTTTTATCTTGTAGGATATGGGGGATAGAAGATGGTGTCAACATTTACTGAGCATTTATATTAAGTCCAGCATGGAGCTAGGCATTCTCATAGAGTTTGCCTCTTTTAATCCTTGCAACAACCCCAAAGGGTACAAATGTTTACCCCAGATTAGGGTGAGAAGGTAAAGAAGGGCTAAGGTTGTGAATCTTGCCCAAGGTCATATAACTAATAACATGCACAGCTGGGATTCAAACCCAGGTCTCTCCAGTCAACATATGCTGCTTCCTAGGTCCTGACTTGAGCCAGACCTTAACCCCCGGTACGTGGGGATCCTTCCGTAAAGACACACCAAGATAAGGTTTTATCTCAGCTTTTAAATTTGGGACTCTAAAAAGCTTGGCTGATGCAACAAACCCTTTGATGACTTATTCAAATACTTATAGCTGCAGCTGCCCCATCAAGCCTGATTAGGAAGATGCCTGGGCTGAGATTGGAGCTGCTCGTTGGTCTGAACCCAGATCTCCTACCAGGCACTGAAATGTCCTCAATTCATGGTCTGGAAAATGAAATGGAAGGAGCCTTAAGATTTCATTCTTTTGACTCCCCTAAACTTTAAATACACCTTCTCTCTGAGAGAACATATTAATACTAAAAGCCACCAACATTTTGACTTCCTTTTAAAGGTTATCTTAAAGAGTGAACCCATCTACCGACTATCCTCATCCAATGGAATCAGCTGACCCAGTCCTTGTTGGAGAGGTTAATAAAAATAATATACTAATGATGGCTAACATTCATTGAGTACTTACTCTGAGTCAGGTACTATCCTCCAATAACCCAGTGAAATACATAATACCATTAGTCCCACTTTATAAGTGAGAAAATTGAGGTTTAGAGGACTAGGTAGGCTAACCATGATCAGGCAACTGATTAGTGCCAGAAACAGAATCCAAGCCAGGAACACTTTACTTACGAGCCCATGCTCTTCTCTCTGCGTGATGCTCTCCCCAGCGAACTTCCCACTCCTTCTCTGCCTCCCAAAATGACCAGAACATCTCTGCTTTCCCAGACAGCATGTCAGTTTCTCCCGGGACCATGGATCCTGTCTGAAGAACACTCCAGAATGGAGCCCTTTCCTACTGACATGGACGTGTGTTCTCCCAGACACTTCACCCGACTCAGCCCAGGCCCTAAGGAGGTTTATAAGCTAAAAACAGTCTGGTTTTCAAGTAATATTGAATGAACCCATCAGATACAATATGATTGGGAGTATATTGTGTGTACATTTAAAAGGTAAGATGGAAAACTGTATATATACTCTGATTATTATTTTATTTTTTACTTTTATTTATTTATTTATTTTTGAGACAGAGTCTCGCTCTGTTGCCCAGGCCGGAGTGCAGTGGTACAATCTCGGCTCACTGCAACCTTCTCCTCCCAGGCTCAAGTGATTCTCCTGCCTCAATCTCCTGAGTAGCTGGAATTAAGGTGTGTGCCACCACGCCCTGCTAATTTTTGTATTTTTAGTAGAGACGGGGTTTCACCATATTGGCCAGGCTGGTCTTGAACTCCTGACATCATGATCCGCCCACCTTATTCCCCCAAATTGGTGGGATTACAGGTGTGAGTCACCACATCTGGCCCTGATCATAATTTTATAAAAATTGTACATTGCATCAAGAAAAAAGTGGGCACAAAAGGTTCCTAGTGGCTATCTGTGAATGATAAGATGATGGATGGGTTTTTACTTCCTTATTGCTTCTTTCCTTTATGTTTCCAAATTTCTACAGCAAAAATGAAGTCATTTTTATGATCAGAAACAAAAAGTTGCTAAACTAAGCTGACTGACCAAAAAGGAAAAAAAGTCCATATGACTCAGAGTAAAAACAAAGAACTACTTAATCTATAAGAAACTTTGTTGGCACATTTCCGTCTTCTCGCTACTTACATACCATGCCCTGGTTATGAAACTCAACCTTCATCTAGTTCCACTTAGTTTTCCAGCCTGCTTCTGATGCTGAGTGAAGAATGTCAGTGTTGGGAGTGAATTACCTTAACACATCCATGGTCCCTTTCCAGTCCAAGCCACAGCTTTCTGCAGAGGGAAGGTTTAATTACCAAAAGCTCTGTGACGCAGTTAGCACTATTTTTGGCTGGCAGGCGGGGCAGGTTAGCTCTTCATCCATCCCTGCCTTGGCTGAGCCCCAGAGGTCACAGACAGAGAGCATTTTCACCATCCCAGGGCCAAGCCCATCTTTCTAGAAGCCAATCCGATGCTGCCTCCCGAGAAAGCAGTAAGGCCCCAGTTCCCTTCTGCAAAGGAGTGGCACAATTTCTCCTCCTGATATTCTCACCCCTGTCTAGAATTGCAAGCTGTCTCAGGGCATGCTCACTGCACCGAGAGAGCTGCCCTTGTTTTGTAATACACCTTACTGGATACATTTCAGAGGGTTAGGTTGAGATGGTTGGCAGTGAGTTCATGCATGGCTAAACTGCACCATGCAAGAAATCAATGGGAACTCAAGGGATTGGGAATCAAGGAACTGGGGAGGAAAGAGGGGAGATTTGAGCAGGAAGCAAGAGATCCTATCAATGTGGTGGGGAAGCATGTGCCTGGGCAGCAGAGAGGGACAATGAAAACTGTCCCAGCAGTGAGCACCAGAGACCTCAATATAAAAACAATGACAATAACAGCAATAATCATTTCAAGACCGACTTTGAATTTTGATATCTTATGTCCTTGCTTCTAAGATAGGCTTTTTTTTTTTAAGATTTAACATTTCTGAAATTGGGATGCATATTATAGTCAATATCAACATTTATCTACTATAGTATGTCTCTTTTTACTTGAAAAACTATTATTACATTGTGAGTGCAATTTACAACTAAGGGTGACTTAGAATGGAGTGAATGTGGCTGTTTAGAAACCTTCTGATAGAGACAGATGGGGTTGGGATGACGTGCTCCTTTTCTTGTCTCTTTGCTCTTAAGGTTTCCACTCCCCTAACCGTTCATACGAATGCACAGAAGCAATGCCTCCACTTCTCTTCTTCACCTAGCAGACTCCTGCTCATCCTTCCAATCTTGAATCAAATGTTGCTTCCTCCAGGAAGCCTTCCTGACCTAGCTGAACAAGTCTAACTCTCCTATTGATCTGTGTGATTGATGGGTGTGCATCATCCCCCACTAGACTGTACCCTTCTTGAGCACAGAACTGGAACTTGTTTCCTCACTGCTAAATCACCCATTAAGAGCACAATAGGGTTTTCAATAAATTTTAGTTGCATTAAAATATGCGAGTCTCTAATAGAGAGCTCGAAGACAAATGATTAATTCCCACCTGAGATGATCAAAAGTTTCTTTCAATGATCCTTGGCAAATATCCCTAATAGCAAGGGTGGACATGAGCTAGACCTTCAGAAAAGAAGAAAGTCTTTTCACCTTTCTACCGTCAACAGACCATGTTGATATTTAATTAATTGCATGTTAAATAGTATTTAGGCATTTATTATTATTGTGCTTTTGCCCCACTGGCTCCCGGTGACTCCTCACTCCTATTTCGATTACAAGCCAACGCCTCCTTTGAAAGGATGTTAAGTGAATAAAGAGTACGATCATAGGACTTAGTGCAATATTAATATACATTTAAACTTTAAGGAGGGAGGATTTCAACAGACAGCACAGTTAGAATGGTACCACTGGTTAAAAATCCTATAATCCTGGCAACTACTGAGAACAGTTTCATGCCTAGAAGAGTCCTTAGAAACCCTTGGGTCTGATCATTATACAGATAGAAGGCCAAAACACAAATCTATTACCAAATGACAAAGGTATCCTATTAGTGGCATACTGGGACAAGAGGCCTTCAGATATAAAAAAAATCTTAGCTGGGTGCAGTGGCTCCTGTCTGTAATCCCAGGGCTTTTGAAGGCTGAGGAGAGAGGATTGGTTGGGACCAGGGGTTTGAGACCAGCCTGGTCAATATAACAACACCCTGTCTCTACAAAAAAAATTTTTTTTAAAAATTAGCCAGGCATGATGGTGCACACCTGGAGTCGCCACTACCAGGAATTCTGAGGAGGAGGAATTACTTGAGCTTAGGAGTTCCAGGCTGCAGTGGGCTATGATTACACTACTGTACCCCAGCCTATGTGACAAAGCAAGACTGTGTTTCTTAAAAATAAATAAATAAATAAAAAATCCTGAAATCAAAGGATCTGTGTTGGCCCACCTCTTCCAACGTTGCTTTTTTGCCCTAACACAGTGGTTCTCAGCCAGGGGCAATTCTGTAATGTCTGGACACATTTTTGGTTGCCACTACTAGAGGAAGAGGTGCTATTAGTAATTAGAAGCAGGGATGCTGCAAATCATCCCCCAAAACAAAGAATTATTTTGCCCCAAATGCCAATAGGGCCAAGGTCGAGAAACCCTATCCCAACAGATGTCAGGGAGGCAGAAGGAGCCAGCCATGGGCAATTCCTCACACTTTTCACCCCCAACCGCCCCCAACCCTGTCACCCAAGAACACATCTGAGACTTTGCACCACATACTGAAATATGTGCCTACTCTCACGTGGACACAAATAGATACCAGAAGCCTGGCCTAGCCCCAACAGAAACATGACACATCTTCCACAAGCAGCAAAATCTTCCTGAATTTCCTCCGCTCTAATTATACATTTTCCCATATTTTAAGTTTTCTGAAAATGGAATGTGTCTCGTAATGAATGTAGTTTCCCTTATCCCAATGCTGTTATAAAATAAATGGAAACTCCTATAAATGACTACATTTATAATCAGAGAAACACGGTAGTTTAAACCATAACGTTTACAAAGAAATACAAAAAACAATACAGCATGATGTAAAAATTTGCTTGGTTTCCAAGGATGAAACACAAGGTTTCAAAGAATTTTTCCCTTGTGGAAGGCCCCTTTGGCCAATGTGAGTTCAAACTCTTCCACCTTGTTGGTAGAGAGACTTAAAGCATTATAGAGTTTACTCTCAGGATGAAAAAAGGCCAAAGGTAAGAGAGTCTGTGAATGAGACCAACCATGGTGAGCTCACTTTCAGAATCTCGGCATCAGAGAGACCTGATTTCCCTCCTCCCAACCCTTCACACCCTCCTCCTGCATCTTCACTCCAATAATCCTCTATGGCTTTTTTTCTGTGTTTTTCCATAATTCGCACCATTTCAGATGATTAGCACTTGTAGGTGTACTGGAGCTCACTGGGAAAAAAAGCATCCATGGGTCGTGCCTGTTGACTGCCTTGTTTTGCTGCATGTCTGCACAAAACAGCAGGAAGTGGTCAATGCACCAGCTGTAGAGGGAGTGAGGCCAGTTATAGATCCAATCTTAACATCTTAGCCGGTTGGGTGTGGTAGCTCATACCTGTAATCCCAGCACTTTGGGAGGCCGAGGTAGGCAGATCACTTGAGGTCAGGAGTTTGAGACCAGACTGGTCAATATGGTGAAACCCCACCTCTACTAAAAATACAAAAATTAGCTGGGCATAGTACCATGTGCCTGTAATCCCAGCTACTCGGGAGGCTGAGGCAGGAGAATCACTTGAACGTAGGAGGCAGAGGTTGCAGTGAGCCAAGATCATACCACTGCACTCCAGCCTGGGCAACAGAACAAGACTCCATCTCATCTCAAAAAAAAAAAATCTTAGCTGATGGTCTCCTTAAACAAGTTAGGTAACTCTGAGCCTTGGTTTTCTCATATGTAAGGCACAGCAGATGGATAACAACATTATCCACTACAGAGATGTTTCTCTTTAGTTACAAACAAAATAATTATGTGAAATACACGGTGCATGGCCAACTGCCCACGAAAGTTGGTGTGGCCTTCTGAGCAGGTTGTAGGATGTCTAGCAGTAATGATTCTAAAGATTCTACAGCTTTGTACTTAGCTACACTTTGAGAGTTCCTGAATGAACTGAATACCATCAAATACACCTAGAGTGGGGGACGCCATGATGTTTTTTTCCAAATTCATCCTCACAAACTTATAATCGACCCATACAATATCCCTAATTGATATTGAACAGTGAAGTTATGGGCAGGTGTTTGTTAGTTCTGTAAAATTTCTGGTAATAAGATCCTTGACCTCATTGGTGTCCTGAGATAGTAGAAAGGCTTAGTCAAAAATCTGCTAATGTTCCTGGGCACCTCTGGCCATGCGTTATGGCAGTGCACTTGGTCAGGTGGCTAAGACTCAAGGCAACTCCCAGCACTCCCCTGGAACCCTGGGCAGAAGGCCCTTGGTTGCAATGTGGGCAAAAATGGGGTGCATTCCAAGACACCTACTTTTGGTCAAGAATATAATGTATCTTTTCTCTGGGGCAGCAAAATTCAAGGATCCTTCTCAGATATTTGAAATTATTTCTGAGGGTCTAGAATATTCCTTTGCTCTTGTTGTTTAGGCTTGTTTTGAAACGGACTAAGTAGGTGAATGGCATTGACAAATGTAAAATCTCTGACAATTTAGAGAGAATATTAAGAAAAATGGGGAAAATGAGAATAAAAGTAATCCTTATTCTTTCAAATATAAAGTCTTTATGTGAATTTTATTACATAAAAATGTAAAACTAATTTTCTGATAACACATTATTTAAGTATTGTTATTTCAGGCAATAATTAAATTTTTACTCATTTAATTTGCTCATTTTTATGGCAAGCATTGTATCTCTTATTATAAAAAAGTAAGATCTTTTAGGCCGGGCGTGGTGGCTCACGCCTGTAATCCCAGCATGTTGGGAGGTCGAGGCGGGCGGATCACGAGGTCAGGAGATCGAGACCATCCTGGCTAACATGGTGAAACCCCGTCTCTATTAAAACTACAAAAAAAAAAAAAAATTAGCTCAGCGTGGTGGCACATGCCTGCAATCCCAGCTACTCGGGAGGCTGCGGCAGGAGAATTGCTTGAACCCAGCAGGCGGAGGTTGTAGTGAGCTGAGATCGTGCCACTGCACTCCAGCCTGGGCAACTGAGCGAGACTCCATATCAAAAAACAAACAAACAAACAAAAAGTAACAGTTTTTAAAAGCAAATTCAAATCCATTAATTTTAGATCTCTGTTAAAGGCAGAAAATCTAAATCAATGACTTAAATTAGATAGGAGTGGGGCTTTGTGCAAACAAGTACATTCAGACAACATGGGAGCAGTATTAATCAGGCTTAATCTTTCTCGAAATGGGTAAAAAGCATTATAAATCTGTTTATGTTCACGAACCTGGTAACTTCATTTTGGGAATATGGTGCATGGAACAATCTCTAAGTAAAATAAATGCATTACAAAGATGGTCATTTGCAACACCATTTATAAAATCAGAAAACTGGAAACAATCAAGTCCAATTCCTGCAAAATAGTTGCAAATGACACCACAGCAATAGTGAAGTATAACAGAGCTATTAAAAGATAGAATTCCTTACCCATATTCTCATATGGCAACCTACTGCATGTACGTAAAGCTGTGCATAGTCAGATCCTATATATTCTCCACACAATATAAGAGTGACCATTAGGGCAACAACCAAGGCTAGAAAAGAACTTAGAATAATCATTTTATAGTACATTAAAATGGTTTAAGTTCTTTTTCTTTAAAAAAAGGGGGAAAAAGGCAGGGTGCCGTGGCTCATGCCTGTAATCCCAGCACTTTGGGAGGCCAAGGTGTGCAGATCACCAGGTCAAGAGATTGAGACCATCCTGGCCAACATGGTAAAACCCCGTCTCTACCAAAAATACAAAAATTAGCTGGGTGTGGTGGCAGGCAGCTGTAGTCCCGGCTACTTGGGAGTAAGGCAGGAGAATCACTTGAACCCGAGAGGCAAAGGTTACAGTGAGCCCAGATTGTGCCACTGCACTCCAGCCTGGCAACAGAGCAAGACTCCATCTAAAAAAAAAAAAAAAAAGCAGGGGGGGAAGCCTAGAAAACAGATATAAAGTATGTGACATGATCTCAAATAGTATTGATGTATGTTATGACTAGAAGGGGAATACAGCATTTCAACAGTGATTATCTCTAGTTGAAGAAATTGCAGGTGATTTTTTCCCTTATGCATACATTTATATGCTTTAATACTTCTCTGCAATGAGCATGTAGAACTTTTATGATCATAATATTAATCACCTTTTTAAAAGCTGAAACTATAAATAAGTGAACTTCAAGGAATTCATTTTAAACAGGAGAAACAGGACAAAATGTGAACAGAATAAGTAATTTATATTATTGTAGCAAGGAAAATTACCAGGTTCTTCACAACTTTGTATCATCCACACTGCCAAGGAAATACAGAAAGCTCTTGCTCAAATCCAATTTTTCCAGACTTTCTCAATGTTTTCTGGTTTCCTGAGTAACTGCTATTTGCAATTTATGTTTCATTTGACTTCTTTATTTGTTTTTATCATCATCTTGGACTTCTGAAAAGAGAAACTAACATGTGAAAGAATAGAGTACTGAATATTGTCCCACTTCTAGTAAACCCTAAAGCTGCACCCAGAACCTAGTGAACACTGAATAATGTGTTGAGAGAATAAATAAGTACTAGCCATTTCTTCCAATAATGGAAAAAAAGAAAGAGAAATTTGAAGGAATAAGTAAATAGCAAGCTGGAGGCTGTGGTCATTGTCACACCCACACTCTATGTTGCAAGAGGAAAGAGAAATACTTAACAAGGACCCAGAGTATAACATGGGACCAAATATCTCATGCATTTAGTACTATTAAAAAATACCTTTTTCACCGCGAAAGCCAGACCTGCTAATTTTCCGACCAAATACAGGCAGCAGTGCAACATCGCTGACACTTTTGCTTTAGATCTTTGGAACCAAGACTTCGACAGCAGGGTAAACTGCTTGACAATAAAATCTTAATTAAAGCCACTTGCACTTGCAAGTGGAAATACAGCTATCACACAACACAGAAATGGCAGAGCTGGAATTCATGAATTTTTGTTTGTGTCAATTTCTTCACAGTGATGGCTGAAGACACTAACATTAGAACCTGTAGAAAGAACATGAGGCTGAATGTAGAGGACATATTCATTAAGGACTGCATCACACACTTTTGGGTTCTTCAATTCTTCAAGATGCAATCATGGATGTTGATTTTGACTTAAAAAAAAATACAGCTTTTCCAAGTCACCACTCACCTGCTATACTGCAGAGAAAAAGCTGTCAGCTGCTTTAAAGTTTTCCTAGCCAGTGTTTTGACCTCAAAGACATCAAAAACTGTCCCATCGACTGCTGTCATTTGGCTCGGGAGCCCAAGGTCACTGTTTGTTTGGATGTTGTGTAATCATGAGAGTAAAGTCATCGTCAGTACCGTGTAAATAATATATTATTTAAGCAGTCATTTAAAGGGGAATAATTTGATGTGGAAAGATAAAAATAACTCTGGTTCTTCCATTAATTCATTAATTCATTCAACCTACCAAGTACTTGTCTCACTGCCAGGCACTGGCATGCCGAGACCTGTGCATTTTATTCAGCATCCTAAGACGTTTCAGAAACCAATTGTTTTTCCTGAAAATCAGATTATATTTCCCAACTCTTACTCCTTTCTCTGAGCCTCAATGTTCCTAAGGAAGATCTCACTCACAGGAGCGAACTCACATTATTTCAGCCCCTGGGAAAAGCAAGTGTCTTTGCCAAATACAAAAATAGGCTCTCATGAGTGTCTTATAATAAGCTATTTTTCTGCCTTTTCATTTCTCCTCCCTCTCCAGGAATGCAAACTGATTCCTCCCTTCTCATCACCCCTCACAACCCACCCTTATCCCATCCAAGATTTCTGACCTGACCATTCTCTCGGCTCCAGGAACGTGCTGGTCACGTAGTGCTGGAGTGAGCTCTGTCTTCCATCATAGTCCTGCTATACCACAGAGGAAAAGCTGTCAGGGGCTTTAAAGTTTACCTACCCAGTGTTCTGATGACAAAGACATCACAAACTGTCCTACTGACTTTTGTCATTTGGTTCGAGAGCCCAAGGTCACTGTTTGTTTGGACGTTGTGTAATTATTGGAGTTAAAGACATCATCAGTGTCATCTTTGGCCTTTGATGTCCCTTTTCTCTCCTTAGGCAAGAACCATGGCTGTTTCCTTCCCATGTTTTGTGAATTTCTACTTGGTTATCTCAGGAGCCTGCGGGTAAGCCCCTAAGCCTGTCAGTAGCTCTGACACCAGATGACCTTCCCTGGGTACCTACCTTCACTTCTCTAACACCACCCTTCCAACCCCAGTGACCATTAACCATTTCTTCCCTGGAAGACTCGTTCTTTGACATTTAACCCTGACTGAGTAAAGTCATTAGTCTTTAACTTCTAAATCCCAATGTAGAAGAAACTAGTTCATTTTAAGGCCCAGAGAAGTCCCAGCTTCTGATCTTTTCTTGATGCTTAAATTCTAAATGTTCCATAGCTTAATTTACTCCTGGATTTTGTGGAAGGACCTCTCTTTGTTTTCTAATTAAATGTAAAATGAAAGGTCAACCTGTTGTTTTGAGGTAGGTTTGGACTCTAATCTCCATGTCACCTTCCATGGCTTCCATAAATCATAGCACCATTTCTCAGATGTGCTTCTCAGAACACTAATCACCTAAAATGTTCCTGCATTTATTTTATTTTATTTATTTATTTATTTATTTATTTATTTATTTATTTATTTTAGGAAGAGTCTCATTCTGTTGCCCACGCTGGAGTACAGTGGTACAATCTCGGCCCACTGCAGCCTCCACCTCCTGGGCTCAAGCGATTTTCCTGTCTCAGCCTCCTGAGTAGCTGGGACTACAGGAGCCCACCAGCATGCCCAACTAATTTTTGTATTTTTAGTAGAGATGGGGTTTCACCATGTTGGCCGGGGTGGTCTCAAACTCCTGACCTCAAGTGATTCACCTGCCTCAGCCTCGCAAAATGCTGATATTATAGGCATGAGCCACCATGCCTCGCCTGCTCCTGCATTTTGAGGTGATGGGGGTCAAATCAGATTTGACGGAGCTGCCCTCTTTTGGAGGCTAAGAATGTACATTAGTTTATTAAAGGCTCTGAATTTCTGCAGTGAAGAAACATTCAACTTTGCTTAACCAAGCCATACCCAAAGTTACCCAGAACATGTTTACTTTTTGTTTGTTTTATTTTTCTTACGAAGAACTATATAGATGTATGGATTTATTGATCCAAGGAACATACTCTGAAGTAATAGTCTTCTATATAAAGATCAAGCTCCCTAACACAGCATACAAGGCCCTCTATGTCCAGGCTGGCCTCCCCTCACTTCTGGAGAAGGCCTTTGTTACTCGTTCCTCCTTTTTGCTTCCCCCACCCCTCGTCAGGATCAAAATCTCCCATATCACGGCAATCCTTTAGGTTAAGAAGAGGGGACAAATGGGTGAGAACACAGAGGACTCTGAGCCTAAGCTACAGAGTTGGATTTAGTCTTACGGTAAAAAGGAATAAAGGCTTTTGTCGGCTGGGTACGCTGGCTCATGCCTGTAATCTCAGCACTTTGGGAGGCTGAGGCAGGAGGACTCCTTGAGCCCAGGAGTCCAAGACCACCCTGGACAACATGGCAAAACCAAGTCTTCTACAAAAATACAAAAATTAGCTGGGCATGGTGATGCCTGCCTGCAGTCTCAGCTACTCCAAGGGCTGAAGTGGAGGATCACTTGAGCCTGGGAGGTTGAGGCTGCAGTGAGCCATGGTCACACCACTGCACTCCAGCCTGGGTGACAGACACAGTGAGACCCTGTCTCAAAAATAAATAAAGATTTTTGTCATCATATTGGTAGGATCCAGGCTGCTATATAGAATTATTAATCTGACCAGAGGTTAGCACAGAGAATGGAGCTTCAGTTATCAACTGGGATAGGCGATGGTGGAGATCGGGCCAGGGGACAATCCAAACTACCATCTACCCCAGACAGCAGATGCCCAAGATGTTTTGCAGGTGGCCTGATGCAGATCTCTACTCTGCACAATCCCCACAGGTGTCTGGATCGTCTAGACACACTCCTCACCATATCTGTGGCTCTTTCATAGCTGTCTCTGGCCCCTCTCTGGGCCATTTCAATCCCAATCTGAAATTTTCACGGGTGATATAACATCTGAGAAAGGACTGTTCTTCAGTTGGTTCCTAACAGCAGCCATAGATAAATATGTTAAAATAAAGAGTCCCGTGGCCTGCAGTGGACATCTTTCAGAGCTCCACCTGAGATTCCAATCCTACTTTCAACACTCATGAGCTGTGTGGCCTTGGACAGATTATCTAACACCTGTGAACCTCAAATACTTCATTCATACAACAGATGATAATAATAATAACTATTCACAGGACTGTAGTGAAAATTAATTCCATCAATACATGTGAAAGTGCCTGGAATATGGCATGCAACACATGGTAACTATTATGATTATCCTTACTATGTTGTATTTGTTCACTCCACAAAAATTTCTTAGGCAAAACAACCATTGACTTTATGAGCCTTAAATGGCCTTTGAGCAACTTTGCTTTTGAGAGTCGCCATGGGAATCCATGGCAAATCCACAGCAAACTGGATTTTCAGGTCTCATGTCTTAGCAGCCTGACTACATCCAACTTCTAGTTGCAGCATCTACTCCCCCTTTTGGTGACATTGATCACTTTAGGACAATGATACTAGCTAATCTTCACTGAAGACTTACTATGTGCCAGCCACATTCTAAGTGCTTCACATTTGGCTTGTTTGAATCTTTCAAAAACCTGATGAGGTAGCACTACTATTATTCCTATTGGGGACAAGAAGAAGACGCAGAGAGGTTGTGCAACTTGCTGAAGTTCACAAAGCAGGTCAGCGGCAGACCCTTAAAGTTGGACTCCTGAGCCAATGCATGTTACTATTGCACACCCTGCTTCTCACTGGAGAGGCTTACTTTCTCTCTAGAGAAGGGGAGATGTGCAGCATGAATGTCATAAAGGATGGGAAGTGGAGAAGCCAGGGGTGGTTGCAGGTGAGGTTCCGAAAGCAAAACTATCTTTTGGGTGTTGTGTAGAGAAAATAACCAGTTAATCAATTAGTCGGCCGCAGCCTGAGCAGCATTAACATTCTGCCCCAGACGACAATTTTGGGGTTGCTCCAGACCGTGGATGTCTGAGTAGGAGGCAGACAGCAGGCTGTTGCCTGGCAGTGGGGAAGGAAGGGCGGACGGCCTGGAGCTTGGGACACAGCTGAAGTTGCTACAGATGCCTCTTTTCGGTTGCCAAAGGTTTTGTAACTTACAAAATAGGGAGCTCATCAGAGGGTTTCAAATCTCATTTGGAATACAGGACCAGAGAATGCCTTCAGATCCCTCCAGGCTGTGGAATTCCAGGATGCAAGTTCCCCCAGGGACATCGCTAACACATCTGGCTTGGTCTCAAAATGACAGAGGAACTAGCACTGAGAGCACTTTCTGTCAGCCAGCTGCTTTATACTGAGTTCTTCCAGCGACTCTCTGCACGGAATTATT
The DNA here is from genome assembly GCF_006542625.1 of Nomascus leucogenys. Lineage (NCBI taxonomy): Eukaryota > Metazoa > Chordata > Mammalia > Primates > Hylobatidae > Nomascus > Nomascus leucogenys. The sequence continues at coordinate 95,631,948 of NC_044395.1, forward strand.
ATTATCTTCATCTTCTTGATGAGGCAAAGAGAGAGAAAATAACTTGCTCCCAGACACGTGGCTAACAAGGTCTGGAGCTAGGACCTGAGCCAAAGAAAGAAGGAAGAAAATGATATCTGGGTGTAGCACTTGGTACTCGATAGGTGTTTTGAACAGGAGGGGCATCATACCTTTTCCTCACTGATTGGTTCTCATTCAAGCATCTACAAAGGACCAAGACATGGAGGTGCACAAGGCAGGCTAGGTCTATGCCTGCACTGAGTGGTATTTCCTGTTCCACCAAAGATAAGAGCTTAGCAGGTGGCAGGGGCACGGGCAGAAGCAGGATGACCCTCAGACCCAGGGACCCTGCATTGTTTTCCATTGCTGCCATCCCATGCACAGAGGCTGGATTGAAAAGCAGCTCTTGGAACACAGTCTGCTCGTTCTGACACTAAGAACACCATATGTGTCCCTGCCACAAAGGGAGAGAAGACACTCCCTGCTGTTCTGGAGGTGGTGTCCAGGAGGCTGGCAAGCAGCCTCTTGGCATTTTATTTCAATAGCTGAGGGTGGGGGCTGTGGGGAGAGTTAAGCAATGGAAAGTTTTCCTTTGTGCTGCCCTCACAAGGCATTTCTGGAAAGGGTCAGTTTGGGGTGATTCATCATCTACCCCTGCAGACTCACACTGAGAAGCCAGCTCAGATACTGTGATTAAAAATACATTTCTTCTCACCTACCTTCTCATTAATATTCTGTAAGTGTACTAAGGGGCCTCAGTCAATAGTAAGAAAAGTTCATTTACCCAGTAGTAGCTACACTGGCTCTAATCATTTGGTGAATGCAACTATCTACCTAAAGACTTGATTTTCTTTTCAAAGAGCTATGGTAAAACGCCAAGCACTAAACAATCTAGCAAAGCAATTACTTGCTTAACCATCTGCCGAAGTTTGAATACCACTCACTAATTGCACACATTAGGTAAGTGATCAGATTTCCCTGAGCCTTAGTTTCTTCATATGTAAAATGGAGATAATCAGGATACCTATTGTAGTCATAGGTTAATACATACACACCCCCATGATGGTGCCTGGAACATCACCTGCACTCAATACAAGTTAGCTATCATTATGCACTTAACCAATTTCTTAATATTTATGGTAACAATTGTCATTTATTCTCTTACCGTGTGTGCCAGGTGCAGGGCTGAGGGCTTATAGACATCACACAATTCAGTCCTCAAGACAACCCTGTGAGGTGGGTATTAAGCCCATTTTACAGATAAAAAAATGGAGAAAAAGAATTCCACACCTGGTGGATGGCAGAGCAGGGCAGGTTCATCTGAATGCACAGCCAATGCTGTATAACCTCATTGTCAGTTTGGAGTAAGACTGAAACTGGCAAGAGAGAAAACCTTATGATCTCTGTTTAACAGGTCAAGAAACTGAGGCAGAGAGATGTTAAGTGACAAATCCACGTCCAGTTTTGTTTGCAAAACATATGGGACAAACATCAAAGTGGATGGGTCAGGAAATGATACTGAGGAGGCTGAGGAATAAGCTGGCTTTCTCCCTTGACTACAATAATAGAGCAAAGGTGCTTCTGGTCCCTCTGGGGCTGGGTTGTATCCGTGCCATTTGGGCAACTCCTCTAAGTGCCTCCAAAGCCCTTGACATTGCTCCTTACACGTGATCAATGACATGGTAAAGCTGGTGTAACCACAGCCCTGCCATCAGCTTGGCTCTGAGGTCAGCATTTCCAACATCAGTCTCAGTGTAGCATTCCCAAGTCTCCACAATCACCAAAGATCACAAACAGTGTGAGTTTGAATTCTTGTCCTAAAATCTGCTCCTAGGAACCCAAACAAACACAGAATCAAAGTAACACATGCCATTTCCAAGCAGAAACATTAACTTCTACATGTGGGATCACTCATCTGAAAAACTCCTCTTCATCCTTTAAAACCCTGCTCTGCTGTCTCCGTCTCTGCAAAGCCTTTCCTGACCATCCCCGGCCTGCAACAAAAATGATATTTACCACTCCTGAACTATTTCTGTTTTCTTTACATAATTCAAATTGTTGTTACCCAGGGTGGACTGACCATTACAGTTTATATGTCTGTTTGTCTGTCTCTCCCATCAGTCTCTGCGCACCTCCCTCCAGGCATCCACAACTTACTTCAGTTCCTTGGGAATTAGCAATGCATATATGGTCTACATCAGTGGCTCTCTACAGGGGTGATTTTGCCCCCCAGGAACACTTGGCAACACCTGGAGACATGTTTGGTTGTCACAATTATGAGGTGAGGGGAGGGAGGCTACGGGCCCCAAGTGGGTAGAAGCCAGGAATACTGCTAAACATGCTATAATGCATATAACAGTCCTCCACGGCAAAGAATTAGCCAGCCCCAAATGTCAATAGTGCTGAGGTCAAAACACCCTGGTCTGGATGGTAGCTCTCAGTTAACCATCTATTACATTTACTGTGTCAACTAGAGTTTATTACTCTTATTAATCAGAGCTCAGGGCCTGTTTTGGTTCTCAAGTATTTGCCGTCCCTCTGTGGGAGGATTACACTTCTCTATCCCTGAAGACGTCCTTTGCCACGTGAATTCCTTTGGACAAAGAAATGTGAGCATGTCTCAGATGCTCTCAGTGCCCCACCCATGTCCCTCCTCCCTGTCCCTCTAATGCACCCCAGCCAACTTGCAACTGCTAGCATCTATCTCTTTGTCTGAGTGCTTTCTCGGAAGCTAGAAGGCTACTCTGTGTGTGTACATGCAGGCTGGAAGTGCTGGGAAATTAAAACTCCTCAGGAGTAGACTTCAGCCCATGTCTGGAAGGTTTGGTTGTACCAATATACCAGCTCCCTTGTTCCTCAGGAGGGTAATTCTAAGGCACACGATTTGCCCTGTTTTCCAGAATTTCTCCATGGGACTGAACTGGAGTTGCCCACAGTGGTAGCTAGCTTGATAACGCATGTTCTCCTGACTGCCTTCCTTGTCTCATTTCTCCACTCCCTGACTGGTGTTTCCTATATCTCCCTAATAATCTGTATGAGTTTGAAGCCGCATCCTAAAATCTGCTCCTAGGAACCCAAACAAACACAGAACAGAAGTAAGTTCCAAGTAGAAGCATTAGGAACATCCCCATGGTTCTGCTATTGCTCTTTTCTCCTCTGGTCTAAGAGAGGCGTGGCCCTGGCTGCTTCTTCAGCCTGGATCCTAGATGAAGAAGGTATGGTAAATGCATGCAGTTGGCCTGCAACCAACGTGTAACAGACCAAAAAAAACAAATTTTATTGTTGGAAGTCACTGAAACATGGGAGTGGTTGTTACTGAAGCAGAACCTGGCCAAAGCTGACTAATACAGGGCTTCTCACTCCTAGGAGGACCTTCCTAACCGACTCTATTATAGCAGACTTGCTACTTACCTTCAAGATGGTACTCATCTAAGGGTAAAAATCATATAGCATAACCCTGTCAGCTCCTTGAGTTTGGAGACAGTTATTTACTTCCTTCTCTTTGTGGAGTTTCTTTGTAATGCATGGTGCTTTGTGCAGTGCCGGGGCATTGGTGAGCACCTACAGACTGGTAGATTTGACCCTGAGCTATCTGGGTTTTACCATGGGCCAGTTCATGCCTGGTGGCTGTTGTGGGAAAAAGAGACTCAAGATGAGGAACTTGACCCAGAAATGGATGAAATCATTATTCACACTGCAGTTGCTCTCAGCCAGGGTGACCTTGGGGGAAATGCCTTCTGCATCTGGACCCTCATGTGTCTACCACAGGATCTGACCCTGAGCCTAAGTTCCATCCCCAGCACTCAGCTTCTATTGTTCAATGAAGACCAAAGCAAACTCCATTTTCCCGAACCCCTGCTTTACCCATCAGCCTTCAGAACAGGCTAAATTCATACCCAGAATTTCAGAGGAAAGACTGTTTCATCTAGTTCATAAACAGCTCATTTCTTTTCTCCTACTAAGAGATCAGAAGAGAGAGTTACATTTTTCCTTCACTCTGTCCTTGACATTTATTATGATCCACGTGCTACCATCAGCTGAAAACTGCTCACAGGCTATCACAGCATTTCTCATGCTTGAGTCATTCATGTTCAGCCTCTGCTATTTTTGCCCTAACTGAACACCACCTCTAGTATTATTTCTGTAATAGTGTTGAACACTGACTGATTCTTTGTACTCCAATAAGTGTATTCTAAGACAAAATTTTACATCACTACTATCAATAAAAATCCAGTATCACCTGCCATTAATAGAAGGTGGAAGTGAAAATGAATATGATATAAAACCATTTTTTATTGAATTCTAGCTAGTTATTATTGTCTGCTAAGCCTCTGCTATCTGCTCTCTCTTTGTTAAAAATGGAGGTTTAAAAGTATTAGACAGTGTTGAAGGCACGATACCACCTAATCAAAGTTTAATCCTTGTCATACTCAGAAAAATTGAAAGAGAATTAAAAAAATGAATAATTTTCTCACCCCATGATAGGACACGACTTAATCCCTCATCAATGCACCCCCAATCATCTCATGTACCCCCTAAGATCATCATTCAATTCATCAGAACATTCATTTCACACTTTGAGTAAAGCTGTATGATTTCTCTGGATCTTTTCTCAGGTATGGTTGAGCTACTGACAACACAGAATTTACAGCTTTTCAGCTGCAGGTTTGAGTCCTGCTTTACCACTTCCTCACTGTGTGATTTTGGAAAAGTCACTAAACCTCTCTGAGCTTCTCTTTTCTGGTCTGCAAAATGGGGATAATCATAGTCCCTACCTCCTAAAGACTTTCAAAAAATGTTTGGCCTGCAGTCATGCTCAATCAATTATGGCTGACATTATTATTGATTATTATCAAATCTATATGGTAGGCATTTTGATATCCATTCTACACATAAAGAAAGGTCCAGTTGAGTAATCTATCAAGCTCACGTAGCCTTGCTTTTCCCACTCTACTAAACAACTGCTCTAAGGAGCAGCAAGAGTTGTCATGTATATTTTAAGTCAGAGATGTTTATTCTTGTCCTGTTTTATTTTTCCTAGCTCTGCAGACTTGCTTAGTTGCCTCACACTGAAATACAGAGAACAATGGTGCCTACACATAAGCTATGAGCTGGGGTAGATTCAGGCCCAGTCGTGATGTCCCTGACATGTCTTTGGCCCCCAAAGCATGCCAGCTTGCCCTGGGATATGCCATTTTGTGTAGGAAAGCAGATGAGGACAGAGGTCTTGTCTAGCACCACTTGGAGAAGCAACACGAAGTGTAGAGCCCTGCCACTGACATTATGACAGGGGTGGGGATGGACAGTGCCATTCCTGTACCTTTCTATTTTTAATGTTCCATTTCTACACTTCTTGCCTGATTTTAATTAAGCTCCACTTCAAATCACTGCCTAGAGAGAAGATTTTAACATTATAGAAAAGCACAAGTCTGGGAGAGCGCATACTATATATGCTGCTTGCTTTCCCTTCCTGAGGCTTCTCCCTGGTCTTAAAACATCAAGTCCTGCTCTGGAGTGGATAGTGTGTGGCCAGCAAAAATAATGCATCCCAGAATGGACTTTCTTCCCCCACCACCTTCCCAGAGACTGGGGGCTCTAGAGACAAAAGTAATAAAGAGGGCCTTTTGTCATGTAACTCGAGGTGAGGGAAGGTGAGAGATTGAACACTCTTTCAGTATAAAAATCACAAGTTATATTTCAGCATCACTCATGAGGTCTGATTGTGTTGTAGGTTTCCATCCTCATGCTAGAATCAGCTTACCAAGCTCCAGGTTCCCTACCAGATGCCTTGAGGCTCTCTCCCACTCCCAAACTGAAGCAAAACAAAATGTGTAAAGAATGAATGGAAACTCATGCTGGAGGTTGGAAATAAAAAGCTATGAGGCCTTGGGGATAAAGAAGCTAAATGGTCTGACATTTTGTTGATGCTTACCAAAGCCTTGTCCCAAACATGAGATCTTCACACCTACCAGAGAATGACACAGCCACATATACATCCCTAAAAAGAACCTGGAATTTCTACTTCAAGATTCAATACATTTATTCTGAATTTTTATTGACTGCCTCCTATGCTCTGCCTTGCGAGTGACACAAAGCTGACCTTGTCCTCTAAGAACTGATCATCATCATCAATGACAAGGTGTATGTATTCAGGCAGAAGCTGGGGCAGGATAGCATGGCAGCAACTCAAATATATAACTAATGCTAACAAAAATCATAATATAAGGATCCCTAGCCAGTCAAGTAAGAAACAGTCCATGTAGGAATAAAATATCTGGTTGTCAGAAATCAAGAATTTGGGATAAGGTAAAGTAAAACTTACCAGACTCACAAAATTGGGTGGGGGTGAAGAGGGAGGATGATTCAGGCAGAACAGCGTGGGCAAAGGCATGGAGGGAAAAGCATACGTGACCCTCCAATAGGCTGTAGCACAGGTGTCAGTAACAATAATTGTTAATCCTTATGATGCACTTAAACCACCAGCCAGGCAAGGGCTTTATACAGAGCATCCAATTTAACCTGCACAACACCTTGATGTGGAAATACAGTGTTACTTGCACCATTTTTCATTTGAGGAAACAGGCTTGGCTTTGCTGAAGGTCAAGCATGTGATCCTGTAAGAACTGGGGCTAGGTTTATGTGATTCCAGAGCTCACTGTCTTTAGCGAAAGTGATGAGGCAGGAGTGGCCACAGAATATTCCTCCACCTCTTCCTAGGTACCTTTAGTGGTGGCACATTGTCAGTGCCGGGCTAAGCCTCCTCAAAGAAGGAGGCAAATTCTCTCTTCTAAAATAACTACCTAAGTTACTTCAGCTCTCAAGTGAACAAGGACAGTGGTGACTTTGGGTAACTGTGCCTCACCAAGAGAAAAGAAGAGTGGGGTCTTAGCAAATACTCAGCAGCCTGACAGAGGGTACATATGGGTTGGAGGAGAAGCCCAAAGAACAGAGTGAGTGTTACGAGGTGTACTCTGGTTTCATGAGAGGTAGAGAGCAGCTCCCACCCAGAGCTAAGAGCGGAGAGGAGGGCTCAGTGGGGGGAATGAGAGCAGGTGCAGGAAGAGGTGAGAACTCTTTCCATCTTATGTGAGAGGCTGTCTCACTGGAAGCAGTGTCTGGAAGAAGAACTGGATGGGCAGGAAGTGAAATCCCCATTGCTGAGTATCCCTCCCCAGCATTGCAGCAGCCAGGTAGAATTTCCATGACCTCCCAGGCCAAGAAAAGCATGAGCCGCACATGCTGAGTGGCCCAGGGAAAGAAAAGATGGCTAAGATAGATGCAAGAATACATGAAATACATGAAAACTTGCCTTGCTTATTTGGATAAATCATTCCATTTCTGCCAGGGCACAGAGAGTCCCAAAGGGTGGCATTTTCCTCTCTCATTCATGGGGTGAGTTTTGAGCTGTTTTCTTGCAGGGACGATGGGTGGAGTTGACTCATCGGTGTTCACTTTGGTCCAGCACCTGTAGGCCAGGTGGCTACCCTCAGTGAGAACCCTTTGCCTCATTCATCCTAGAGCAACCCACTTTGTCTCACCCACTGTTGAAACTCCGAATGCAAGCCCCATTTCCTTGCTTCCCATTGTTTCATTTGCCTCTTGTTTATGAGCTCCCCTCATGACTTTGATACGGCACCAACTCGGCTCCAATCCACATTCCCTCCCTTCCTAGTGACATAGGCAAGTATCCACCATGGTCCAGCTGGACCTTCAGAACCTCCTCTCTCAGGTTTTACTGATTGTTCTCACTCTTCATCCCTTCTGCCACCATCTGTCAACTGCAATGACTTTGGTGACCAATGGCTACTGAGCAGTCTATAACAGTGGAGCAAAGTGAAGCTGATGGGTCCCCTGAGAATTGAAACCTGAACCTGTGACTTCATTTCCCTTAGTACCACCAGGGGTGGGAACACACCCATGATGCCTTGAGATCTTTGCAAAGGGAGACTCTGTGACCTCATTTAATGTTTTAGGAGTAGGCAACATCTGCAACGATACTTGAGAGACTCTCATAGTTTTGCTTCTTTGCTGAACAGTCAGAAGTGCAATTAGCTGAATTAACAGGCTGACTTCTTGCTACTCAGAGTGCACCCAAGCAACCATCTACTTCACCTGGGAGCCCCGTACAAATGCAGAACCCCAGGCCCCACCCAGACCTGCAGAATGAGAAACCACATTTCTAACAGAATCCTAGGTGATTCTTAAACACATGAGAGTTTCAGTAAGAAGCACTATTCTACCTGATCTTGAAATTCACTCAACCAGGCTACAGGTCTAAAATTGTTTCAATTGGAAAAGCAAATGCAAAACAAAGTGATAGTAGCCTGAGAGTTCTGGAGCCACTAATACTCCTAGACAATGCATGAAGAAGCCTTGGGGTCTGGCCCAGCAGCTGGCTCCCCCATCAGTCATGGTGCATTCACCACTGTCTGCAACTACCAAAAGGGGTGCAATGTAGGACAGAAGGGAGTAAACCAAGAGGTGACTTGGAGAGAAAGCAGAGAAGGGATGGAGAGGGCAAGGGAAGGAAGTATGCCTGGTAAAGAGAAACTACAAGGCTGTCCCTTGGCCTCTCTTGTCTCTTAGGATCAGATGCATCTTTCACTCATTTTTCAGCTGGACCCAGACCCTCCTCACTTACAGAGCCTTCATCAACAAATCATGCCACCCAGCTGATGGCTTCATTCTGCTATGCTCTCTTATGGTGTCACCATGTGTATTGGCCCCCTCTCTCCTGCTTTGGTGGCTCTGGGGACTGGGCATTTAGCCACATGACAACTCCCAAAGCTAGATTATTAATGTTTCTTATTCTTTTAGTATCTCCCAAGTACACACTCCATACAATTTATTTGAGATATTTATCCTCAACTTCACAGGTGATTATTGCAAACTTATTCTCAATAACCAGCAAGGACCTAGCATAGGACCAGCCACAAATATGAGTATGATGCTTTGGGGGGCCTCAAGAAATTCTCAGTCATAGTAGGAATTATAATCAATAACTTATTATCATAGCAATAATTATCAAGGCAATTACAGTAGGTTATAATTATAATCGATAGCACTTATAAACAATAATAAATTATAATCAATAACTCAAAGTAAGAATCTACAACCAATGATTAAAATCAATAATTCTTGTAATTATAATCAATAACTGTTAGAATTATAATCAATAACTATTTTTCACCAGGAACCATTCTAAGCCCTTCATTTAGAGTAATTCATTTAATCCTTAAAATAAGTTTGTGAGGTTGATATTTTTAAGGATCTTCATTTTACAGATGGGGAAACTGAGGCACAGAGGATTTGGGTAACTTGCTCGAACTTGTTTAGCACATGGTAGTTTGGGATGCAAGCCCAGGCAGCCTGGCTGGGGCATCTGGCTTCTGCCCACTGCTCACAGCATGATCAGAGATTCAGGCCTACGTACAACCCAGGGATCCACATTTCAGAGGCACTGAGACCCACCAGAGCAGGGCCTGAGCCATATGTGGGGCACTGGGGCACCTTCTCTCGGAGATGGTGACTTGATAGCGCCTGGAGGAGCAGGAGGGGCCCAGTCACAGGAAGAGGCAAGGGCGTGTGAGATGGTGGCCACCCCTGTTCCTGCTCACTGTCCCTTCTGCAGGAGCAGCTGTCCTTTCAGCTCCTTTCTCCTTTCAACACCTTCTTTCAGACCTCAAGACCCATGACTAAGTGCTGCTGTTTCCATAGCCGGGTTGGGCCCCTTCATGAGAGGGACAAACCCAGTAGGGATGCCAGTCACAGTCTTCTGCCCCTAGACTGTGCCAAACAACAAGTCCCAGGAACCAAGCAAAGGGCTGGGGAGCAGCTGGTCGAGGGAGGGGCTGAGGCCAGGCTGTGGGTGAGAGCAGAAGGTAGAAACAAGGGTGAGAGAAGCAGAAACAAAGGTTGAGGTACAAGGTGAAAGTAAGTGGGAACGCAGGAAAGACCCCAGAAAATGAGTAGATGTGAAACAGGGAGGGGGCTGCAGGCTGTGCTGCAACAAGGTGAGGGGCTGTGGGTGCCCCATCTGCTGGGCAGGAGTGGTAGGGCTAATGCAGCATGGGCAAGGGGCATACTTGTCTGAGAACTGGGCAAAGAGCCATTGCCATGATACAGAGCACTGGGTCAATGATTAACACAGCATCCCAGAGTCATATACACCGGGAGGCAGAGGAAACAGAAATCAGATCATGGGATTAATATAGCTCAAGTTCAAAGTATTAACTCTGAGCCAGGCACTTTGCTAAGTACTCCACGCAGATTACCTTATTTAACCCTCACATGTAGTACCTAAGAATGTCGGCTCCAAAGCCAGTTTGAGTTTGAATGCTGACTCCTCCATGTCTTAGCTGTGTGATCTGGAGCAAGTTACTTAAACTCTGTGTTTCTCAGCTTCCTCATCTGTGAAGTGGGATCATGATAGCAGATATGTCATACATTTGTGATGAAGATTAAATAAAATAATAGAGGTGACATTTAAAGTAGTGCCCTGCAGGTTAGGGCTTCACTGCTCTATGTCCTCTGCTCTGGGAGGCCTAGGTGATTCTGCCACAGCCTCCCTCGCTCTGTGACCTGCTGGCACTGAATGATTTATAGCTAAGACTCCAGGACACCCCTGAAGCCGAGAAATGGAACTCTTAACATTCAGGGATGTGGCCACAGAATTCTCTCCAGAAGAGTGGAAATGCCTGGACCCTGCCCGGCAGAATTTAAATAGTGATGTGCTGTTGGAGAACTACAGAGACCTGGCCTCCCTGGATCTGGTCACCTGTCTGGAGCAAAGAACAGAGACCTACAATTTGAAGATAGATGAGACAGTAGCCAAACCCCCAATTTAAAGAACGAGTGTCCAACCTTTTGGCTTCCCCGGCCATATTGGAAGTAGAAACATTGTCTTGGGCCACACATAAAATACACTAACACTAATGATAGCTGATGAGCTAAAAAGAACAAGCGTTTGCATATAGTTTTCATGATATTTGTACCACAGATAAGCAAAAAAGTCCTCTCATTCAAAGCATTGGTTGGACACCACTGGTTAAAAGTATCTACTCACCTTCTAGATTTTTTAAATGCCCTGTGTCATTAATGAGCTTAGAACATTGCTAAGCAAATATTAAGCCATGTATTATCTTATTTTTTAATAACTATTATCTTATAATTTTGTCTTATACTTAGTAGGGAGCCTGCTGGGACTGGGTCATTAAGATATATCTATATATATAAATGTGTAAGGTGGGACACATACACATACCTATATAAATCGTATGTGTGTATAGTCAGTTCTTAATGCTGACAGGTTCTTGGAAGCTGTAACTGTAAGTGAAGCCACATATTGCTTAAGAAAACAAATTTTACCATAGTTTAATTGGTACAAACAAAAGGTATTTGAATGGCATATAGCAACATTGTTTCATTTTTTAAAAAACCCAGTTTTCAAGAACCTATATTGAACATTAAGTGAGGACTTATTGTATGACTGTGTGACATGGATTTTTCAGATAAAAATTGTATAACAAAAAAATAAAAAATAAAAATAATAAAGTAGTGCCCTGCAGAGAATGAAACCTCATTACATTTAATGATACTTATTATTACTATGATCAGCCTCTTTTAGATACCAAGACATTGAAGCACAGACGGAAGTTGAATTATGGCTGAGGAGCAAACCCGGTCAGTCCTTCCAGAGAAGCTGAATGTGTCATCATCATGGTTCCCTGCTTCACGTGAATTCAGAGGAACAAGGGAAAGAGAGGAGACACAGGTGAGCAGACGAAAATCCCCAGAACAAAGTGGTCAGTAAAGCAGAGTAGAAGAAGGGGGCCTGGGGCAATTTCTGAGTAGATCTCACGACTGCAGGTGCAAGTTGCAGGATGTGGGTGGCTAGTGAGCTGAGCACAGCAGGAGGCCCTAGAGATGGAACCCCCATGTGGTACTAGCATCCAAGCTTTGGGCCCTCCAGTTGAGGTGGCTATTTCAGTTGGGCCATGAGAACCATGTCTAAAAACCCCAGGGCCTTGCTGCAAAGTCATCACTCTGGTCAGAGCCACACAAGTACTTGCAGACCCGGGCAGTGGCATCAGCAGGTCACTGGGCCTGGACTGGGATGGGGAGGGCTACAGAGGAGGGGGGAGCAATGGTAAAAGCTAAGACAGACTGAGTGATCACCACCTGTGAAAAACTGTTCTACACACTTCATACTTCCACTTGATCTTCACTGTGACCCTAAGAAATTGATTTCATTATTATCCCCAGTTGGTAGACTAGGACATGAAGACACAGAGAAGTCAAGTAACATTTGCAAAGTCACACAGCAGGTAAGTCACAGAGCCAGAAGCTCAATCCAGGCTGTCTGGCTCCAAAGTCCATACTCCTAACCTCCGGTATCAGTAATAAGCAGCCAAGCTAGTCTCAGAAATATCTAGACAATTTATTAGGCTTAAAAACCCCTATTTGTCACTGGATCCTTGGCCTGAACAGTAAAGTATGTTTAGTGCAGTCAATTAAAAGCTAGAAATGGAGAAAATATTAGACAATCCCAAATTGAGAGGTATTCTATTAAAAAAAACCTGATCAGTCCTCTTTGAAAGTGTCAAGATCATGAAAAGACATGGATAGACTGAGGAACTACCTCAGATGGGAGGAAGCTACAGAGACATGACAACTAAATGCAGTGCAGGACCCTGGATTGGATCCTAGAACAGAGAGAGAACATTATTGGAAAAACATGAAATACAAGTAAATTCTAGCAATTGTTGCAAAGTTAATTTCTTAGTTTCGATCAGTGCCCTATGGTTATGTAATACGATACCATTAAAGGAAGCTGAGTGAGGAAAATGTGGGATCTCTATGTATTATTTTTCCAATTCTTCTGTAAGTCTAAAATTGTTTGAAATTTTTAAAAATTTTCAAAAGACAAAAAATATAAATGAAAAGAGGATCAAAGCCACTGCCATTCTTAGGTTATAAACCAACATGTTTATCTTTATAATTGTAACCAAATTATCCTGTTTCCACTTATGTATGTGAATAATTACTCATCTTGATTTAACATTAAATCTGTTTTCAGTTGTGAATAATAATTTTTGTTTTGAGACGGAGTCTTGCTCTGTCACCCAGGCTGGAGTGCGGTGGCGCAGTCTCGGCTCACTGCAAGCTCCGCCTCCTGGGTTCACGCCATTCTCCTGCCTCAGCCTCTCCGAGTAGCTGGGACTACAGGCGCCCGCCACCACGCCCGGCTAATTTTTTGTATTTTTTAGTAGAGACGGGGTTTCACCGTGGTCTCGATCTCCTGACCTCGTGATCCGCCCGCCTCGGCCTCCCAAAGTGCTGGGATTACAAGCGTGAGCCACCGCGCCGGGCCGTGAATAATAATTTTTTTAAAAGCCGGCAATGGTTACATTTAGACACTTGGATCTGCTTCAGAAAAAAAAAGCAAAAACAAAAACAAAAACCAGATTACTTCCACATGCTTCAAGATATGAATCTATCATCTCTCCCTCTCTTTGACTCATATTCTCAATGTCGCTATTCGACAAATTTCCTCAACCCCTGCACATTGATGGCAGCTGCTAGGAAAAGCCTGGATCACTTGGAGGTTGAAGGTCACTTTGTAGCCAGGAGTGAGCTTCCAGAAATGCAGCTGGTACTATAACCACTGAGGAATGGGCAGGCCAAGTGTCTTCATGAAGATCAGAATGGCTGACAGGCAGAATGATAAAGCAAAAATAGGTATATGTCCCCTCTTCCAATGTGCGGGGCACTGACATAAAACACTCTATCCCCATTAACTCATTTAGCGCTCACTATACCCTTAGGAGGAAGGAGCCATTAATATTATTCCCATCTCACAGATCAGGAAATTGAAGGTCAGAGGGGTCAAGGATGCACAGCCAGTCAGCAGTAAAGTTGGGATAGAGAATGGAAACCACGTGTCTCAAGAGACTGTAGGCATCTTTTTCCTTTTCAAACGTTCTTGTTTCAACCAACATTGGACTGGCTATCTCTGTCAAATTATCCCTGGTTTGTTCTCAACTCAGAGAGTGGGCTGCAGGTCAGCCAGATGAACGCCACAGAGCATGCACTGTGTAACAGATGCTCTACACCCATCATTCCATCTGTTTGTTACCAAAGGGGGATGATGATCAACTCCATTTTCGCGAGATAACTGAGGCTCAGAAAGGCTAAGGAACTTGTCCAGCACCAGAGAGCTATGTGGCTGTGTCAGAACTTAAGCCCACACATGCCTGATGGCTGAGGTCTGTGCTCTCTTCATTCATTCTATTTCCAAGGAAGACTCGCAAGATGAAAAAAAATCATCAAGTAGGTACCGAGAAAGGAACTCCCAAAAACCCCTAAAAAGTAAGCTGCAAAGATAGGCCTGAATAGGCATATTCATGCTGATTATTCAGTTGATTTTGCCTGTCATATTTGTCAAATCCAGATAATTCAGACCCTAAACAAAAGGGATCGTTTTTGTTTTGTTTTCTCATTTTACATACCGACGTGTTCTAACTTATCTAGAAAATTGCAAGCATTATTTTTCTTTATCCCAGTGTGGGCTTTTCTTTAAGAGATACAGATTCACAATCTATGTCACTAACTGGCCATTGTTAAATAAAAATACTTGCACACGGCAAATGGAAGCAGCATTGTGCAGGAACTCGGAGGTTCCCTTAGTAGTTTCAGCCAGAAGAATAAAGCCATACAGAACCACACAAGCTCCCAGCTGACTGGTTTTACACTTGGAAACATAATTAGCACCACCACTGCCTCCCATCTCAAAAGCCCTTCCACAGTTACTAACTCCAAATTCTGAAAGGGAAAAGCAATATGCAAATTTAGAAAAAGGCAGAACCCCCAGATCCCAAAGCCCAGGCTCAAATCACAGTGGCTTGATGCCTTTGCAAAGCATTACTTTAGGGACTGATTATTCTGAAAGGTTGTTTGGGTGATGATACTCAAGACACCAGGGCCCTGCCTCCCGGGAAGACAGCAATATTAGCTTGTGGCTGCATAGTAGACATCATTCGCCAAAAACAGAAGAAATACCAAGAAAAAATATTGATGCTAGCTGGTCTGAAGCAGTTTAAAATTGTCACAAACCTGCACTGATCTGTTAAATCTTTATCTCTGAAAGCGCTCACCCTTATTCACATCAGCAATTTGTGTCTTTAGGAATAACTAAAAATCCACTGCCCTTTTTCATGAAAACTAAGAACCACCTAGTATAAGATTAAGAACCTTTCCACTGCATTGGAGACAAGAAGGACAGGGTGAAAAAACAAGTCTGCCTGTAACTGAAGCTCTCAATTGGATTGATAAGTCTTATGCCTCGAACGTACTGCTCACAAAAGCAACAAGAGTGTGACAGGCAAGAGTGTCTCCAGACTAATATATAACCTGTGTGGTTCTCTTCAATTAAGCTCTATGAATAGTTGTCTATAAGGATGCAGTTAAAGTTGGCAATACCTGGTCAGATTGGAAAGGATGCATAACCAGTGTGGCTAAATGTAGCTCATGGAAGGGAAAGGAGAAGATGGAGGGGTAAGTCTGAAGCTCCATTGTCTGTGAATTAAATGCATTAAAATTTGTGACACATGGCCTATAATCCCAGCACTTTGGGAGGCCATGGCGGACGGATCACCTGAGGTCAGGAGTTCAAGCCCAGCCTGGCCAACATGGAGAAACCCCGTCTCTACTAAAAATACAAAATTAGCCAGGTGTGGTGGTGCCATGACTGTAATCCCAGCTACTCAGGAGGCTGAGGCAGGAGAATCGCTTGAAGCTGGGAGGTGGAGGTTGCAGTGAGACGAGATCGTGCCATTGCACTCCAGCCTGGGCAACAAAAGCAAAACTCCGTCTCAAAAAAAAAAAAATTGTGACACAGAGGGAAGTGCCCAGCACATAGGAAGTCTATGTAAATGCCAGCCTTTGTTGTTGCTGCTGCTGCTATTACTAATAAAATTTTTAGACTGCCCTGATTCCCAAAACTATTGCAAATCCTTTGCCACATTTAGACAATGCAATTTCAATAGGCAATACGGATTTTTTTTAAGCCAGACATAAAATCCTGGGTAAGCAAACTCCCACCTACAAAGAGCATGGTACCTGTGCCTTGGACATATTCCTTGGGAGAGATCACCTAGCAATTTGGGAGCTTAGAAGCCTTTGCTTCAGGCTTGAGAACATGCCAAGGACTCTCCATGAGAATCAGTGTAGGGAGAGAGGAAGAGAGACATTTGATCGCCTTTCCCAGTGAAAAGCATATGTCCGGGGCACGCAGGCTTCCTCCACTCACTTATGGATGGAAACAATGCTAAGCACATTCTGCCCCAAGAACTTACTTATGCTTATCCTTAAGGCTTAACTTTTTAATTTAAATCCCAGGATCCTTCCATAAACCGGCTAACTGAAAGCTTGATCCGAGAACAACTTCTGGGCAATCAGTTACTCACGTGGCAAATCCCAACAGCCAAAACAAATGTCATCCAGACATCCCCAGAGTTGGTTAGAAGCTATGGCCTTTTTAAATTCTCCTTTCCATGATTATCACTAACAATATCTAATAAATTCCATTTAAGGACCAACTGCAAAGACTTCACTTGCACGCTGATACTGGGTCAGGTTCATTATGTTAAGCAGACACCTGATTGTTCCAGGCAATCTATAAAAGGTCATACGTGTTATGATTCCCATGATTCCCATATTTTCATAATCCATCTGATTTTAACATTTAATCCCTCAGCCTGCTTTTGAAAAACCCAGGAGCTCACTGGTTTGATAAGACAACCAACATTAAGCAAGTTCCCAAACTGTAGATGCACAGCATGCAATGCCAACACCCTCGGCTCCGCAGTCCTATTAAATGAAACACCTCCTTGACATAAGAACACCCTGATGCTCTGGGTGGTTCGACTCCACCTAAAGATTCCATGGAAAAGGCCTTGGCTTTTTCTTTGCTTTTGAAAAATAAGCCAGGTTGTAGCCCTGGTCATTGTGAGCACTAACCTTCTCCGAATCTGGTCCTTGGGCCTCTTCATGGATGCATATGTGAGAGTTATTCTAGGTGATCTCTTGTTAAAGAGTTTTATTTTAAATCCCAGCTAATCTGTGCTATTCCCTGGATTGGTCTGATCTCTTGATACATCTTAGTCCAGGTCTACAGCGAGCTGCAAAAAGACAGTGCAAACACTTTTGCTGTTTGTCTCCCTCTTTCCCTATCTTCCAATCAATTCCGTTCCATCAGGAACCCCTCATCTCTTCTGTATAAAGAGGTATAGAAATAAAAACAAAATAAATAAATAAAAGGGCTGCGTGAGTTGCTGGCTCTCCCTATAGTGACAGCACTAAGGCAGTTTAAAGAGGCAAGTGTGTGGGTGTCTGCAAGGGCAGTGCCTCAGTGCTGCGCTGTTTGTTTTGTGTGCCTCTGGGTATTTTTAGAATCTGTAGGGAGAAGCTGAGCTGCACTGGATGGCTGTTAGGCTCCTAATAACACCCAGGGCTTAAAGAAACGGGATTCACAGCAACTGCTAAAGTTTCAGGCAATAGAACACAACATTTGACAAAATTACACGTATGTGGGGATGGAGGTAGAAGAAAAGAGAAGGAAAAGAAAAGAAAACACCTTGACAAACTAAGCTGGAGTGAAGTATTACAGAGCTCAGGTATAAGTTACTCAATTATGAGATTTTTTTAAGAGTTTTCAGTAGCCACATATATTTTCCTCCTTTCATCCCTTTGTTTCTTTTCTCTTAATCATTCGGGCAGCTCTTTGGGCAGCCACATTTTCCATGTCATCCCATCATGTGATCATCATCACACGGTGATCCAGACTGGCCAATCAGAGCAATCCTTTCCTACAGTGGGCAGCCCAAGAATGGGTGTGGCTGAAGCCCAGCCAATGAGACTCTTCTCTGGGCCTCTTCCTGGAAGTATCAGAAAAGAGGCACTTTCCATTGCTGAAATCATTTGCTCTGAGGACGCTGTAAGCCTTGAGCTGCCAAAACCCATCATTGCCTGAAAGGACGGCAACCCAGAAGAAAACCCAACCAAAAGATGGGGAGAGGAGCAAAGTCTAGATAGCCTTTCAGCCCTCGGTCTGCTGTATCCCTAGACATCCCAGTTACCTGACCCATAAAGATCACCCCTTCTTTCTCTTTGAGTTTGAGTCCCACCAAGAACAGCCAAAATAATCTTCATGTAGAATGATCAATAGCTGTCAATTTTAAAAACATCAGAGGGACATTAAAGTGCAAGCCGCAGCCTGTCCACTCATGCCTACCCTGCTGGTTCAGAGGACACCAGCCACCTCAGCGAGGCCCCCAAACTGCTCTTGTTTGCCTCAGAAGACAGGCGGGAAATTCCAACCTGATCCTACTTTGTACTTCAGGAAAACAAAGGGGAGTATGTATTTCCCGTAAGTGTCATATTGCACCCTTTAATTTATTGTCTTTCCCAGAAACACAACTATGATGATTTCATGTTCTGCAACAGTGAGTACTGATCTCGTATCACATAGTCCCCTTCCACTGAGTGAAGTGACAATGAAGAAAATGATGATGAAATTGTAAAAACACAGTACCCTGCACAAAGCCAGCAAATAGTAACTATATCTGTACTTACATGATTGGTTAGATTCCCACAACAACCTTATGAAGCAGGTATGATAACATACCCATTTTACAGATGGAGATACTGAGGCTCAGAAAAATGGAACAACTTGTGCAAGATGACACAGCAACTAAGAAATGGAATCAAACTCAGCTCCATGTTCCTACAAGGCCTATGGTAACCATTCTGCATTGCTGTCTTTTCACTGAATCACCCACCACTTGTTGGACCTTTACTTGCAATTTATTTCATACTGTCCTTTCCCTGTGGTCCTTGTCAACCTCTCAATGTTTTCACTATTACAGAGATTCTGTTAAACCTATTTTGTTTCTTCCTGATCCTCTTGTGTTTGATTGCCCATCATTCCATAGAGTGCTTCTTCAAGATGGGTCACAGGGGCAACTAGACCAGTGAAATCTTTGTTTAGCTAACTTACAATGGAACATCATGAATCCACTTCATAGGAAGAAGATACATGATATTTCCAAAAGGACAAATCATAAGTTTTAACATTCCTCCTAAGGCCAGATGCGGTGGCTCACGCCTGTAATCCCAGCACTTTGGGAGGCCGAGGTGGGTGGATCACTTGAGCTCAGGAGTTCAAGCCCAGCCTGGCCAACATGATGAAACCCTGTCTCTACTAAAAATACAAAAATTAGCTGGGCATGGTGGCAGGTGCCTATAGTGCCAGCTACACGGGAGGCTGAGGCAGGAGAATCACTTGAACCCAGGAGGCAGCGGTTGCAGTGAGCTGAGATCACGCCATTGCACTCCAGCTTGGGCAACAGAGTGAGACTCAGTCTCAAAAAAAAAAAAAAAAAATCCTCCTAAAGGGTAGGTGAATGATCTAGATCATGCTTTAGACCTTTAAGGTATTATTGTTTCCAGCTCTCTAGGAGTGAAAAAAGCTTAAATGCTTCTTTTGAACCTGAATCTGAAAACTGATCCTGCTTTTCCTACCTGCATGCTACAAAAGTTAAAAGTCTACACCATCTAAGAAAATTATCAGACATATAGAAAAAAATATATATGCAAAGATGTTCACAACAGTGTTATGACAGAGGAATGTTAGGCATGTCCAAGAGTAAGGGATCAGTTAAGTCAATTGTATAGTGTAGCCGTGACTGGAAAACACTCAAACTGGTAGTGTATTAAAAGTTATGTCAAAAAAGAATATAGTGGGAAAACTCTGGCATCATCCTAAAAGAAAAAAGCATGCCTGAACACACTATGTTAGTGTGACACAAATTTAAAGGACACAAACTAAAATGACGACAGTAATGGAACCTGGGTAAATTAATTTTGTTATATTGTGTTGCCTTTTTTCTGCCTTTTTTGGTTGAAAGTATTTTTTGTTGTTGTTATTTTTATAATGGTTATTACGAAAGAAATAAGCCTAAGAAAATGCTATATGGCTTAAGGAGATAAAGATGTTATGGGATTATCAAAGAAAAGGAGAGTACAAGCAGAATGTGCAGGTGGGGAACCCAGCTCTGGAGCTGACTGCTTAGGTGTGGATCCTGGTTCTGCTCCTCACTAGCTATGTAACTAGGGCGAGTTACCCAGATTCTCTGTGTTTCAGTTTCCCTGTCTATAAAACAGGAATGGTAAGAATAATACCTACCTCATAGGGTTGTTCTGAAGATGACACAAGCTAACATACATGAAGCATTTAAAACAATGCCTGGCATAGAGCAGGTTCTATATAAGTCGTTGCTATCATTATAGAATAAACCACCCAAGAACAAATACCCTGTCTTTCTCATCTCTATATTCCCAGCACCTCTCCAAGTGTCTGGCTTACAGTAGATACTTGATCAATGTCGTCTGGGTGGATTCTGGAGGGCAGTGCTGATATTTTGAGGAATGGTCACCATGATACCATCTCACTCAGTACATCTATGGTGTGACATCTCCCTCTAGATCCCTTCCATGGGGTTTCTTCTTGCTGAAGGGATGGCAATTGTTCTACTCACTTGTTTGGAGTACTGACAGTTAACAAGATAAAAGGGACAGAAACTGTACTGCCACAACACAGCAAAGTTTAGCAATGGCCTGCCATCGCCTCCGCTGTTCCAGCCAGGACTTTTTTGGTTGCTTGAAAGAGAAATACATTCACCCTAGTGCAAATAAAAGAGGAGAGTATCATATTGCTAAGTATAGATATCTCGTGGAATCCAAGAACAAGAAACAAAATAGTAATAGAAGCTGTCTTGTCACATGTAACTTAAACCAGTGAGTGGGTGATTCATCAACAAAGTCAGTGAGATCTGGGAATGACTTTTTTTAATGATACCATAATTCTATAAATATTTTAACTGAAAGTACAGATCCCATGTGGAATATGGAAGGTGACTATTCTCATCCACGCAGGTTGCTCCTGGATTGTCTGAGTTCTGATTTCATCCTTTAATCCCATGAATCTTTAAAAAAGTAATGTACAAATAATGAATGTGACCCTACTCCTTCTTGAATAAGGAAGACCCACTCAGAGGCCATCTGCCAAGCATATGGCCATAATTCAAAATGACACGTACCTGTTAGATTTAAGAATCCTTAATGAATCTCAAACAGTTTCAGCTTTAGGCTCAGTGTATTAGAAGATATTGATTCATCATTGAAGATTATTTGCTTGTTGAAGTTACCTATGCATTTGCCCTGTGGCATATTCACCAGTATCCGAATTTCTGAATATTCAGAAGATTCACTGGCTTTAGGGAAAAGGAGTATCATCACAGAAGTTTGGCCACTTATATGCTTGTTCTATTGGACAGTTACACAAAGACTTTGAACCTTAGAATTTGGGGAATTTAGAAGGATTTTAGAGACCCAATAATCTACCCCTCTAAAGCCTAGAGAGGTGACAGTAAGTAAGATGCCAAGGCTGGGAAGCCCATGGTCTCAGAGTCTCAGTGCAGGATGGCTTCCCTACACAATTGTGTACCCAAAAAGTAACCATCTGCCTAAATATGGCACCACTTGTAGAAAGGCAGTTGGTTAAATTTCCCAGATATATGTGGTTTATACAAAGATAAACTAAAGAAGTGATAAAAATGTATGCACATGCTGACAACATAATACTATATCTGGAGAATACAATTTCTAGAGGCCCCAGAGTGACCCAGCGACACAGTGAAATAGAAATATTCAAAAATAAAAGCTTTCCCCTCACTGCATTCTAAATTGTCATTGAGAAAGGCCAGAAAATGTCCAAGCTCAAACCATCCCTGCCCTCCCCTCCTTTTTATGAATTAGGGTAACAGATGGCTTTTTAAGTACATAGAAGAGAGGTAACAGCTGTTGATAACCTATGACAAGCCCATATCAGATGGTTTTTCCATTTCATCCTCATCACAACCCTGAAAGGGAAATATTATGTCCCTTTTATCAGGTAAGCAAACTGAGGCTCAGAGAGGTTAGGCAATTTCCCCAAGGTCACACAGCTAGTCTGTCTATTTCTAAAGCCTACAGGTTTTGTAGTGTTTTGCCTCCCATTCTCCCTAGGCCGAAGAACCTGCAGAGGGGTCTGGGTAGCAGTCAAATGTTCTTTTTCAGAACATCTTAAAGCGACATGGTTTGGGACCTGTAAGTTATCTCAGAATACCAATTCCACAATGAGCCAGGCCGACCATCTGCTCTTCTGACTTGATCTTCCCCAAGATGTGCTATATCAAAGACATGGAGCTTGGTTTTATGTTTCTCTGATTGCTTGGATTCTCCTTAGCATCTTCTTACCAATCTTATATCATCATATATTATTATAATAGTATTTTTTTCTTGAGCCTGCAGGTTCTCTGGGTGAAACTTTGTGTGGAATTTGTCTCATCAAAGTTGGAAGAATTTAGACAAAGGCAGGAACAAGGAACACAGCGAAGCTTTAAAAATAATGACAGTTGGCCGGGCGCGGTGGCTCAAGCCAATAATCCCAGCACTTTAGGAGGCCGAGGCGGATGGATCACGAGGTCAGGAGATCTAGACCATCTTGGCTAACACAGTGAAACCCCGTCTCTACTAAAATACAAAAAATTAGCCAGGCGTGGTGCGGGTGCCTGTAGTCCCAGCTACTTGGGAGGCTGAGGCAGGAGAATGGCGTGAACCCGGGAGGCAGAGCTTGCAGTGAGCCAAGATCGCGCCACTGCACTCCAGCCTGGGCGACAGAGCAAGACTCCATCTCAAAAAAAAAAAATAATAATAAAATAAAATAAAAATAATGATAGTTTTCTTTTCTCTGAACCTTAACCATGTTCCCTTCTATATTTCTTTCACACTCTCAGGTTTTTTTTTTTTTCCATGGAATATCTAAATTCTTAGGCCTATCTTGTCTTCTCTCATTCCTCACTCTTTTATTGTGCCATAAAAAAAAAGATGTCTCTTAAAACAAATATGGTTTCCAGATACCTGTACACGTTGACACCCTCAGTCACTGTTGTAATGAAATTCAGGGATGTCAGTGTAAATCAACAATCAACTGAAGAAAGGTGCTGATGAAAAGGCATCAATATGTTACTACACAGATGGCGATTTCAAGCATTTTCTTTTAAAAGAAATCAAAAGAATATCAATTTGTATTTTTGAAAATTCAAAAAAACCATCAGTTTAAAAGGTTGTATTTTGAAATCATAACAAATTCCAGGTGATTCAACCTTCAAGAAATATCGATATATGGTTTAGGGATAAACCACTTTAAAAGCAATAGCTAACATACTAAGGGGCTTAATGTGTGCCAGGAACTTCTTCATATAGTTCCTATGCATTTATCCTCACAACCACCCCTAAATAATGTGGTCCTACTATTAAACCCATTTTACAAACGTGGAAACTGGGACTTAGAAAGCTTAAATACATCCCTTAAAATTACCTTGTCTCAGAAGCTTGGTGACTAACCTGCAGTGCTTTTTCATTAAAAAAAAAAAAAAAAAAAAACAAGAGGCAAAAATTTACATCTTTTTTTCCCCCTTTTTTATTTGTTGTAGAGATGGAGTCTTGCTATGTTGCCCAGGCTGGTCTTGACCTTCTAGACTCAAGCAATCCTCTTGCCTCAGCCTCCCAAAGTGCTGAGATTACAGGCATCCACCACACCCAGTAACCTGCAAAAATAGACCTTCTGACTTTCCCATCTTCTGGCACCTCTCCTCACCCCTACTCTCCTGTGGAATTGGTATATGTACTTGATCCTGGTCAATCAATCACTGAAGATGGCTGCCTTAATGTGTGGGAGAGAATTACCTAAGAAGAAATGGGTCAAATCATTCTGGGGTAGGTGGGGGAAGAAATGCCAGTTCAAGATGCTACTTCTAGAAAAGTAACTCAGAGAGGGGCCCAGCTTTTTATACAATCCCAAAATGCCAGGAACGTGGGGTCTCTGGCCACTGAGGAGGCTCCCATGTGAATGGCTGGCTCATTTGGGTCTTCCCCACACTGGATGAGGAGGCAAGAACATCCCCTACTTTTCCACACTGTGACCTTGCCTGCTACAAAAGCCATATTACCTTCCCCTGGAGAATAACGGGTGTGTTTTCTGACTATGTCCCAGACAAAGCTCATTAATAATTCACTTCTGAATAAATGACAGGAGAGTATTTGGTTGCCATGGTAACAACTGCAAGGCCTATTTGCTTTTTGTTCTTCTTAAAAATAATGTCTGGGCCATTTTTTTGTGAATGTTGAATTCCTGACAGAAACCATACATGTATAAGACAGAGATATGAATGGGTAGGGAAACAAAATCTTAAAAATGCAGTCGGTAAGCCATTAAGCATCAGGACCTTAAAATAAGGGAACCAAAATGTCTTTCTCAGCTTCCCACTGCACCCTTCTGGAAGGAGGAGGAAGTGACAAAAAAAACAAAAACAAACAAAATCATTTCTAGACTCAATTAGCTATGTGATGAAAACTTATTCATACCAAAATTCATATATAAAAGCATTTTTCACACTTGAACTTTTTTCTTAATTAACATATATTCTTGCAACTAATCGTTACTACAGCCTTGTGAGGTCAGCATTATCATACTCATTTTATGGATGGGGAAGCTGAGTCTTAGAGAACATGGCCTAAGCCTCACAGTCTTGAAGTGGTAGAGGCAGAATTTATACCCAAGTCTGCCTGAATCCAGAGACTGTGTTCATTCTACGTATTAACCCTCGGGGAAAGGAAGAAATGGGATCCCATTAGGGGAGTGGGGTTTACCCAGAATTTATTTCCAGAAAATGGGCCTTAAATAATTTTTACTGAAAAGAGAAAGACCTAAAGAGTCATAGATTTATTTAAAATGTCTTTCATCACATTGCTAAAGAGCAGGGGGGAAAAGTGAGTTTCATCAGTTTCGCATTTTCGTCTTTTATGGAACTATATACCAGATGAAACAAACTCTTTTTCATAGCATCCTAAATAATCTCAGACATGTTTGTTTTTGTTTTGTTTTGTTTTGACACAGGTTCTCACTCTGTTGCCCAGGCTGGAGTACAGTGGTGTGATCACAGCTCACTGCAGCCTTGACCCCCCAGGCTCAAGCCATCCTCCTGCCTCAATCTCCAAGTAGCTGGGACTACAGGCGTGTGCCTCCATGCCTGTCTAATTTTTTGTATTTTTTATAGAGACAAAGTCTCCCTATGTTGCCCAGGCTGGTCTTAAACTTTTGGACTCAAGTGATCCTCCCACCTCAGCCTCCCAAAGTGCTGGGATTACAGCATGAGCCACCATGCCCCACTCAGACATGTCTTTATGGAAAGATAACATCCTATCCCAGATTGCGAGCATGTAGAGCCTGTGCCTCTTTCACCTTTGTTTCCCAGCACAATACACCTTCGGATGCTCAGAAAGCATGAGCAGGTGGAATTACCCTAAATGAACTAACTCAGAAACAGAAAACCAAATATCACATGTTGTCACTTATAAGTGGGAGCTAAACACGGGGTACATGTGGACATAGAGATGAAATAATAAACACTGGGGACTCCAAAAAGGGGTGGGAGTGAGGGTTGAAAAATTACCTATTCGATGCTATGTTCACTATTTCGGTAACGGTACACTAGAAGTCCAGTCCCCACCAGTATGCAATATACCCACGTAACAAACATGCACATGTACCCCTGAGTACAAAATCTAATTTAATTTTTTAAAAACCTAAATATGTAGATGACCAAAAACTGAGGGAAAAAAATATTTGTGGTAGAGTCAATAAAACAATCAATAAGAGAATGAAGTGCTTTAAAGCAATACCTCTTTAACTTTTATTTCATATATTCAAATATTCCAAGCAAAAAAAATGACTCAATGCTTAAATCACTGGGTGAATTGGCCCAGTTTCCCATTCAAGTGCCCAGGTAGAGAGCCCAGCAGGTGAGGAAGGAGCTCAAGGCTGAGTTCACGGAGTTCCTCATTCTCGTTCCAAAACTACTTCTCAAGTTTTTGGTCTTTTGTTTTTGTTTTTGTTTTTAACTATTATTATTTTTTTACTTTTTTTTTTTTTTTTTTTTTTTGAGACGGAGTTTCACTCTTGTCGCCCTGGCTGGAGTGCAATGGCATGATCGTGGCTCACTGCAACCTCTGCCTCCCGGGTTCAAGCGATTCTCCTGCCTCAGCCTCCCGAGTACCTGGGATTACAGGCATAAGCCACCATGTCTGGCTAATTTTTATATTTTTAGTACAGATAAGGTTTCACCATGTTGTCCAGGGTGGTCTTGAACTTCTGAACTCAGGTGATCCACCCACCTCAGCCTCCCAAAGTGCTGAGATTACAGGCGTGAGCTACTGTGCCCCGCCTCTTTTTTATTCTTAAATTTTTTTGTAGACACTGGGTCTTGCTATATTGTCCAGGCTGGTCTCAAACTCCTGGGTTCAAGTGATCCTCCCACCTCAGCCTCTCAGAGTGTTGGATTACAGGCATGAGACACGGCCCAGCCAAGGTTTTGGGGTCTGGACTTAAGTATTTCACCTTTCCAGATTTCTGTTTGCTATCTGTAAAATGAGCATGCTTTACAGCTAAGAATAGAGATAATAAAGTTTAAAGTTTAAAACTTTGATTTGTATTTTTAAATGGTCACTATGACATTTAGCAACTGGTTTAGCTGGTTTTAGATGTTTATTCGGTCAACAGCACAGCCTGTGTGAAGCATTAGCTAAACACCCCAGTTAGCCTGCTCTAAAAGACAAAAACACAAACAAAAAACACACTTGACTTTAGCACGTACACTAATGAGTTTCAAACATGTTTGTGTGCAATCCACAGTAAGAAATAGATGTCTTCTTTTCCTCATGTCTCAGCGCGCACCCACACACAGGCACGTGCACACACAGGCATTCACACACCAAAGTGCAAGAAACGGCCCATGTCCTTCCTACATGCAGTGTACTCTGATGGTTTCTATTCTCCTCCATTTCATTTTTAAAATTTGATTTTTTTTTAGTAAGTTGCTTTCTCGACCCACTAAATTGGTTTTGGTCTGCAGTTTGAGAAGCAATATTGAGGTTACGTTGTACTGACCACTCGAAATGTGACCAGTACAAAATGAGATGTGTCATAAGTTTAAAATACATAGCAGAGTTTGAAAATGTTACCAAAAAATAAAATGTACCGTCTCATTAGGGAATTTTTCATATTAGTTACATGTTGAAGCAATCATAGTTTGGATATATTGAGGTAAGTAAAATCTATTCTTTATTTTATTTTATTTTATTGAGATGGAGTTTCACTCTTATCACCCAGGCTGGAGTGCAATGGCACGATCTTGGCTCACTGCAACTTCCGTCTCCCTGGTTCAAGCGATTCCCCTGCCTCAGTCTCCAAAGTAGCTGGGATTACAGGCATGAGCCCCCACACCTGGCTATTTTTTGTATTTTTAGTAGAGAAAGGGTTTCGCTGTGTTGGCCAGGCTGGTCTGGAACTCCTGACCTCAAGTGATCCGCCCGCCTCGGCCTCCCATAGTGCTGAGATTACAGGTGTGAGCCACTGCACCTGGGCATAAAATCTATTCTTAAAACTAATTTCACCTGTTTCTCTTTCCTTTTTTTAGTGGGGCTACAAGAAAATCTAATATTCTGTCTGTGGCCTCTGCTAGATTTCTACTGGATGGGGATGATCACCAGCTGGGTCAGTCAACTATGGTCCACAGGTCAAATCCAGCTTGCCATCTATTTTTGTAAATAAACTTTTATTGGAACACAGCCTTGCTCATTTATTTACATATTGTCCGTGGCTGCTTTTGTGATACAATGGCAGAGTTGACTCATTATGATACAGACTGTGTGGCTCATAAAGCCTAAAATATGCACTATCTGGCTTTTTGTAGAAAAACTTTGTGAACCCCTGTAAGAGCATTGGGTGCTTATCATCTGCCAGTCACAATTCTGCGAGAGTTTTATGACCCTGTTTTACAAATGACGCTCTGGGCGATTAAGTCATTTGCCTGAGGCCACCCAGCTGGGCAAGAAGTCACAGAGCTGGGATTTGAACCCTTGCCAGTCTGACCACAAAGCCTGTGCTATCATCTCTACCCTGTGTGTACCTTCCCATACACCCTCCAAAACCCTTCCTACCTAGGTACGGCGCTGAATTCTACTTCTGTAGCAGGGACAACAAATCAGCCCACCTGACCGTCAACCAGTCTAGAAGGAAATGGGAACAGGTTTGGTTGGGGAAAGAAGGGATCTCCTCAGGGAATTTAAAGGTTGTTAACTGCTGTTTTAGTTTTAGGACAAGTTACCTGTCTTCTAACTGCCATGCAAACAAATACCGCTCAGGTGTGACCAAAATTTAAGCATCTTAAGTCTCCCCTTGCTTCAGTTAGGAATTTTCATTAAAACAACTTGCTTTTCACTTTCAACCCTCATACCTAAGGACTTCGAACCCTAGATTTGGTAACTCTGGATATCCAAAGTCACTTTGGGGGGGGGGGAAAAGTGTAGGAAAGATTGCAAATATTTAGCAGGGCTATTTTTAAGTGAAAAAGCTAATAACAAAATAGTTTGCAGAATGATACCTTATCTTGATAAATAAATAAAAATCACTCTTATCGTCCCATTCCATGTGTGTGTGCACGTGTGTGTGTGTGTTTTGAATATTATTCTCACAGGGTATTTGGAATTCTTTTTGCTTACACATACTTTTAAGTGTTTGTACAATTTAAAAAATGTATTGCTTGCGTAAGTTTTTGTTTCCTGGTTTAAGGTGCACATTTTTGGTTTTATTTTCTAAGTACATTGCTGAGCTTGCGCTGATTTCTACATAGGAAGACACAGAGAACGTGAACTCACCCAGATACAGAGGAAAATCAGGGTCTTTCAGGACTCAGACGGGTAGGGCATCCAGCAAAAGTAGGGCTGCAGCGCCCCCATGTGTCTAGGGCGGTGGAAGTCACCAGGAGTAGGCGGAGGAAGCCGGCTCCTGACACTTGGGGGAAGGGAACCTGCCTTCTCTATTGCGAATACTATTGGGAATTCCCAGAGTCAATCAGCAGTTAAATGCTTACTGAGTTTCTTATTCATACTCCATCTTGCCAGACCAGAAATCTGAGAGAGCTGGAGCTCCCAAGGCCCACCCTTTGGCTGCCTAAATTAAGACTCCTGGGGTTCCCACACCCTTTTTCCCAATGGCAGTGGAGGGTCTTGGGAAAACTGTCTGGAGGGGATGCCCCGAGTCCCCCTCCCAGTATCTGTTCAAGCTTGGCACCCTTAGGAACTCCCTTTCTGGAAGATTCAGCAGTGCATGTGTATGCTTGGAGGGGGAGGGTGGATAAATGTGGCATGAATCTATTTGGAAGGTTTTATACATCTTGAAGTCTCAACTTTAGGTGTTTCAGGGGGATATTAAGCACATTGGTGCTTAAATCATAGTATATTTCAAAATAGCCACCTTTTTCCAAGCACCTATATACCTATATGTTCCAGCACTGGTCAAATGACAGATGACTATCATTACAACCCTCCAAGATAGGTGCTATCATACCTACTTTATGATGGGAGTCTATGAGGAACCTGAAGCTCTGAGAGGCCAAGTCATTAATCCAGTAAGTACCTGGTCCTAGATTCAAATCTCTCTATCCTTCTTCTTGGTGCCAGGTGTCCTTCTTCTTGGTGCCAGGTGTCCCGTGTGAAGGTTTGGGTCAGAGTGTGGTGCTAGCAGGTGGCAGAAGCCCAAGATGCATCATCACCCAGGGTCTCGGGCTGCTGGGCTCCATGCAGCTGCCAGATGTGGCTGTATCTGTCTCCCAGAGGGCTGTCCTTAACGCCTAGCAGAGAAGCAGCCTCTCTGTAAGGATCTGTTTAATGCATGAATGGCACCGCATTTTATTGCAGCTTGAGCTGGTCCCAGGAGACTCTCCTGATTTCTAAAGCTGCCACTTGGAAGACACAGGCCAGCCCAGCTCCTGACGTCTCCCCACAGAGAATGCAGGAGGCTCTTCCCCGGTCATTTTAAAGCTAGATGGCTGCAGGTGACCCATAGCACCCACATCCCCCATTGTGTGGCATCTGACACCCCCCTCTTCACTTCTTTCCACTGCCTATTGTCCTGAGCAGAGATGGCAAAACAATTCTAAACTGGTGTTCATTGTTAAACCTTTAATCAAATTAGGATTTGGCAACTGGCAAGAGGCATTCAGACAAAATGTGAAAGGATGTTTTACAAATGTGGGAAAAAAGTCACCAACCACTTTTCCTCCCAGCTTTGAACATTTCCTTCAGTGATTTTTGTCTCCCCTCATCCCCAAAATAGCCAAATAAAAATTTATAAAAATCAATAAAGCAAGTGTCTTAATGGTGGTTTGCTCAAAATGCTCTGGTTTTAAAGAATGGGAGAGAATAGAGACTCTCTTTTATCACTCCGGGCTTCTTTCCCCCATTTCCTCTACTTCCCTGTGGCTTTCTGCTGGTGACAATGGCTAAAGAAGGTCCCACGGCCCTTCTGTAACCATGATGGAGCATTCTCCAGTCCCCTCCTAAAGGGAAAAAGACAGATCTGTTCAACTGAGCCCTTCCTTCCTCCCTTGGCAATTTTCAAACTCCCTCCTTTCTATCACCTTCTTTTGCCCCAGCCCTTGAACACACCCCAGCCCCAACCCTAGGGTCTAACCTTTTTTTTAAGTAAACTCCTCCTACCTACCCGCCAGCTACGGGCAGCAGGGGAGTCCTGGTTTTCTCATGATGTTGCAGCAAAGGCCTGAGGTCCACACTCTGTCTCCCACGTGCCTTCAGCCACGTGTGGAAGGATCAAAGACACATCAAAACAGGTCTCCAAAGCCTCAACCTGCTGCTCAGTCGCCACAGGGATCTGCCCCATTGCTCTGGGTGGCTGTGATGTTGGTGTCCATAGATGGGGGGACACACCGATTTGGCAGCCTGAACCTGCTGGGGTAAAAGGCCACTTTTCAAAAATATGGAAGTGCAAATAGCTCATTTAACTCTCCTGATGAAAAAAAAATCCCTAACTTTAGTCAAAAGAGCAAGAACTTTGACCTTTAGAAAAACAACTGAATGACCCAGCCCAAACAGGCCAAGTAGGCTGACCCCTTCTGTTTCCTAGAGAGTTCACTCCATTGCACCACCTTCAGTTTCTCCTGGTCAGCTGCAAGGCCACCATCCCACCAGTCAAGGATGGGATGGAACCCCAGGTAAGCAAACCTGTAGGTCTGACCTAGTCAGTGGGAGTGGCCAGAGCCAAATGGCCTGGAGGCTTGGAGAGGCACAGTACTGGGTGTGTTATTGGGGAATTATTGAACTTGAGGAGGGTGTTGTGGAAACCCCCTGAAATTACAGCCTGTCACTCAGAAGTACCAGAGACAACCTGGGACTTGTGACTGACACCTGAAGTGAAGGCAACCTCGTGGGACTGAGCCCTCAATCTATAGGATAACCACAGTCCAGGTGGATAGCATCAGAACTGAATTGACTTGTAGGACACTTGCCTGGTGTCGGGAAAGACACCACGCATTTGGAGTTAGAAGTGTTGGGAGTAAAATCAGTTCTGGATTAAAAGCACATAGGAGAAAAATCTTCAAACACCCCTTCGCTAGTGCAAACACAGCACACAAATGATCAAAGAAGCCCAGGCCCTACTTTCTAATCTTATCACCTGTGGCTCTGTGGAAAAGAATTAGCAAACATACCTTTGGGTATGCACCAAGTGTTAGCAGCCTAATTTGCAAAGTCAAGAGACTGATGGATAACCCCATCTAAGCTCAACAGACTAAAAATAACACAGTAATGCTATTCCAGGAAGAACAATGACAACCAACATTATAGGTATCTTCCAGGTCCCAGGCACTATGCCGAACACTTCACACACATCCTGCCTTCATCCATTCCAAAATCGTTTCAGGTGGGTGATATTGTCCTTATTTAACAGATAAAGAATCTGAGTCTCAGAGAGGCTAATTAACTTACCCAAAGTCACACAGCTAGTGAGTGGTGGGACAGGAATTTTTGCCTAGATCTTTCTGAGTATAAAACACGTCTTTTTAACTGCTGTGCAACACTGGCTCAGAAGCTGTTTTATGAAAGTTTCTCCTTATGAGAATATTCTAGTGCACTGCCAGAAGGCAGATTGTCTCAAGGTCATCTGTCATCTTTACCATGTTCACTGTCACTGGTAACAGGATTTCATACAAGCCTGCACACGTGTGGCTGCCCTGTAGGACTGGCTACATAATGTGTGGGTCTGCACGTAATTTGGGCAAAATGAAATCTTGAGACCCCTTGTTCAAATTAAGCATTTCAAGATGATAAGAGCAGAGCATTAAATCGTGGGCTGCCTAAGTCGCATATCCATAAAGCAAGTCCTGCTTCCCAGGGTTCCTATGTTTATACCCAAATAATCTAAGATTGTCTTGAAGGAGAAACCAGAAATTCTTGAGGTAAAGAACTCATCCAGTGAGCTCTTTGGCTGCATGCTTTTTATTTATTCAACAAATATCCTGTGATCTTATGACATGAGAAACTCAAGGGTTAATTTAATGCCCCCTAACCAGACACTAGAGCCACAGCTGGACAGAATCCTGATTTTCCTGTTCCTTAAAAACAAGGGAACATCTTCATCTTGCTGGCTTGGCTCAGCAGCTTAGCTCAAAGGCAAAGGGGGAAAGTCTTTTTGTTTTTTTTTGAGACAGAGTCTCACTCTGTGGCCCAGGCTGGAGTGCAGTGGCACAATTTCAGCTCACTGCAACCTCCGCCTCCCGGGTTCAAGCGATTCTCTTGCCTCAGCCTCCCAAGTACCTAGGACTACAGGTGCTCGCCACCATGCCCGGCTAATTTTTGTATTTTTAGTAGAGATGGGATTTCACTGTTGGCCAGGCTGGTCTGGAACTCCTGACCTCGTGATCCGCCCACCTTGGCCTCCCAAAGTGCTGGGATTACAGGCGTGAGCCATCGCGCCCGGCCGGGAAAGTTCCCTTTAAGCAAACATATGGACGCATGGATCAGTCCCTGCTCCGTGATCACGGCCACCTCAGCTGCACAGAATCCTGATATTCCTGCTCCCGGGAAGCAAGGGAACGTCTTCCTCTTGCTGGCTTGCCTCGGCAGCTTAGCTCAAAGGCAAAGAGGGAAAGTCCTCTCTAAGCAAACATATGGACACGTGGATCAGTCTCTGCTCCTCCACAGGTGCCTCCTAAGGCAGTCTGCCCTTTACCAAAAACACAACGTTTTCATGCCTATTTTAATTTTGTTTCTTGCTTCCCATTGGGTTGAAAGCTAGACTTTGGGGGTGGCTGATAAGTCATTTTGAAAAGACAAATACCTGTTTTCATGCCTCCATTCTTGTGTTGTTGATTTTGGGGCCTTTCCAACCCTTTCCAAATGGTATTTCAATCCCTTGAGTGTCTAGGCTTCCTGCTTTTAAGGCCTCCCTTCTAACCCAGGGTTGCCCCATTCACCTTAAAACATTTTTCAATAACCCAGAAAAAAACAGGCTGAACATACCCAAGCTCCGGAACCAGCACCCCGCTGATGACTCCCAGGAGAAGCCAAGAGGACAAAGACAAGGATGAGGATGAGGACCCAGGACCTGCTGGTGAATGGCAACTGCTGTCAACTCACTTTCAACCTCAGCCGGTTGTCCCAGGTGTAGCCTTGGCCTTCAGAGGGCTGGTCCCCGGTTGTTACTCCAGATCACTTGGAATGTAAACAAAGTGGTTGGGCTTCCCTTCTTGGAAACCAAGACAACAGCTGGTGCGGGGCCTGGGAAAGAGGTAATTTGCCCTCTCGCTCTTGCTTCAAAGCAGCAGGAAAATCACCATGGCTCAGAGGTGTGGCTCCACAGTGCTCCCTGCTGGGCAAATTGCTCCCGGTCTGTCTGACCACTGGACAATCACGTGTGAATTTTGTGTTGAGATCTAGAGTTTACTTGCCTTGAACCCCACTGAGAGTCTTCAGAGGGAGAGAGAAAGCAAATAAAGTAAAAATGAAATCTGTATATGCTTGGTTCTCGCAACTAACAATGGCTTCCCTGTCAGAGCAGACGAGAAAACCCAGCATCTCGGCTTTGACTCTACTTTGACTTCAAAAACAGCAGTTTGAGTGCCCTGGCTCTGAATCTAGGAGGATTCTAGCATTTTCCATAAGGATGATGAGGATAGCTTCAGCTGAAGACTTTCCCATAAGGCTCAGGAAGGGGATTTTATAAACTGATCTTTCATCCAATCACAGGACTCGCACTGTGAGGACTCACAGAGTCAAGAAAGAAGATGTCAGCCATGGTTTTTCTTCTCTTATCCCACCAGGATGCGATAAATATCCCCCAACATGTCCAGTCACCAGAAAACTCCAGAAAAGAACTCCATTTCAGGAAATATAAGAATAGTTAACATTTTTATTTAGGTTACTGGAAAACACACATACCAACTACAAGGTATTATTTCTAGACCCATACAAAACCAGAGTAAGGGAACTCTATTGAGACTGATTAAATATACTAAGTGTCTCTTTAATAGTTAAAAGATCAATTTAACAACAATGTGGTCTGCTTCTGGTAACTTTTCTTTTTCTAAATCAGTTTTCAAGCCCTGGATTTTTTTTTTTTTTTAACTAATGCAATTGAAAAATCTGCTTTGACTTAAGGAATCCCTTCTTTGTATCTGAATATCAAATTCATTCTAGCTTCTCCTTGCTTTTCTTTACAAAGAACAAGGAAAAGGAATAGACAGACACGATTCTGAGAGGAGGCAGGCATCTTGGGAAAGATAGAGGATGGGCTCAAAGACTCTTCTCTGATGAAATTTCATTGCATTTTAAAAGAACTGCAGATACAGGAGTTTGTAATTTTCCCAGACAGCAGCACGGGGACATGACTGACTGTGACAAATACATTTTTGGCTTCACAAGATGAGCTGCTGCCCATCTGATTATTCTTGTAACCTCCTTGAACCCTATTAATCCTTAGCAAAGGGTAATTATTGACTGGTAGGCAGGAATGGGGATGTTCAGCTGACCACCAGAACCTTACCAAGATGACCATGACCCAACAAGCAAAAGGAAATGTTTTCTCAACCTTGGATCTGTTGCCTCCCACACCTGTTCCCTTCTGTCATCTCTATGCCCTTGCATATCTCTTTTGCGAGGTAGACAATTCAATTACACTAACATTCATCATGATAATGATAATAAGATGAGGCACAAAGAAATTAATGTAATCCTGATCCTCAGAGAGATACCAGGATAGTGAACAGACAGACAAGAAAACACCTAGCACACTCTGTTATGATGAGTTGCTATGAGAGAGGTCTGAACAAAGTGTAATAAGGACAGACTCCCTGGAAGAGGCACAACTCAAACATCACCTCTTCCGAGAAGCCTTCCTTCCTTCTCCAGGCTGACAAGGATGAGAATTCAGCCAACAAATGCTTACTGAGTGCACTGCATTAGGATCTAGGAGGACATGATGATGAACTAGTCTTCAAAGTGCTTACTTTGTAGATACAAACAGACAGTTAAATAAAATATGTAAAAGTTGTAATTGATGCAGTGAAGGAAGTAAACAAGGGGAATGAGGTAGGACTAGGAAAGAGAGACCTATTTTAGGTGGAATGGGAAGAGGAGGCCTCTCTGGGAAATATCATTCAAGCTGAGGACCAAAGCATGCTCCAGGATCAGAGGGTTCCAGTCATCTGTGGAATGGTGGTAGGTGGAGGGTAGAAAGTGGTTCTGGAAAAGAGAATGCAAATGTGGGCAAGACCGTGGGATATCTGAGGAACTGAGGTAGAAATTAGTAAGCTTGTAGGTTGAGGCTGAAGGAAGAAAAAAAAAGGCAGGGATAATACCAACATTTCTGGCTTTGAATCTCTAAACAGATAGAATTTACTGAGATGGGGAAAGTTGGGAGTGGGTACAGATGAGTTTGAAGGGAAAAAAAAATCAAGAGTTCCATTGTACTATGATAATTTCCAGACATCTATGCATTGCACAAATGGAGACATCAGTTAGGTTGTACAATATATGAATCCAGAACCTGGAAAAAAGGCCTGAAATAGAAACATACAGTTGGGAGTTATCAGGATACATGTGCTATGCAAATACCCCGGAAGTGATTCAAAGGGAATGCAGAGCCCAAGAGGAGATTGGGATTAAAACTGGGTCCGATAAAATTTTCACAAACTATGCAAGAGCATAAATGGTGAAGGGTTAAGGGAAGAAAGAGAAGAATTCCAACTAGGGAGACTTAGAAAGGATTTAAAAGGTAAATCTTAAAAAAAAAAAAAAAACAGCAAGCACTACTAAAATACATCCAACTCTAGCTTGCTGACTAATGAGGCTATAGAAGTAAGGACAAGCTGGCTGCCCCATCTGTCACTCTACAGATGACCAGGGTTGATCATGTGGAATTGACCATCTAGGCAGGCAGCCATTTCCTCCCTGTCCCTTCTGAGTTGTGCTCCCCTGTACTCTGGGATCGGTCTCCCAGAGGCACCCTGCTCTTCCTGCAGGAACCCCCAAAGTGAGCAATGAATTAGCCTCAGGTTCTAACTCTTTCCTTCATCAGTATCTTCCACAGATAATTCAAGATCTCCCCTTCATTAATCAAGCCTTTCCCTTAGCAGATGAACAGGCTTATAGCACACCCGGCCTAAAATTAAAACAACCCAACATATAATCCTGCTCTCGCCTTATCTGCTTTCCTAGTACCATCTACCTCTTGGCTACCATTTATGGAAAAAAATAATTTGCATTCATTTTCTCTCCACCCATTCTCAACCCACACCAACATGGCAGCAGCTGCCATCACTTTGCTGACCCAGCTCTGGCAAAGGCCAATGATGGCCTTGAAATTGACTAATCCAATGACTACTTTTCAGTCCTTCCACGATTTGACCTCTCCATAGCATGCAGCACTGTCGGCCACTTCAAGTCACCTGCTCACTCTTGACTCCCCTCCTTACCTCTCAGCACCCTGCACCTCGTGAATCACCTCCCTCTGCCCATCTTCGGATACTAGAGCTTCCCAGGATTCTTCTCTCAGCCCAATTCTTTTCTCCAGCTTCATGCTCTGTGCGGGTGAGCTCCCTTACATCTATAATACAAATAGCACTCCATAAAGGCCCCGGCCTCTCATGACTCTAACTGCCCAGTGAACATCTCTACTGATATCCCACTCACCACAAATGCTAAGCCAATGTGCTGAACCAAATTCACTGTCTTCTTCAAATTTAATTTCTCTCCTGAATTCCTTTTTCTGCACTTACCTCGCCCCCATTTGCTTAATCTAGAAGGCTGAGAGATGGCTTTAAGCCTTTCCACCTGCTCACACCTACTTGCACTTGGTCACCAAGTCCTTCTAAATATCCTTGGAATCTGGTAACCTATGTTCATTTCTATACCTTAATTCAGGTCATAATCTCCCACCTAAATTATTGCTGCCATCTTCTAACTAGTCTCAGTGTCTCATCCCCCTTGATATGGTTTGGCTGTGTCCCTACCCAAATCTCAACTTGAATTGTATCTCCCAGAATTCCCATGTGTTGTGGGAGGGACCCAGAGGGAGGTAATTGAATCATGGGGCCAGTCTTTCCCATGCTATTCTCGTGGTCGTGAATAAGTCTTACAAGATCTGATGGGTTTATCAGGGGTTTCCACTTTTGCTTCTACCTCATTTTTCTCTTGCTGCCACCATGTAAGAAATGCCTTTCACCTCTCACCATGAATCGGAGGCCTACTCAGCCATGTGGAACTGTGAGTCCAATTAAACCCCTTTTTGTTCCCAGTTTCAGGTATGTCAGGTATATTTAAGCATTTTGTTTTTATTGTTAATAAAGCCATGTTTTTATGTTATGGGGAAGGAGCCACTGGTCCAGAGGACAAAAGGTTAAAAGTTTTTGTTAAAAATAATTTCTTTGACAGTGAATAGTGAATCATTCATACCCCTTTATTTGGCTGTTACATTCTATGTGCAAACATGTATTTCCTAAATATAGATTGAATGTAATCGGTGACATCTTTACCCACAAACTGGAAATATGCATAATACCGATCTGCCATGGTAAATAACAGACTTGTAACTATTAAAAACAGGTAAGGAAAGAAAAGAAAGGCAATTTCCAATGAGATTTGGTTGGCTTGCTCTACCTTGTGTTGCTCTACAATTGAGTCACTGGAATTAATTTGTTGTCCTGATAAAAACACAAACACAATGATAATCAGTGTCTTGGTCTCAGAAAGCAGAGTCAACTGATGCAAGAAAATAAGGGAAAACACTCATGAAGATATAATTTGCAAGGCCTTGGGTTGTGTGTACAAAAGTGTTCTTTCACCTCTGAACATATCTTAATATTTGCCAGTGGAATAGAACAGAGAAATATCAACATATACGTACCTTTGGCTTGAAGTTGACAGACTACCTGACTTCTTGAATCAACAGAGCAATGCAGTGGATATTCCAGAAAGGATTTATCTAATTCATTGTTCACTTTTCCCCAGGTAAGGACTCCATGGGAAATAACACTTGCAGTAGTGTGAAAATGGCTGCTGTCAACACTGAAAATATCAATAATAGCTACACTCTTTTCTCAATATATTTATTTATTATTCCTTCTGACCCCTTCCATTATACTCACCACTCTAGATAGAAATTAGATTAATGTAACTAATTTCTCTCTCTAAAGCAGGACTTTCAGATAACCATCTTTCCATTGGACATGGCACCCTTGGAAGGACTGGAATGAAGAGAAGGGCTTCTGTCATATGTACTTGGTGACTATGTGAGACACAGCTAAAGCTGAGGAAGATGGCTAGGCACGGTGGTTCACGCCTATAATCTCAGCACTTTGGGAGGCCTAGGCAGGCGGATTATCTGAGGTCAGGAGTTCAAGACCAGCCTGGCCAACATGGTGAAATCCTATCTCTACTAAAAATACAAAAATTAGCCAGGCATCCTGGCGCGTACCTGTAAACCCAGCTACTCAGGAGGCTGAGGCAGGAGAATCACTGGAACCCAAGAGGTGGAAGCTGCAGTGAGCTGAGATCATGCCACTGCACTCCAGCCTAGGTGACAGAGCAAGGCTCTGTCTCAAAGATAAATAAATAAATAAATAAACCCGAGGAAGATGATGACCTTGAATTCTCCCCAGCCTGCCCATCAGAATCCACTTTCCCTGTCTTAAAGGGCAAACAAAAAAAAAAATGACTATTTCTGGAGAACAGGATTGGGGCCGGAGATAGTCTTTTACTTTTTTACTTTATGCCATTTCGTAATATTTGAGGTTTTTATTTTTTAAGATATAGCTTTATTTATTTCCTTATTTCTAACAAATAAAAATAGTATGTATTTGTGCTATACAACATGAACAACATGATGCTTTGATATAGACAAACACTGTGGAATAAAATAAATCAAGCTAATTAATGTATCCATTACCTTACATACTTATCATTTTTTGGTGGTGAGAACACTTAGAATCTACTGTTCTCCCAATTTTCAAGTACACAGTCAATTGCTGTCAACTATAGTCACCATGCTGAACAATAGGTCACTTAATGTTATTCCTCCTGACTACCTGAAATTTTGTATCACTTGACCAGCAAGGTATAGCATTTTACTACAGATGATAGCTTTGTGGATGCCTGGATATTCTGATCACAAGCAACCAGACTCATTATTTTATTATCTTTCAAACATTTGAATTTGGAAACAGTGGTAGATGCTGTGACATGCTACCCAGATCCCTTTCCCCCCATATTTAGGACTGAATGATTCATTTGCCCAGCTGCTGGGCATGTTGATAAGTGACAGCTCTTAACTATATTCCCCCCAACCCCAAGCCTTGCCCCGTACCGAGGTCCATGTCCTCTGTTCCAGCACAGCCCCATTCAATGGCTGGTTAATGTAGGGGTAGAAAGGCCAAATCTCTTTCCTCAATTCAGGATCATTCTGAAGGGCCATCCCTGTTCCAGAGCTCCTTGTGGGTTGGCAGGCTTTGGTGCTACTGTTTCAACCTCTCCCTCTGCCCACCCTGGCTTCCCTCATTCCTTCGTGAGGATTTATGCTGAAAGCTCCTCCCAATAAACTCCATGCACACAAGTCTCCATCTCAGAATCTGCTTCCCAGGACCAACCAATGACACCTCAACCCCAGTGTATCAATACTTGTGAAAAGATTCTAAAGTTCAGTGCTCTCAGACTAATAGATAATGAGTTCTACATTTGAAATGTTAGCAATTAATTATGATCTAAAAATCAATGATCCTTCAAATGCTAAGATTCTATGATGATTTTATAAATATCTGCTGATTGATGGGATTGAGTTCCAGAAAAATACTGGGAAAATAGATTCAGTCTATAATTCCATTACTCTCTAATCTATTCTTAGAAATTAGCCCAATATTTATTCTTCACACTTTTTCTAGACCATATGTTGCATATAAATAGAAAAAATGATAGCTGAACCAATCCCCCAGGTACCATCAGCCACTTTAGAATGTCTGAGATGTGTGTTGTTGGTTGATAACCATCCATTTCACTCTTGAACAAATTTGTCTAATTGGATTTTGTTCATGTTGATGTCCATCCACTTTCCTAAGAAATCTATCAGATTCCAACTGTTCTTTCTTAATTAATTTTTTTAGAGACAGGGTCTTGCTATGTTGCCCAGGTTGGAGTGCAGTGGTTATTCACAGGCATTGTTATAGCTAGCTCACTGCAGCCCCCAACTCCCATTCTCAAGAGATCCTCTCACCTCAGCCTCCTGAATAGCTAGGACTACAGGTGCACACCACTATGCCCAGCCCAACTGTCCTTTTAAGTAAAGATTGGGATTAAACACAATCTACAGCAGTTAGCTTTCCATGATATCTAAGAGAGAAGAATGATTTTCTTCTTTTCTCTGTTTTCTTTTACCTATCTCCCTTCATGTACTACTACTTCTTCCATTTGAAATTATCTTGTTTGACATCTACAAATAGGTCTGACAATCATTTTCAATTAACTAAACTTATTCTCACTTTTTTTATGGTGACATTTTCTTTTGAATGTCACATCTCCACTGAAAGAATAACTTCTTTCTGTAATAATTGCTGTCCTTCTTAAGGCATTGCCTCTTAAATTCTTTAAGATTCTTTAAGAATTTAAGATTCTTACATTATTTTTTCTCCAGAGACACTAGGCTATCTTGCTTTCTTTGAAGGAAATTATTGAAGACACTCACTGGAGCAAAAAATAAAAATAAAAAATAAAAAGCAAAGGAAGGATCCATGAAATTTTAAGGAAATGTGGATTAATTGCAAAATATGGATAATACAAAACACAGTACAATTAGATGACAAAAAACAGAACAAAAAACTCAATAACAGCATAAAATCAAAACTTCTCTAAGTTTCAGTTTTTTCATCTCTAAAATGAGATAATATTCCCTAGGGGATTTTCAAGGATGAAATGAAGTCATATATATATAGCCACATAAGCTTGGCTGATCCTGTTTATATTTGTTTATGGTGATATGGAACACTGTAGATATATGTCAATTGCCTCACTCTTACCAAATTCTATACTTGGTGGAGAAAGCTTTTATAATCAAAAGAGAATGAAATGCCATGGGAATTGGGATTCCCTAAGGATTGAAGGGCTTCCAAAGGGAGTCAGACCACCAGTGTGGACAAAGTGCTGACATTTACTGCCATCTGTTGGGTGATGAGCAAACTGTCCCACTCTTTAAAACACACAGAAATACGCTTCTGGAAGATTTCTTCCTCGATTCAAAAGGCATCCTTAGCGCATCACTGTTTGCATCTGCTATGAAATAAACATCAGCCCCACTCCTAGAGGGACAAGACCAGTAGCTGTTTCAGGAAAGAGCGTAAGTTAAGTCGCAACCCTAAACAGCCACATCTGAAGGCTGCAAAAGAAAACATAAATTCCAGGGGCTGCTATAAGCTCAGCTACATTTGCCACTACAAAGCACATACCCAAGGCTCAATTCAATATCCCAAAGGTTGGGACCCATGTGGTCATGCCCTGTGCTCTTTCAAAGCACTGCCTCTAGACCAGACAATGCTATTGGCTTCCTGACTACCAAACCAATAATTACAAAAGACCTCTCCATTAAGTACAACCCAGACCAAAGTTAAAGAAAATAACAAGAAGTGCTTGGGGGGTGGGG
Organism: Nomascus leucogenys; assembly: GCF_006542625.1. Lineage (NCBI taxonomy): Eukaryota > Metazoa > Chordata > Mammalia > Primates > Hylobatidae > Nomascus > Nomascus leucogenys. Next base: position 95,674,141 of record NC_044395.1, read on the forward strand.
GGAAAGGTAGCTTGAATGATCTTTTTTTTTACATAGAAATGAGATTTTGAATAATTCTTCAAATCCAAAACCACTAGGCAGTGGTATATACCAAGAGAATGGTATGCACGCTTTCAATCTCTCAATAACTTCCTTGGAGAGGTAAGGGGTCAGGCAGGTAACATGAGAAAAGTAGTCCCAGAACAGACTGTGCCCAACCTGAAAGGCATATGCCCTATCTCAAGAGATGGCCATTCCTCAGCCCCAGTTAACCCCTCCCTTGCTGGACTAAGAGGTATGGCCTAGTAACTACAGGCATGGATCCCAGAGCCAGGATGCTTGGGTTGAAGGCCTAGCTTTGCCACTCACTGGCTGTAAAATCTTGGGCAATTCGCCTACTCTTTCCGTGCCTCAGTTTCTGTACCTGTAAAATGAGGCTAAGAGTCACTCCTGCTGCATCATATTGTTGTGGGGATTAAATAAATTGATACACATTAAAGTGTTTAAAGCCAACTAGGATATAATCACTCAATAAATGGTACCAAGATAAAAGGGAAGGTTCTTTGTCATCAGGTCTCCCAATTTTTAAGAGAAGCCAGAATCAGGATTTTTTTTTAAGGTAAAACTAAGTATAGGTGAACAATTAAAACATGTGCAAAATCCTCTGTGAGCCTAAAAGAATATACCCATGGGCCACACACAGTCCACAGGCACCCAGTACCTCATGTCCAGTGCTGGGAAAAAGGCAAAGCGGGAGGCAGACAGGTCTCAGATTCACTTCCAACTTCGTCACCAGCTCTGTGATCCTGACAGCACAGTGGCTGGGAACTTGGGATGACAGAACCACATGACAGAAAGTCCTGTGCCAGATTACAAACAGCAAGTGACAGATGGCCCTCCTGACCAAACGTAAGAGAAGAAAGTACTCTCAGTGATTTAAGTGAAGCCTCTAATATAGAGGGGGGCATGGGGACAGCATCTCCCTCCTTGACCCCAAACACTTCATTCAAAGTCTTTAACATTGCCGTCATCTATCCTAGAGACCAGGATTGACACAGATCAAGTCTAGCCACCAAATTGAGTTCATTCCCTTCATTCCATTTTCAAAGGACAGTTCTTGCTCAGTGAGTCCATACTCTAAAGCAACTGTTGAGATTGCCAAAAATACCAAACAGCAGTTCAGCAAACAGTGGTCACATCTGTTTATCTAAGTGAGACATTAAACACGTGAATGAAAAATAAATAAATATCAACATCATTGAGAAACAACCCTTTAAAAGAAAAACCAAAGCATTAAGAAAATGAGGTCTTCTTTTTAAAATTTTAAAGATCTTCCTTTCATTCTCCTTTAATACTGTGGGCCCATTGTCTTTTCTGACATCATTTAAAGCCAACCAGACAGATTTATAATGAGATGCTAGTCCTTTTCTATTCTACCGACAAAATATGTGGCCCATCTGCCCCCAGTCAATGATGGAGCACATGAAGATGGAGCAAAGAGATATTTTTAAACATTCCTTTAATTAATTCATTCCAAGGAGTTGGCACTTGGAGAGTTGCGGGGTGAGGGGCGGGCAGAGGGAGGAGAGAGCAAGCTCATGATCGTGGTAAATAAAGAGATTTGCCATAATCTGGATTCTAAAACCCTTTCTATGAAGCATCCTGCCTGGCCCCCAACAAGCTGTTAAGGGCATGAAATCAAAAGCTGCAAGCAAGGCATGTCTGGTGTTTGTTAGATGTTTCTTCAGACTGCGAAGACAAGTTCTTTAAATGCAAGCAAAACTAAAATTTTATCTTCAGAATAATGCTTCTGCCTACTATTCCTAGAAGATTTAATACTATCAGTGTTTTAGTAGATTAAAATAATTGTAGCAGGCCACTGAAATGAAGAATAGATTCAGCTCATGCCAAGAGGCAAGCCAGTCCAATGGGAGAAAAATTCAATATGAGAAACAATTCAGTTTGCCTTTAAAAGGGGGGAAACCAGACATCAGGGCATTGTGTGACACAGCCATGGAGGAGGGCAGGGAGGGGAGGATTTACATTGAAATCATTCTGTGTTGAGCTTCAAATCATGAAAAAGCTTTGCAATTCTGGAACTGTAGGATTTATGGCACACTGACCCAGAAATCTCACACTTAGCTGTTAAATATATTGCTCGTTTTTTGCAGCTGAAGCATCATCGCTTAAGGACTTTTCCTTGCTGACACGTCCTTTAAAGCCAAAGCCAAAGGAGACACAAAACACCTAATTGTGTTGCATGGAAGAGGAAAAGAAGTGGCCACTGATACTGATGAACAGATTTGTCTTTTGGTTTTTAATAACATGGAGTTTCTGCCTCACAAGTTTCATCTGGATTTAGAAATTATTTCCTGAGAATTAAGCTTTCAATTACTCACAGCGACTGTCTTAGTAAACATGAAATGGTTTTCTCATAGCTCTACTAATATCTATTTTCCCCAAGGAGGTTGATTTCTATATTATTGAAAATGAGAAATGAAAATTCCAGCCAAGCCTGAGGCATGCAACCTGCAAACCCCTGTAGACCATAAGCCCCATATCCTTTACTCACTTTCCAATAAGTCCACTCTGTAGGCTTTTCCTCCTGCTGACCTCAAATTCATTCCCAAGGGGAGAAGCGAGGGGACAATGGTTATGGTTTGCTTTTATTTGCTTGAAATAATAAATTCAAGGGGTCTCCCTTGCCAGGGTTTTTCCACTGTCAGCAGTTTTCTCTTTCCCTTGCTCTTTAAGTCAAACTGAAGCCCAAGCCCTCATGGCTGGCTTTCGCCCTGACCCCTTGGCTCCTGGGAGCTGATCAGAAGACAGATTGCCTTGGGTCTCTGACATAGAGAGTGACCTAGCCACCCCCCACCTCCAAGAAGATATTTATAAAATGCCTGCCTCTTCAGCATCTGGGCACTCCACTGTGACCCAGTCAGTAATGGACACTAGCCTGGCTGCCACCAACTACTTATAATCTCTTTCCAATTTGGGTCAGGGACCTAAAAGCCATCTCCGTAATTCTAGCCATGACAGGGAACTCAGAAAAAAAGAATGCTCAACTATTAAATTAGACCTTGCTTTGCAGGAAAATACCTCTCAGAGCCTGGGAACTACCAAAGAGTCCACTATTGATTTTTATGGAAACTGGATGCTAATAATCTCAATTCCAAATAATCAAAGCCCTCAAAAAAACCAGACTGTGGTGGCATATGCTCTGCACAGGCAAAGACCAATGCACAGGTTACAAAGAGAATATCCTAAAAGGCAATTTGCAGGATAGGTACGCCAAAAGTTTGAGAGAGAGCCAGTAATCTGCACCAGCCATGCCCAGCACACATCCTTTTCAGATGATAACCCCAAAGCTTTGCCAAGTCTTGTAATCTTTCTGGAAAGATGGTATTCCCTATATATAATTTTACCCTTAAAGTCTATTTTTGTTGGACTGCCTACTTCACAGAGTTACTGGAAGAATCAAATGTGATGAGGTACACGAATGAGCTTTGAAAGTGAAGTGTTAAACAAACATAAGATGTCATTATTGCTTCTAATAATTCTTTAGAAATTGGTAATTAACATGTTCTGCTGCTGATAATTACATCACCAAATAAATGTGAACCAGAATGGTCAGTTTCCCATATTATCCTATTCCCCAAACATTCTGGATCAAACAGAGTTGAGCTGAAAACATATAAATTGAAAGTATATAACTATATTGCTATTTTTGCTTCCTTCTCAGTAATGTATGTTTCAAGGAAACAATTTCAATATTGTTGAAGGGCAAAAGCTAACAAAGGAGACAGCCTGAGGAGTCTTAGTAAATGTTTCTTTACAAGGCACATTAACCAAAGATGTTAGAAGTTGCAAGAGATCTCATGAGTCCACATGAACAATTTACTAATAAAAATCCTTGACTGGATGGAGCTAGACTTCTAAAAGGCAGTCCCAGACTATTTCTGTATCCCCCCAACTCGGAGTTCCTCACATGTGAGTTCCACTCAACAAGTGCTCAGTAAATGCTCCTGGAAGAAAAGAAGAGAAGAAGAAAGGAAAGACCAGGGCTTCTGAGAATGTCACCTGCTCATCAGTTACTGCTGTTAAATAATAATGGGTCACAGATCCTATATTTGTTTCCCAGCCGTTCAACTTTTTTCAATTCTTTCATCTCTTAAATATAAGTTCCTCTGGTGAATCATTTCTTAACCACAAACAGTGCAGAAAGATGGGATTAATTGGATGGGAATCTTTCTAAAATGCTGAAAATCACTTTGGCTCTACATCGAATGTCACATCATTTGACAGCTTTCATTTAGGACAAAGGTAAAATAAACATACTTAGTTTGGGGCTGTTGTCGTAACCTCTCTTTCTCTATCTGGTCATAAAAATAGGGAGTGAGCTGGATGCAGGATTTGGAAGACTAATATCATCCATCTTTTTCACAGATGTTTTCCACCCTACCCTTTACAAGAAGGATAAGTCTAGAAGGTCCATGAAGGCAACCAGAAATTCTTTCATATCTTTTCTAATATAAAAGCCTTTTTAATTAAACATGGGAAGGCACTGATCTTGATCCATATGGGCTCCTAGTATCTATTTCTAGAGATCTGTTTTAGCACAAGGTACCACCCTCCTTGTACACAGGTGTCTTGCTGAAACATCTTTTTGGAGAAACAATAATCAAAAAAGTCCAAACTGCAAAATAGGGCAAAGGGAGAGACAAAATTTCATGCAATGACAAGATGCCAGATGCCTTTGGAAGGACTCTGGGGGACAGAAAAGGAATGAATTCCTTCTCCTGGACACAGAGAGACAGTTTTAGAAATATTTTCCTTCTATTGGAGATTGCAGTCTAGAGATCTGGCTTTGGATACTAGCTCTTCAGCCTGCTTAGAGATCCATTCCCCTAAAACAAGCCCGCGGAGTTGGCAAAATTTCTTAGGAGAAACAGGAAAATGCCAACACCACCACTTGAGCCCAGAGAAGCCCCTGATTTGCTTTTCACATAACATGGATCTTGTGATCGCTTGCAAGTGAGTAACTGCAATTTTGGGAATTAACCAAAGGTCTGAGCTGCCCAGTCTTTTCATTGCCACTCAGGTTCTACGAAGCCCAAAAAGTTTTCTGGGAGATACTGGTCCAAGGACTCTGTTTGTGGACCTTTCCTTTGATGTGTGAGTATTCAAAGAATCCTTTTGCCCCCTGCAGCCCCTTCTGTCTCTTGCTAAAGACGGTTGTCTTTAGTTATCACTGCGAGGGAGCTTTCCCCATGCCAACTGCAATCTCGGGAGGCAGGACACGACTCCAGACCCTCGGGCTGAATAGGGAAGCCAATGCTATCCCTGCCCGCTGGAGTCTGGCGACTCCTGCCCTTGTCCCAAACCACACGTTTTCCCGCCTCCCGGGAAGCACCCAAATCTCTTCCACCCTTCTTTAGAGCTAGCCAGGGAGATTCCGCCTTCCAGGGACAAGGAGCGATCGGAGCGGGCCCAGCATCTCCATGGCGACTCTGCAAACCTGGCGTTCGAGGCCGCGCGCGCTGGTCCTTGCCCTGCCCCAGGGCCCGGTCTTGGCTCATTCATTCCGGGCCGGCACCACCTGCAAGCCCGCCTCGGGCCTGGGGCGCCGCGCTCCAGGCGCTGCTACCCCGGTGTCTGCTCACACTGTGCCCAATCCCCTATTGTTTTGAAATCCCAAAAGTAACCTCAAGAGGATTTCTTCCTCACACTCTCACGCCCCCAGCGCACCTTACCCTTTTAATCAAAATAAAACAACCCTCAGCCTCTCGCATTTTCAAAGGATTAAGCAGCAATCTCCAAGAAAGAAAATCAATCCCCTCCCCACTATCGCATCCGCAGCCAAGCCACGGCTCCGCCACCACCTCCGAGGCCCGCCGCCGACGCCTCTCTGTCCGCATCCCGGATAGGGGCGCCACCACCCCGCGCGCGACCCCGCTTTCCCGCGAGTACAGATAAAAATCCCCTCACCCTTCCGTGGATGCCATGGTCTGGGGAACGCCCCCTCCTCTTCAGCACTATCCGGCAGCTGTGGGCAGGGGAGAGAGCGGCCGCCGGGATGAGCGCGAAGTGCTGCCGGGAGCGGTATTTAAGAGGAACCTCTACCCGCCCTTCCACCCGCCTCCGGGGTAAGCCCTTTAACGCCTCAGCGGGCGCAGGAGGCTCCTGCCGGCGCTAATCCGCGTCCCGGCTCTCCACGGCGCGCGACCCGCGCTCCCCTCCGCCCGCGGGGATGGCGCTTGGCGGGGAGCTCCGGGGGCTCCGAGGGTGGCTTCCCCGAGAGAGCGATGCGCCCAGGGCTGCAGGAGGGCGCACGCCTGCGATGCGCCCCTGCAGCCGCTGCCACCTGTGCTTTGCTGCGGGGCTCGCGGGCGCGGCGAGTGGCGGGAGCAGAGAGTGGTGGCAGAGGACGGTGAGCGTGCGTGCGCGTGTGCGGGTGTGTGCGCGCCGGGGGAGGCGGCGGAGGCCGCTGCGCCCTGGCTCGGCGCCGGCCGGGGAGGGATTGCAAGGTTTAGCCCCGCCGGAGCTGGGGATTTGCAGGCGATCCCTCTCTATTTTCGTCGAGAGCTGACATCACCCGCGCCGCCGCCTCGGGCAACTCCTTTAACCGCCGCCCCCCGCCCCCATCTCCAGTCGCGGTCCCTCCTCTGCCATCCCTCCCCCCAGCCTCTCGCCATAAATTAGCCAAATAAGAAAAGAGGCCCCGCCGCTAGTCCGGGAAAGCCTGGGCAGCCGGTGGCAGGAGCCCAGGATCTAAGGAGTAGCTATTGTTTCCCCTGAAGCCCGCGTGGCCCCGGGTCACCCCGTACGGGGTGAAGCGCAGGCGACGGCGCGGAGACCCGGGATGCCCCTCCGTCTCCGCCTCCCTGGAGCAGCCCCTGGCGCTCCCTCCTCACTCCCCGGAGCACCTGCTTCAGCTCACACTCACCCCCAAACTCACAGGCGGGCACACCCACCCCATCCTCCCACGTCTGGGGGTCCCAGGTCCCGCGGAGTCGAGCGGCTGAAACACGCGGGTGGTGCAGCCTAAACGCGGCCCAGCTGCGCGCCCTCCCCCGCCGAAGCTCGAATAAATCTCTGGCCTTCAATTATTCAGCGAGATTAATATTAATGCAGCTCCCTGGGGGCGGCAGGCGGGGTGCAGGGGAGGCCGGGAATTTTTTTTTTTTTTTAAGGCCGAGAGAGGTCGGCCTCGTGGGTGCCGGCTGAGAAGGCGCGGAGAGTTGGCCCAGGGGTGAGTGGCGGGGGACGGTTCTCCACCCACTCGGCGCTGTTCGCCGCCTGCTTCCGTGTCCCGGGGGCGGCGCACAGAGACAGATGGGCTTGTGCAAGGGAGAGTTCGAGCCTTCCGGACGCCTTTGCATAAAAATGACGAGACCTGTGCAGCTGTGATTATCTCTGGAATACAGCAGGAACCTAGGGTACCACTACTTGCCGACCCTGTGAGCGCAGAGCAGGCAAAGCCTCACTTTCCTCGTCTAGGCAATGGAACCCAAAAGAACTCACTTGGAGGGCCACAGGAGAATTAAACAGACTCTCTTTTTCCCCGGGGTAGACGATCTTCGGATTTGCGCTGTGCTGGACCTTGTTAGACGATGGAACGCGACCGGCCGCGTGCAAACTCTCTGAGCAGGGCCCAGGGATGGTGGCAGAGGAGCCGGATTCCCAGCAAGAGCGACTGGTAGTTAAATGCCAGGCGCTGATATCCGAAGGCTTGAGTTCTTCACCACCTTCTAGCTGAGTAACCTGGGGCAAATTCCTCCATCTCTTTCTTCATCCCACCTGTAAAATGGGACTATCTTCTCCCACTTCTCTGTGCTAAGAGAACTAAATGAAATGGAGAAGATATGTAAAACTCCTAAAGTGGCGTCTGGCACCCAGTAAACCCTCCAAAAATGTTCAGTGCATTCTCAGAGTCCTTAGAAGATAGTTCACTGGACAAAATATCCAAGTATGAATAGACAGATGAGAAAAATAACAAGAAAAAGAGGGGGAAACACATTAATCGAATTTTAAAAATAAATCTCTGCTCACCTCCTTCCTTTACTCTCCTTTCCAAAATCTGAATCCAAACGTCATCCTCCATCCATGCCTTTCTCCATCTCTCCCCTCCCCTCTTCTCTCTCAATCCTGTCTGCACCATTAGAATAATCATGTCTGTACCTTACTCATCCTAGGTTCCTTCAGAACCACTCTAACTTTGCATTTTCTTTATTTAAAAAAAAATGCCATAAGCATCTCTTCATCTTAGGGCATTTCACTTTGGGTACTCTCCTCTTCCAAAAAATTAGTTACTGTTTAACCTGGTAAATGTGTTTAAAAATAACTTGTAGATGAAGAGCTACCTTCTTTCACTTTAGTAGTATGTTTGACACTCGCTCCTCTTAAGCCCCGTCAAGGGTAAGTGTGTGATTTTGTATCTGAAGTTGTCACATATACAAACTTTACAGTCTAATCGTCTAACTTTACAAGTTAGGGTTTTTTATTTCTCTTTTTGCTGAGGTGGCAACTGGAAAAGAAGCCATCGCAATCTCTCGCGGACCTAGATATTAATCATCGCAGGAGCACTACTCTGCTATTAGCACCCCCCTTAACATGAGCATGAATGAACTACTCCATCACAATCCCTCAGTCTGTGCACACAGGCTTCAGGGGCTGAGCTGTGCCATTCATTCACGCTCACTGCCAAGAGCAAGGCACCTGATGGTACATAAATACAAGGTAAAAGGAAACAGAAAAAGGGATGGAGTTGTTTTCACTCTTTTAAACATTCAATTTAAAAACTCTTCATTATGTTTTCAATGCTCAGGACATGAGAGAATCCAGGTGAATCATCCAGCATGGCCGAATTAGATGGAGTCGTCATTCCAGTTTCCCACTTTCTCTGTAAGCCCTGACATCCCCTTCCACACTTGAGAAACATTTGCATTCAGCTGCCCTGGAAGACCAGGTCTATTAAATCACATGGACTATGCCACAGATAATTCTGGCTAACGAACATTAGCTAGAAGAAACTGGTTCTCTTTTTTCATGCCAGAGGGCTTTTGCCAATATTCACACCAATTATTTTTTAACAAACTGGAGCAGTTATTTTCAACACTGGCCGTCCATTAAAATGTTCTGAGAGAGCCTTTTAGAAAATAGTAATACTCAGGCCACCTTTCAGCGATTTCTGGTCCATCCATCTTGGGGGTTAGGCGGGAGCTGACTTGGGCATTTTTAAAGGACTTCCCCAGGTGATTGAGTCCACTGTGCAGCCAGAGTTGGGAAGTGCTTGACTAGAGGTGGTTCAACAACGTAGAGAAGGGTCTAGAAATAGGGCCCCAAGAAGTAGTTGGAGCATGGTACATTTAGCCTTCAGAAAGAAATTGCTAGAATACAGGGCTGATCCTCTTGCCTTTAAATACAGGGAATAAAAAACTTTCCAGGCAAACAAACACTTGCATGTTATTCTAGATAACCAATGTGAGCAGCTACAAAAACATAGAGTTTTCTCCCTATGTTGTGCACACACAGAGCATTAGGGGTTAGCTACTGTACAGCATGTGACCATGCTGAATAAAAACTCAGCTCTGGGTCAGACAGTCCTGCCTTAAACACTATCCCCGCCAAGTATTAGACTCTGTGTTACCTTATTCTTGGCACAGGATCTTAGCTTCCTCATCCCCAAACTGGAGAAGATAATAATGATCACCATCAGGGTTGTTGTGATGATTAAATAGAATATGTGTGGGAAATGCTTACATCTTTTTCATGCTCAATAGAGAACCATCCTGGACACATGGGAACAGCAGCATTCACCCAGTGTAATTTACAGCTGAGCTGTCTTGAAACCTAGCCTCCCTACCTACCGTGTGACCCCAGGGTCTCCTTTTAATCTTCACAGCAAACTACAAGTCTCTTAGCCGGCAATAAGTTGACAGAACCTTGGAAGAAGAACAGAACAAGGCCAACCCCACAAGCTGCAGGAACACTTTGGAATTTGCTGGCATCTCTCAGTCTCCTCTAGGGACTCCATAGTCATGGCGAAAGCAGAAGACTGACATTTACATATAGATCTACCTTTCTTAAGTCTAGCTGATGGGTTCTCAAACTTCAATGTCAATAAGAACTACTCCGCAGGACTGGATACAAGAAAATCAACTGTACCATATTCTGATAGGTGATGTAAGGGATTTTTAAAAATGAATTTTGATCATAAGGGTTTTTTTCTTTTTTGCCTTATTGATTCTTGACTGAAAACTTAACCCAGGTTCCCAGAAGTGAGTTACTATAGTTGAGTTAAGGTAGTGTGTGAGCTAGAACTTTGTGGTAGTTGTATGAGCTTAGCATTTCCTTAGTAATTCCTATATGCATAATGTACTGCACCTTATATATGGTACTTTGATTCTTAAGATGACCTTCTGCAGAAAATATTATTAAACCACCATTTTACAGAGGAGAAAACTGAGACCAAGAGGAATTAAGGAATTTGCCCAAGGTTATACAGTCAGTGGTTGTATTTGTTGGAGTCCCAGCTTAAAAAAAAAAAAAAAAAAAAGATGGCATATTTAAATTAAGTAAAGTGTGATAAGTTTAATAAAGGAGTCATTTAGAAGGGTGTGGGAGGGGGTAGGAAAACTCTAAGGGATAGGGCAGACTCCCTGGGCTACTAACAGTAGGGGACAATTGCCCATCCTAAGCCAAAGGGAGAGTACCAGGACCCAGAGGAGAGTTCTGCATGCAGGAAGCCACTCGACAGGAGCTGAGACTGTGGCCATAGCAGCCTGCTAGAAGGGGGTCCGGGAATAAATACCCCAATGCCCACTTTCCTCCAGTCCTTCTTTTCCTTCCAGGGCTCTATACTGGCCAAAGCCAGACGGAAGCTGGAGGGCAGGAGAGTCCACTGAAACAATTCACATGCAGTCCTTGCAGTCCAACCTCCCTGAGAAACAGAGGATGGAGAAGGGTGAAGAATGGCTATACAGGGCTAATGGATGAAGCCAGGGTTTGAGATTAAGCCGTCTTCCTGCAGAACCTTGCTTTTTAACCTCTCTTCTATGCAACTTGGAGTGAGGAAGTTTTAATTATTGGAACAGGTAGCCCCCATAACATGTGGGACCTCTCTACTATGGGGTTTTCCAGCAGATAAATAGACTTGGTCAGACTATTTACTAGAAATCAGAAGAAGGTATATTTATACTATGGAAGAAGTCACAATATGGCCTCAAATTTTTCAGTCCTAAATGCTACAATTTTCAACATTCTTTGGCGATTATTGTAGGAGCTTAGTTGGACCAAAGAAGAGACAAAGATTCCCTTATATTGGGCTCTTTTAAGGGATTCATCCCCTGTCTTGGTTCTCCTGCAGAATGCTTCAGATTGGTCATTGCAGCTCCACATAAGGGAGGTTGGGTGGGAGGGAACTCCTAATATAGAAAAGAAAAAAAAAAAAGTCCTACGTTGCTTTCCCATGAAAGGCTGCTGAATAAAACCATTCCCCCTCATGATGACAACAAAGGAGAAATGTTTCAATGTTCAAAGTTTATCAGAAGAAAGTGACCTAGAGAGAGAAATAACAGCCAAGTGACCCAAGGGTTATCCACGCAAAAGTCGCTGTCATTTAGTAATGTCTGAGAAATATGAATTTGACTTTTCCCCCCAAGTGCAATTACTGTTTCATCTGCTTTGCTTTTTAAGATTATTGATGCTCTCCAAAACTTAGTAATGAGAAAACTATCCACCATCAGCTCGTTGGGTGGGGTAGTCATATTCGTGGTTCTTTGCAAAGTCAGAACCACTCTGGGAACAGATTTGTCCTTACAGACTTTCCACACAGCTGTTCTTGGTAAAGTAAATCTAGGCTTTGGAGCTGAGCAGGCCTGTATTCAAATCCCAGTTTCTACACAAGTGACATTGAGTGGGTCACCTAATCTCATTGAGCCTAAACTCCCTCCTCTGTAAAATGGAAATAATTCTTGTAGCTTCAAAAATTATATATATAAAGCAGATATCACAGGTCCTGGCATGTAGTATGAATACACTGTGTGAATACAATGTCCTCTGCCTCCCTAAATAACCAAGGAATTATAAGCTGTGTGTCTGGATCTGTCTGTAACACTTTGACCCAATCATTAACTATAAGACTAGACACCTTAATTTTTTTTTAATTAAGTAAAACAGAGGACACAGTAAGGGCTCCTTCATATGACAACTAATATGAGTTTGCTAGTTTTAAAAAATATGAGCTATTTTAGGATGAATGAAAAACATGAATGAAAATTATTACATAGTGTTCCAGTTTCAGAGGAAAGATACTATCCTCTGACAGTGTTGGTTCTGAAGCCAAGAGCATGAAAGAGAGAAACTGGAGAATCCTGAAACTAAATTGAAAATGAAAAGATTTCAGAAAGATAAGTGGGTTTAGAGCAATAAGTAGCAGGAGGAGAATGTTCACAGTGGCACCACCAGGACTTTGAAGTAAAAATGCTAATGTGGCCACAGAAGTTATAACAGTCTTCCGAGTTAGACCGACCTGGAAACCATCCATCTTGACCATGTTTGGAGCAGTGAGATTCAAATTGAGTTCATCATTCTTTCTTTCCATTTTGAGTGACCTTGAGTAAGTTACTTAACCCTCTGAGCATCAGTGGGTATAGCAGGGACCCCATCCACTGGGCTTATATGAGAACTGAATGAGGCTATGTCACATAAAGCACTTAGCGCAGTTCCTGGCACACTGAGCTGTTATCATCTTTATGATGTCAGCTTCCTAGCTGCTGCACTCTCATCACCCAAAAGATCAGTGGTAATGCTTTGGTTTCAACAACACAGTACAGCTACAGATAAGCCAGCCTGTAGCCCTGTCAGTCTGGTGGTGGTCACTGAATAGAGACTCAAGGGAATCATCCATCTTAAGGGTGTTTGGAGCTGTAAGATACAAGCTGAGTTCATTCACTCTTCTTGTTAACACACATTAGCAAAAGAGAAGTCAGGGAGTTCTATTTTTACCTCACTCACTTAGCTGATGAGAAAAAAGATATTACTTCATAGAAATCTCAATTCAGACTGAGAGCTTGGTCTAAATATAATCCATTCTGCAGGCAGAAATCGTCTCATTAGGTAGAGGGCTCGAGAAGGCTGAAACAGTGGATAGCTACGCTTACTGCCTGATGAATTCTAACGGAAAAAGTGTGAATTCGTCCCATTTGTTTAGTATAGATGAAGAAAGGAGACAATGGAAAAAGATGAATTGTGAGTTCTCACTATATCATTCCCTCTGTCAGCATTTCTACTACAAGATGACTTGAGGCTAAATGTCAAGGGTAGTGCAAATTCTTTATGCCCACCATAAAAACCATAACATTTTGAATTAGAGCAACTGTCTCTTTTTTTAGCTGCTTGATCCTGTATGAAGTGGAAATACTCTTTGAGAGTGATTACTGCTATTTTAATTTCTACCCCTGGTTTCTCCTAACCTTGGCAATGATTGCCAGTAATGCCTCCATCTTCCCCTTCCCTTTGTTCTGCTGGGACATTACAATATTCAGTAGTGACAGCCTCATGAGGAACAAAAGAATGGAGAGATTTTTTTTTTATCTTTGGGGGGATTTCTTTGCTGAACAGCAGCTCACTGTGATTAAATGCTAAGTGATTTGGATAAAGGACTGAATCAAGGACCCAAGCCAGAATCTGATGACCTCAGAAAATCCAGCGATGTTATTCTTGTTCTATTTTCTCTGTTCGCTTCTTTGTGAAATTCCTTGGTCATTCTGAAAGAGGCTGTGTATCACATCCCAAAAGTATTTTTCTTATAAAGTGATTTTCCTTAATAAGAGAAAGAGAGAGATGGCAACCAGGTAATTTAGTTTTAGATTGAGATTACCGATTCAGAGTTGTTGTTTTTTTTAAATTAAGGACTAAAGGACTAAATTATGTCTTTGCATAACTGCAGTGAATTGGAAGTTATCCCAGTTCACTCTGAGGTTTCATTTTATTAGCACCTGGACACAGCTTCATTTGTAACACCCTGTTCGCCTTTCAATGGAAAATAAACAACTTTTCCTGAATTGCACATATTTAAGCACTAAGAAAGATCATTCTTTCCTTCTCTCTTGTGTGGAATTACTTTTTCCTAGAAACCATAAGTTCAGGAACATAACAGTGGTTTGTTTTTCTCCAAGAATTCAGTCTTGAATGTATTCCTCACCTGAGAAAGCTATTCTCTAATTTTATCTACTGACTTTTTTTTCTTTGTTGACAAAACTCTCCATCAAACCTCGTCCAAGCCTCTGGATAAACACTTAGTGAATTGGAATACAAACGTGAAGTGAGCCCTAAAAATCTCAGCCATTGAGACAGTCTTCTTAAAATGCTGGGCCTCAACAGCACATCCGGGCAGAGCTCTGCCAGGGAAAGCAAGTCCTGCTGCCAAGAAAAGCAAGGAGAGACCACAAATTGCTACCAAGCTACTCCAAAATGTTCTTTCCAACAGCCGTATCTTTCCAACAGCCCTGAAAAGATAAACTTCCCCAAGCCCTAGGGATCCAAAGTATTTCACTCAAAATTTTCACAGGATACTAAAGAAGGAGAAAAAATAAGGCAGGAGTAAAGATATGTGTCTCACTTCTTTGGCTCATCCATTGGCTGTCAGCGTTCTTCTTTTAACTCATCTGATATCATTTAAGATAATTCTCTGTTAGAACAACATGCAGTTGTGTCAATGCAATGAGACTCAAGGTCTTCATTCATGTCCAGGTTAGGACAACACAAAAACCCAAATTCAGGCCAGGCACGGTGGCTCACACCTGTAATCCTAGCACTTTGGGAGGCCAAGGCAGGCAGATTACCTGAGCTCAGGAGTTTGAGACCAGCCTGGCCAACGCAGTGAAACCCCGTCTCTACTAAAATACAGGCCGGGAGCAGTGGCTCACACCTGTAATCCCAGCACTTTGGGAGGCCGAGGTGGGTAGATCACCTAAGGTCGGGAGTTCACGACCAGCCTGACCAACATGGAGAAATCCCATCTCTAACCCCGTGTTTAATCTTATGTATTTTCCAAACTCTCTCCTTACTTATAATATCTTCCTTCCTTCCAGTCCATCATGCCAATGACTTGATTAAAGTTCTAACTGCCTGTGAATGAAAAGTTAACTGTCCTACTTGAATTGCCCCTTCCTCTCAATTCCTGTTGGAGTTTACGTAAGAAAGTACAGAGTGAGTTGACTACCTAGTTACTCATGAAAAGTCCCATTTAGTGTATAAAACTGATCACTCCCAAGGAAAGTAAGTCTTGTTTAAATCATATAGATTTTACTTAAAGTTTGTGTACCATATGATAAAATTTATGGGATACGTAAAATTTAAGTAAAATCTGTATGATTAGGAAAGATGCTTATATACGTACAGAGATGCTCCTCAGCTTACAGTGGGGTTCCATCCCAATAAACTCATCATAATTTGAAAACATCATAAGTCAATAATGCATTAAACATACTTAACCTACTTAACATCATAGCTTAGCCTAGCCTACCTTAAATGTGCTCAGAACACTTACATTAGCCTACAGTTGGACAAAATAATCTAACAGCCTATTTCATAATAAACTATTAAATAGGTATCTCATGTACTTTATTGAACATGGTTCTGAAAGTGAAAAACAATGGTTGTATTGGCACTTGAAGTACGATTGTGCTGAATGCATATTGCTTTCATACTATCATAAAGTCAAAAAGTCACAAGTCAAGCCATTGTAATATACGTATATATTATATATACATATATATTATATATATAGTCAATGACACTATTCCAGCCAAAGACCACTAGAAACATACCTGTAATTGAACAAGTGGGATTTTTTGCTCCTTGCAATGAGGTAGGATGCACGTCATGGTGAACCAAGGGGTGTCTCATCAAGAGTGTGTTAGAAAGGACTTACAGGATTTGAGTTCCTGTTAAGTGATCTTAGGTTTCAAAGTGGGGCTTTGTTCTGGATTGGATGCTGTCAGGAAGTGGGAGTAATTCTGTAATTGGCCATGTAATAAATCTTATCTAAAAGGAAAAAAGACTATAAAGAGCCTACCACTGTAATTGATGAAGAAACAGCAGTCACTCATATTAACTAGGAGAAGGCGATATTTGGCACCTTTGTAGTTTGCATAGTCACCTTGCTTTTGTCTGTTATTACAGAAGATATGAAGTGGTCTTGTTTGGGTCTTTATCCATCAAAGTCACAGAATAATTCTGACAGATATTGGCATTCTGTGAAAGTATCTTCAACAAGAGAGCATCACAGTCTCATTGGGAGTGCCAGATCAACTCCTGGGCACCAAAGCCCAGCTGGTATAATGTCAGATGTCAAGGGCTACATGGACACCTAAAAAAACAAAGCAATCATCACAAAAGAAATCAGAACCAAAGTACTCTGGATGAAGCAGGAGCCTTCTCTGGCACTCCCTGAAGGTGTCCTCAGTTGACAGCGACTTTTCCAGCATTAGTATTCCATAACTTGTGACTGCTTTGTTCCGTGTCAACTTAGGGAAACTGAAACTAGGTTGCAGAATTCCCTTCCCTGTATGGTTCCAGGTTAGAGTGAACACAAAAGAAATTGACATGAGATTTGGAAAGGAGAGTGAAGCAATGCCTACTTTCATGCTTTGAGAATTGTTTAAGCACATCAGACACTGTGGGAGCTCATACGCAATGTCACTATCTGTCAGCTCACCTTGTTGGGCTGAGAAAGCACCCAGGCCCACAGCTCCTCCAATGCCTGCTGGAAATCCTCCTCTGGCTTCCTTGAGTTCGGAATGGGTGAGTGTGCAGCTATGAGCAAAGGGCACCTGCTTCTACTACAGGTCACTCACATCATGGAGGCTGGAGGCAGCAAGAGACAAACACAGTTTTCCATTTGTCCTTGCTTTGCTGACTTCACATCCAGCTTTCCTTCCTGACCACTGGCCTGATTGAGTTTAGGTCCAACACCAGAAACAAAGGCAACAGTCTTGCACAGACTTCTCCATCAGTGGCCACAATTTTGTGTGGTTATTGTAATCCCTTATTCTATAGGACTGTTAAAAGTTCTGATTCTCCGAAAAGCCCCTGACTTACATATGCTCAAGATTTCTAGCTTTGGAGTTCTATGCTAGGAGGCAAGGGCTATGTTACAAAAAGAGATGGACAACATTCCGATAGCAGCCAGATATGGCCAAGGGACAAGCTTGTGTGTGATCCTCTTTGCCCGCCTCAAAGTCTTAGGTGAGTGTGATCGAGGGTTCATAGCCCACAAGAGCAGTGCTAGGGTAGGAAGATCTAGGGGTGGTGGCAAAGGGCCATGGAGCTATTAACCAAGCAGCCTGGGATGTCATTACCAAAATTTCAGGCCAGATTCAGCTTCTGAGGGGGCCAGAGTCATAGCTAAGATGATGTACATGTGAACCAAATCTGAGTAGGAAGGCAAGAAGAGAAAATAACACAAGTAGTAAAGAGAGCATTAAAAAGAAGTAGAGAACATGATATTCCAGGCAGAGGGTCAGGACACAGTCAGGAGACGGAGGGTGTGGGCATGTATGTGTGGAGTGCCTACCAGGGCAGTTGTGGAGCTGTGCCTAGCTGAAGAGCCCTGACCCTGCCAGGTATACCATGTATTATGTTCATTGCCTTACACGACATCTCACTTAATTGTCACAGCTATCACAGTAAAATCTCAAGATTTTATTATGCCAATTTACCAGATAATGAAGCTGAGGTAGAGAAGCTTAGTACTTGCCCAAAATCACTTTAGAAAAGAAGTTAAAAGATAGGAATTTGAATTAAGATCTATCTCTTTGATCCAAGTTCCATTACACCTTTTAAGATCCAAGCTTTCTAGGCTTAAGGAAGAAAAACCTTTGAGTGACCTGATAAATATTTATAGAATCAAATCCTCCAGCCTCCGTCAAGGCTTCGGTTGATGACAACCTCAGGTTAAGCTGCTCACCAATTCCTGACCCACTGACACTGTGAGAGAATAAACACTTACCATTTAAGCCACTAAGTGATGGGTAATTTGTACTCAACCATTGATAACTAACACATCGCTCTTTGATTAAGCCAGGAGGTTGGGCATGGAGGGTTGAATGAAAGGAGGAGGATGTGACTTATGGAAAGCCCCAGGAAAGGCTGACAAAAAGAGAAAGTAGAAGAAATTCTCTTCTGGCTCAAGACCCAGACATGGGGCCGGAGACAGGTTGGGAAACAAATAAAATCCTCACCCCCTGTCTTGGGCTAAAGCCCTTAAGTTTTCTGAGATAGATTAAGGGAACAGGGGAGTTCCTTTTTGGGTCTACATAAGGCAAATGTCTCCCAGAATGCTCGGTAACAAGCCTGGGCTCTCAGCTGTCATGTGGTATGGAAAAGACCAAGAAGTTCCCCCAACCCCCCAAAGGAGGAAAAGGAGGTTGCAGAGAGTCTGGCTGGGCAGTTGCCAGAGAAGGTTGTCACTGTGGTCATGAGGCTGAGTGACCCAGACAAGGGTCAAACAGGAGTCACCACCAGATGCCAGGAAGACCAGTTCCAGCAAGAGCTGAGGGGACGAGTCTGCAGGAAGGAGTGCTGGGCTCCATGAAATAGAGAACATAGCACAAGTTACACTAATTACAGACTCTAGCATTAAATGTCAGCAACAAAAAGACCCACTACACACACCCAAGAACCAGCAGGAACTCGGGGGTCCTCACTCTCATCCCAATGCTTGAGGGAAGGTAAGCCTCCAAAGCACCAGCCTACTGAAGAGGAAACTGGCGAGGAGAGCAGGGGAGAAAGGATAAAAAAGTAAGTCACCCCAAAAAGAGGGTCACTGCCAAGATTACTTAAGGTGTCTGACTAGACTGAATTCATGTTCCTTCCTTCACTATCCAGTGGGAGGTGAGTGTGAGGGTTGAGAGAAAAATCACTTAAGTTATAGACAATAGTGAAGCCACAGTTTCTTGGAATATCTAAACTTAGTGTGAGTAAATATGTGACTCCAATTCAGATGCTATAAAAGCATTCCATGAAGATTTATGGAGGTTCAAAGCAGGACTTTGTGTTGGATCTAGAAGAAAGAAGCAGAGGCAACCCCCAAAATCATCTAATCTCTGGTGTTTCTGTTTGTGCCTTATCAGAGGGTACCCATGTCCCTCCTCCCCTGGCCCATGACCCACCGAGCTCTGAGAGTTCGCATTAAAAAGATGGTATTGGCTTTGTCAAACACACTATTTGGGAATGATAGCCCTTGGCACTATTTTAAAGGGCTATCACCAAGCCATCAGCCCTGACACATGTAGCTCTGAGAAACAGCATGCAGAAATAAGAGCATAGCACATCTGTTTTGTAGTTCAGAAGCCAACCCTTGTTTTATTAAAATGTGTACAAGAGATGGGGAAGGAAAAGGGCCAGACTGTACTGCGGCCATGTACACAAAGGCATGCACCACATCCCAGCTCTGCTGCCCTGGGCTGTCCCACAGGCAGCTCTCTAGAACTTGAGAGCCTCAAAAGGGGCCTCATGAAGCCCAGATCTTCCCTGGTCAAGCTGATGGCATTCGTGTAACTGAAAGTTGGGGAAGGCCACCAGGTCAGTGGAGTGGAGAGGTTTTGTATACGGTCTTCTTTGAAGAAACTTACTTCTTGCAAGCCCTGGCATCTTCCAATTGGCTGTCCTAGTAGTGGGGGTGGCATCAGCCTACCAGCAACGGAGGTCTACTCACCCTTCACTGAGTTTTGTCCCCGAAGTCAGAAGCCCTGGCACAGCCAAGTTCACAGGCCAAATCACACTTCAGGCCCACACTGCTTCACGCAATGACACATGTACAGATGGATATACAGAAACACTTCTCAAGGAGTGCAGGAGCATGGTTCATTTCATGTTTCTTTCAATCCAGTCTTTAAAAGGCAACACCTTGGTGAAGGCAGTGGAGAGCCTGTGGCTGCATGTTTTATCATAGCTCCAGCTGACCAGTCCCATCAGATGCCAGCGTGGCTCAGGAGATGCTCGTCCCGGGAAGGACACAGCCGCGATGCCTCCTGTCTCTGCAGTGCAGATATCAGAAGGGGCAGTGGGGTCCCAGCTGGCACAGAACATGTTATCAGTAACACTCACCGGGATGCCATGGTCCTCATGCTGCTCCTCACACAGCAGCGAGTCCACCACACTGACCACCCCGGAGCGCAGTGTGTCGTTCTTGAAGCCAGGGCTCCTCACGTCTGCCAGGACATTCCAGCCAGCCACAGTGATGTGGGACTCCTGGAAGGAAGTGCTGAGATCCCGACTGGCAGCGAGGCAGATGGGCTGGACTCGGGTGCTGATACGGGCCTTGTCTAGGAGCTTCAGGATGGCGATGTCAGCATCAAGCAGGATGGGGTCATAGTTGGGATGCAGAATGATAGCAGAAATCTACAAATGCAAGGAACAGGCAGCAATGGTGAGGAGCCGGCTCCACAGTGGACAAGAACAGGCAAGGCTTGGGGCTAAATTTTTGGGAGAAAATGTCTAAGAGGCAGCTATAATTATTTGGAGATACTTCACTCAGGAAATCATGGAAAACAACTACTCTAATTCCAGAATTGCAAACTGAAGTGCTTTCTAGGGCCTGGAAGGTGGGATTAAATAAGTGAAGTGGACAGTTGAGGCTGCATGCCCATCTAAGTTGGGCAGTGGCCATGTCACTGCAGTCAGCCACTCCATGCTGAAATGGGACCAGCATTCTAGTTTTGCCAGAAAATGAATTCCAAATCTTTATCTGAAATATCTTGATGTTAAACAATGCTTGCAAATAAATAAATGATTAAAAATATGTGTCAGCACCATCAAGGCACAAACCCTCACAGGCTAAGTTTTCAACTTCTGGCCCACTGTAAACATTTCATTTACATTCAAGCCAGTAAATAGAGCTATACTCAGAATATTCCACAAGACTTTTTCACAAAGTCTTCCCTGATTTTCCCAGTCCTTGCTGGTCATGCCTTTTGATGGGAACACACATCTTGTAAAATGTTTATGTATATGTTCTATTACCTCAATCTCCTTTGAGTATATTGCCTTGGGGCTTCTCTTGTGTCACATTGTTTATGATATATTGGTCTGTCTCTCCCACTTAACTGTGGACTTTTCAGGGAAAATAAAATGTGCTCTATTCTTTTGTGTCTACTTACAGTGAAAGGCACATTGTGGAGGCTCAACAATAGATGGACAGGTAGGTGGATAGATGGAGAGATGGATGGATGGATGGATGGATGGATGGATGGATGGATGGATAGATGTAGGGATGGATAGATGGATGGATCAATGGCTGGATGGATGGATAGATGGAGAGATGGAGGGATGGAGGGATGGAGGGATGGATGGATGGATGGATGGATGAGGGGATGGAGGGATGGAGGGAGGATGGATGGATGGATGGATGGATGAGGGGATGGATAGATGGAGGGATGGATGAATAGATAGATGGATAGACAGATGGGTGGGGGAATAAAAGAGAGAGAGGGAGTCAGGGAAAGACAGACACATATTGTAAATTTGTTAGGAGTATATCTAGGGTAAAACATCTCTGTCTACCTAGGACAGTGCCCAAATGTAATAGGTGATTAACCTTTTTTTATTCAAAAAATATTTATTGATAGTCTACTTTGAGCCAGGCACTGTGCCACACTGTGAGGGTACAATGACAAATAACAACATTCATGGAGCTAACGGTTTCAGGCAGAGCCAGCCATTAAACAAATAATTTCACTAATTTTTAATTTGTTACAATTTATGACATATGTTACCAGGTAACATATGCTACTAGGAGAAGTACATTTTACTCTTAGGTGATTAACTTTCGATGACCACAATGATAGATGACTTTGCCTCTATCTTGCTTAAAAAATAATCAATGTGGAAAAAAGACTCCACAGTCTTTCTAGGTACCCCGGTCTAGTATCTCAATATGAAATATTGAACATTGCTATATGCGAGGCTCCGGACTGGCTGCTGACATGCTAAGGGGACAGGGCTTGGCATAATCACTGCTCTCCTGTGCTTGGAGTTTTTTGAGCCAGTGCCCCAGCTTCCAAGTACAAGCCCTCTCTTACCCGTAGGCTCTGGATGGTCTTCTCATCCCGGTCATCATCCCGGTAGAATTTCCCCAAAACAACTTTCAGGTCTGCTGTCTTGATCATGGTGACCTTCCCCAGGTCAGTAACACAGTGGGCAGCCACCACCACGGTGCGCTCATTCACCAGGGCACCGCTGCAGACTAGGAACCACGCTCCCTTGTGTAGGCTGCCATCATGCACCCCGCTGGTCCTCCTGTAGATGGCCGCCTGCCACGGCCAGCGCAACCCTTGGGTCTTCGGAGCAGTGATGTTCTCAATTTTCCCACAGACTATGGAGAAAGTACCAGCTTAGTAAGATAAACTCAGACTTTGCCATCCAAAGGAGAATGTGTCACTTAACCAGAGAGCACAAATCTGGAAAGGTGAACTCTATGGGCATGATGACCACTAAGATAAGTAACCCAGTTTTCTTCTCCGTTTAAATATTAATCAACCCACCCTGACATGGCTGGCTATAAAGTCTAGGGTTTGCAGTCAAATGAAACCTGAGTTCTGATCCCAGGCACTTACTATCAATAGAACTTTGGGCAAGTTGTCTAATCTTTTAGAGCCTCTGTCTTCTTGCCTGTAAAACGGATAGAACAATAATAATGGTCTCACAGAGCTCTTGAGGAGATTAAATGAGATGGTACATGCAAACAAACTCAAAATATCATGACTATCCTCATAGTCATGACCACAGTGAACTAAACCACATTGTTCTCCTTTCACAAAGAGGATGGGGAAGGCAGCTTAGTAAATGCAGGCCCCTAATCCAGACACTTTCACATATTATCTCAGTACTCATCATCATAACCTTATGATGCAATTAATACCTCATTACATTTTTTTTTTTTTTGTATTTTCAGTAGAGACAGGGTTTCACCATGTTGGCCAGGCTGGTCTCGAGCTCCTGACCTCAAATGACCTGCCCACCTTGGCCTCCCAAAGTGCTGAGATTACAGGCATGAGCCACCGGTGCCCGATCTAATACCTCATTGCTTAATGACAAATACCCAATTAGTATCACTGGGTGATGAGTGTAAAAATTGGGGCTTAAACAGGGTAGCCTAGATTATATAACTTGAGGCCCTCTGGCACCTTTAACCCCTTTCCCCACTTGGTGACTTAATGACCATTTTCTCCAAGTAAATATGATAGAATCACCCAAGAATGTGTGCCTCTAAGATTTAGTGAGTCAATTTCTCCTGGGTAGTAAGGTTAAGCTAAAGGAAAAAAAGCTCTAACTATGGAATTTCAGATATCACCAAACTAGAGAAAGCACTGGAGATGCTTTCCCAAAAAGTAGGCAGCCATGAAAGTTGGAGCACGCTCAAGCCCAAGAATGAGCCTTGACTCACTAGGGATGCAGGATGGTGCCCGCCCACTCCACTTCCCAGTCCTCAGACATGTCCTCCGGCTGCTGCCCAGGCGGCGGTAGAAGGGTGAGATGCACTCATACTGGAGCTGGGTATGCAGATGTTGGTATCCCATAGGCAGATCTCCAAAGGGAAGGGCTGGCTTCTTGGTAGGGGCGCTCTGCAGTTTCTGCTTGCTGAAGGCTGCTGAGTATAGCTGGTGTAATGGTGTCTCCCTGGGTCAGGAAACATGGGCCCAGAGAAACAGCAGGGTGAGAGAAAGTCATTGTGGCCTCTTTAGCATTCATGCCATGTTCCATGTAGATATTTGGTTACAGAAACAGAAAAAATCTCTGTCTCTGTCTCTCTCTATCTCTCTCTCTGTCTGTCTGTCTTTTGAGGCAGGGTCTCCCTCTGTCCCTCACTCCAGGATGGAGTGCAGTGATGCGATCTTGGCTCACTGCAACCTCCACCTCCTGGGTTCAATCAATTCTTGTGCCTCAGCCTCCCGAATAGCTGGGATTACAGACATGCAACACCATGCCCAGCTAATTTATTTATTTATTTATTTTTTCTAGACAAAATGTTAACATCTTTAATCGTAAATGAACTCTTCAGAAATCAGAACAAAGAGACTAACATTACAAAGGAAGTGAAAATAAAAGGAACAGAGGAAAATGGAATAGCACAAATGAGTTATAAGGCTATATGAAGATTATGTAGTTAACATTAATAGCTGAGAAAGCAATTTCATTATAAATTATCGATCCTTACAAATATTCATTATCTGATGTTTGTACAGCTTTAGGAAATTTGTAGAAGAGATGGGTTTTCATCATGTTGTCCAGGCAGATCTTGAACTCCTGGGCTCAAGCAGTCCACTCGCCTTGTCCTCCCAAAGTGCTGGGATTACAGGTGTGAGCTACTCTGCCCAGCCAAAAATGGCTATCTCATTCTATGTCTCTCTTTCTTTCTTTCTGTCTCTCTGTTTCTCTGTTTCTCTCTCTCTCTCTCTCTCTTCCTCCACCCCACACACACACACACACACACACACACACACTTTGCCTCTCCCACTGAGCAAATTCTCTTGTATACTTCAATCATTTTATGTCTCCATGTCTATTACTGGCATGATTCCAACTGCTTAAGATTTTAACCAAAGAGAATAATACCTGGCATAATAGCTGCTATCCAAAGGTACATTATACATGCACACACAAAGAAATTAATTGCAACATTAAACAGAAAAGGGAGTTAATTTGAATGAGAGAAATGTAGACTTCTTTTTCTCCAAACATTATCATAATGGGGCAATATTAGGAATTGACTCAAACTAAACTGTGTTGATACAGTAGCTTGATTTAGCAATTAGCAGGTGTAATTAGTACACCTCAGAGAATAGAACTTTCTCTCAGGGCACATTGATCGGGAGAAATATGAAGCATTGTGTATAAATGGGAAAAGGGGATATTAAATGAGCCCTGAAGCTGGAGCTCCCAGAGACCACTCAGGGATTATTGGGGAAGATGTGCACACATTCTGCAGGTTGTGTTCATTTTATGTTGGCACCTAATGACTGTCACCTGAAAAGTTGAAATTCCTTTAGGAATCTCTGTTTTCATCCCTGTTTAATGAATGGACAAAGGAAGTGCAGAGAGGCAAGTGGAAGTACGCAGAGGCACGCCGTAAAGAAACTTGGTACCCAAGGCAGTGCTTACCAGTCACAATTTCCACCCTAGTGTCCCCCCAATACCAATACATCATCATAAGAAATCTATTTCATATACAGTGCTTGGCTCAGAGCAAATATTCCACCCTCTTGATTTCATTCAATAAATCTTTAGCTCATGTTTATAATGAGGTCTGTAGCTCAGGGGGCTCCTGAACTTGCAAACAAGCTCCTCCCTTGGCCATGGAAGGTCTACACTGTCGTTGAGGGCTTCTGGATGAGGAGGTGGCTGCTGGAGATAGGGATACCCTTCACTTCAGCTGCCTGTCTTCCCAACAGATACTTAAAACCCAGTTTCAGCCTTGCTTTTTCATTTACTTGAGAAACCCGGCACTTTGCCACCTAACCTCCCATTAATATTGCTTTAAAAATAGGAAGCCCAGTAGTCTTTTCGAATAGTGCAGGGGCCCGTCTACAGCATGTGTCTTTGGGAAGAACAGGTTGATCCCACTTAGTGGAGAGTCCAGCCCTGGGAAATCACACAGATCAGGAAAGAGGGCAGAATTTGAATTTCACTGCCACCGTTTCCAAGGAAATGCCTTGCCCCTGAAAGGAAAAAGACAAAAATGGAAGGAGACAGCCTGAGGAGGGGTGAAAGACTGATGGATATTCTGACTTATGAATATTCCAGGGAACTTAGCTGTAGTCAATTTCAGTCACCGGAATTCGCTGTTACTATTTCTAACAATAGGTGAGAAATCACTGTCCGATGAATTATGTGTGCAAGGTACTTTGCCACAGCCTTTACATAAGACTCAAAGTATAGTACATACGGGAGCAGGCCAGGAAGCCAGATACTGAATTTACATCCTGGCTTTGCCACTCTAGCAACGTGACGTTGGACAAGTTACTTAACTTCTCTGAGCTTCAGTTACCCCTCTGGAATATAAATGGTAATAAAATCTGTAATAAAATGGTGATAACAAAAATACCTACCTCAGAGGTTATAGTGAGGATTAAATGAACTAATGCATGAAAATACTCAGAAGAACCGGCACAGAGCAAACATGCAATAAATGTTAGCTATTAGTGTTGCATATAATCCTTAAAACAATCCCCAGAGACAGGTTGCTATGATTATCCCTACTTTTCAAAAGAAAAAACTAAGGCTCAGCAGGTTTAGGAACTTGCCCAAGAATACCCAGCACTAAAGACAGAGGCAGACTCAGGTCTTGAACCTTTGTTTGTCAATCCAATTCATTCATTCGATAAATACTTACTGGGTGCCTACTATGTGGCAGGTACCGTTTTAGGCACTAGAACTTTCAGCATGAACAAAACAGATAATGTTCCTGGACGTGTAACCTTCACATTTTGGGGAGGGTGAGGGAGACAGAAATTGAACAAATAAACGCTTAAAAAATATGTAAGACAACAGGTGGAGAGAGATGCTAAGATAAAAACAGAAACAGAGTACAGGCTAGAGAATTCTGGGTAAAGGGGTCCACTAGACAGTCAGGGTGAAGATAGGATTGCTATCTTTAAAAGGATATTTAGGGAAGATCTCTCTCTGTTAGGCAAAAACTGAGCAGAGAACTGAAGGAAGTGAGGCAATAAGCCTGAGATCTTGTGGAAGCAGGTTCCAGACAGAAGGAGCCACAGTGTAAAGTTTCCAAAGCAGAACTGTGTTGGAGTGATAGAGGAAAATCAAGGAGGCCCGTGTAGCTGAGTGGAGAGAGTGAGGAAGAGAATGTAGAAGAGATGAGTAGAAAGGGGCTACTCCCTCCCCACCAGGTGGACTCCATCTTTGTCTTTCCAGGAGGAAGGCTGAGCATACCAGAGGGCTCACATCCCTCTGCATGGCTGGTCATTTGTCTCTAGTTCCTGGGCTCCCCCAGTCTGCCTCATCTCACTGGTTACCTCCAAGCATATCTTCCTAAATTATAGCTGACTGTGTTTAACAGAAATGTCATCTTCCTAGAAGCTGCCATAACAAGTACATAGTAACTTCAGGAAGACTCAAGGATTCAAGTCCGTTTTCTCAAAGATCATCTGAAAGTCTTGCTTTCCACCGGTCATCTACTTTCCCACGATCCAGTGAAATTTGTACATCTTCCAACAGTTGCTACCTCTTGGCTAAAGGCAGCTGGCTAATAAGCCTCCATCTAACAAGCCCTATTATTTCGTGACCAGTTAGCACTAAATGTCCCTAAGAAACCTCAAACTGACTATCTTTGGCCAAACACAAGTGGGGAAGGGGAATGGAAGGGGAAATACTCATTGGTCTTCAGGGCAGAGTGCAGGTGTTTCGACCTCACCTTGACTGAACTTGCATTGGAAGAACTCTCCTTCTCACCAGGTCTGAAATCTTTGGTTCTCGGCAGGCTAGAAATAAAAAAGACAATGCTGCACGATCCTTTTCCATATTCACCGTTCACATCATTCAGTTCAGATTCATACCTGACCCCCATTTTTTTTTCCATTCCCCAGGCTCCCAGAGGCAAGACATGTCAGCCAAGCTTGAACATCTCACTTTACAAAAGAGCTTGCTGCCTTTCATCTTGATTGACAGCACCCTCTGAAGAATCCAAGAAGAGCAGATGCCTATGAAAGGCTGCCCCACCTGAGTGATTCGGGACAATGGCATCACAGATTAGGATCATCTGTTCATGTGAATGTAATTAGCAAACTTGATCAAAATGGAATAAAAGTCAAAGTGAAGGTTCTAAAACGTAGCCCACATGGGGAATTAGAAGGTTCTCGTTTGACACCAGACAGCAGTGTCAACCATAGATAAGTCTTGGAAAACTGATTCCTCCGTGTTCTTTCTCTGCCGTTAAGGTCTGTAACAATCACTTGAGGGCAATTCAAAGCCCAGTTTAATTTTGTTGAAGTCTCTCTTTCTTCACGAATGAAAAGGAATCCTTCCCATCTCATTTTCCCAATCAGGCAGCCAACATTCATCTAATTAGCAACTTAGAGAACTTTGGTTGTATTAATTTGTAAGAGAAGACTGGACAAAAATCTCCAAGGACATATGTGACACCGTTCCCATACTTAATGAAATAAAAATCAGAATTTGTGCTGGTGGGGATGAAGGTCGCTTCTGGCTAAAGTCTAAAGTGATTTATTCCTTTCACAAACCATTCCCTTTCATTCCTTTTCCCATGATTCAGGTTGTTGACAAACACCCAGAAGGCAAAGTAGAGGATTAAAACAATTATCTGGATAATCTAGGACAAGGACATGTTTTCTTCCCAGTAAACAGCCAGATCATTGTGGCCTGCCCCCAAATAGAGAGGCTGTTAACCTGAAGCAACTAGGGAATCAATTCAGTGAGAAACTATGCATCCCCACTGCCATTGGGGAAGGTTCAAACTTCTCTATACAATATTCCACTTTTCTGTCCAACCTACATATTTAAGTTTACCCCTTGATTCCTAGATTGCCTCACTTTGAGTTTACCACGATGACTTCACTTCTGCCTACATCTCTTTTCTTTTCTGCTGTCTTCCATCTGGAATACCATCCCAACTCCTCTTCACATCTACAAATCCTCCCCAGCTTTCCCGACTGGCTCCAGTCCTACTGGATTCATGCAATTGTCCCTATTTCAGGAATGCTGATCTCTCCTTTTGCTGAACTTACACCACTCATCTCTTCCTATAACTATCCCTTGAATGTACAAGGGTTTACTCTGTCTTTGTTTTTAAACTTCTTAACATCTTCAATCCTCCCCCTCCATAGGCTGGCATGGATGATGTGTCTATTTTGTTCTTTTATTTCTCGTATCAACTTAATATTGCATAGAAAGTAGATAAGTGGAGCTATGTAAATGCTTATACACTGCCTCAATTCTATACTTGGATTTGCATATATTAAACTCAGCCCTGCCATGTTTCCTAAACTGCTCTGATAACTACCTTCCTCTTCTTGATCACCTCAAGGTGTTGTGATCAGGGAAAGCAGGTCCTCTTGAGGTCAAAAAAAAAAAAAACAGAAGCAAATGTTTTTAGGATGGTTTCCAACCTCAGAGTTATATATGGTTTCAGAAAGGACTTAAGAGAGAAAGGCATTTTTCCAGGGGCTTAAAAACATGCAAAGGAGCTACCAAAAAGTCTAGCAACTTCATCAATGTCTGTAGACTTCAGAAACAATTTTAAGTTACCTTTTATGCAGATGGGCTGTTTCCCTGACCACTCTCCATTCTGCTGGCAAGTTCTTTTCTCATTGCCACTAAGAACATAGGAGTTGTTACAAAAGAAAGACACAACGGTGCCAATTTTAGCATGGCGTCCATTGATAAGCCCAGGGCCCCCTGTTATTCTCTGGTACCCATTGACTGGGCCCCCAGGGTCTGAGCAGTTTCTTTCTTCAAGGACTAAAAGAAAGTAAAAGAAAAGGAGAATTGTTAAAAGTCTGAATTATTCCATTTTAGAATAGAATCTTTCGTTTCATTGAGCTAAAAATACAATTATATAGGATCTGGTGCTCAAAAGAATTACTAAAATAAATCTTATAATAGAAAATTCATACATTAGACATGTATTTCCTTTGTTTTCATAATTTATTCTTAAATTGAAAAATCTAATTCTATATATAAATAAATTTGATGCCAAATCTGGCTCTTATATCATCTTGTCCATTTCTTTCTCAAACTGTAGGAACTAGGCAGCCCTGAGTAAAATAAATATCTCACCTAAATTTTATTATCGGTATACAAGGATTATTGTTTTTCAGTATTGTTGTATTATCTCCTTCATTCTTTAAAGCTTGGGCAATTAAAAACTATCCCGTTTCCTATTTGTATTGTACCCAGAAAGTAGAGCTGCTTAGAAATAAGAGTACACACATAAAGTGAATTTAGATTTTATATTTAATCTCTAGGAAAATAAGTGTGTTCAAAGTTATAGTTAAAAATACTAGAGAACAATATAATTGTAGAGATACAATAAATTTCCCTTGATCTCCAAATATAACTTTCCATCTAAGTATTTGATATTTATTACAGAGGTATTTCTATTCTTTGACTCCTGTTGAATGGCTATTAAAGTAGAAATGGCATCAGCAGCTATTCTGAGCACTAAACAGGATTTTTAGATATATTCTGGAAATATTCTATCAGATAGGTAACATATTTCTCTCAAATAGATTATGACACTGTACTGAATATGACTTGCCTAAGGAAGCTGAGCTCCCATAGAATTCAAACTTCAACTACTTGATTTGGGTACCAATCACTCTATCAGCCTATCAGCCTCCCTGCTTTCTTTTCTCTTTACTTTCTGTTTTTTTTTTTTTTTTTTTTTTTTTTTTTTTTTTTTTTTTTTTTTTTTTGAGACATGGTCTCACTCTGTCACCCAGGCTGGAGTGCAGTGGCACAATCTCAGCTCACTGCAACCTCCATCCCCTGGGCTCAAGTGATTCTCTCACATTAGGCTACTGAGTAGCTGGGACCACAGGCGCACACCAGCTAATTTTTGTATTTTTAGTAGAGATGGGGTTTCACCATGTTGCCCAGGTTGGTCTTGAACTCCTAAGCTCAAGCTATCCTCCCACCTTGCCCTCCCAAAGTGCTGGGATCACAGGTGTAAGCCACCACAACTGACCTTAGTTTCTTTTTTTAATATAAATAATTTCAACTTTTATTTTAGATTCAGGGTGTACATGTGCAGAATTATTACCTGAGTATATTGCATTATGCTGAGCTTTGGGGTACAATTGATCCTGTGACACAGGCATTGATCATAATATCCAGTAGTTTTCAACCCTTGCCACCTTTTCTGTCTCCTCCTCTAGTAGCCTCCCTGGTTTCCTTAAAATCATTTATTCTAAGACACAGACAGGCTCATCCCTATAAAACAGTCTCTGTGCAATGCAACTGTGTTTTTTTTTTTCTTTCCTTCTTTTTATTTTTATTTTATTTTAAGTTCCAGATACATGTGCAGGATGTTCAGGTTTCTTACGTAGGGAAACGTGTGCCATGGTGGTTTGCTGCACCTATCAATCCATCACATAGGTGTTAAGCCCCACATGCATTAGCTATTTATCCTGATGCTCTCCCTCCCCCTCACAACCCCCGGACAGGCCCCAGTGTGTGTTATTCCCCTCCCTGTGTCCATGTGTTCTCATCATTCAGCTCCCACTTATGAGTGAGAACACCCAGTGTTTGGTTTTCTGTTCCTGCATTAATTTGCTGAGGATAATGGCTTCTAGCTTCACCCATGTCCCTGCAATGGATACGATTTTGTTCCTTTTTATGGCTGCATAGTATTCCATGGTGTATTATGTACCACATTTTCTTTATCCAGTCTATCATTGATGGTCCATTTGGGTTGATTCCATGTCTTTGCTATTGTGAGCAGTGATGCAATGAACATACATGTGCATGTATCTTTATAATAGATTTATATTCCTTTGGGTATATACCCAGTAATGGGATTGCTGGGTCAAATGGTATTTCTGGTTCTAGATCTTTGAGGAATCACCGAATTAGTTCAATCACCTTGAAATAATTTACATTCCACCAGCAGTGTAAAAGTGTTCCTATTTCTCCACAGCCTTGGCAGCATCTGTTGTTTCTTGACTTTTAAATACTCGCCATTGAGACTGGCATGAGATAGTATCTTGTTGTGGTTATTTACATTTCTCTAATGATCAGTGATGTTGAGCTTTTTTCAAATGTTTGTTGGCTGCATAAATGTCCTTAAAATTCATAAGGAAGCAAAAAAGACCCCATATAGCCAAGACAATCCTAAGCAAAAAGAACAAAGCTGGAGGCATCATGCTAACTGACTTCAAATTATACTATGAGGTTATAGTAACCAAAACAGCATGGTACTGGTACAAAACCAGTACCTTTGAGAAGTGTCTGTTCATGTCCTTGGCCCCCTTTTTAATGGGATTTTTTTTTCTTGTAAAGTTGTTTAATTTCCTTGTAGACTCTGGATATTAGACCTTTGTCAGTTGGATAGGTTCCAAAAATTTTCTCCCATTCTGTAGGTTGTGTGTTCACTCTGATGATAGTTTATTTTGCTGTGCAGAAGCTCTGTAGTTTAATTGGATCCAATTTGTCAATTTTTGTTTTTGTTTCAATTGCTGTTGATGTTTTCGTCATGAAATCTTTGCCTGTGCCTATGTTGTATGGTATTGCCTAGATTTTCTTATAGAGTTTTTATAGTTTTGGATTTTACATTTCAGTCATTATTCCATATTGAGTTAATTTTTGTATAAAGTGTAAGGAATGGGTCCAGGTTCAATTTTCTGCATATGCCTAGTCAGTTCTTCCAGTACCATGTATTAAACAGGGAATCCTTTCCTCATTGCTTGTTTTCGTCAGGTTTGTCGAAGATCAGATGGTTGTAGATGTGTAGTCTTATTTCTGAGGTCTCTGTTCTGTTCCATTGGTCTACGTGTCTGTTTTTATACCAGTACCATGCTGTTTTGGCTACTGTAGCCTTGTATAGTTTGAAGTTGGTTAGTGTGATGCCTCCAGCTTCATTCTTTTTGCTTAGGATTGTCTTGACTATATGGACTGTTTTTTGTTTCCTTGTGAATTTTAAAATAGATTTTTCTAATTCTGTGAAGAATGTCAATGCTAGTTTGATGGGAATATCATTGAATCTATAAATTACTTTGGGCAGTATGGCCATTTTCACAATATTGATTTTTCCTATCCATGAGCATGGAATATTTTTCCATTTGTTTGTGTCCTCTCTGATTTCCTTGAGCAGTGGTTTGTAGTTCTCCCTGAAGTGATCTTTCACTTCCCTTGTTAGCTGTATTCCTAGGTATTTTATTCTCTTTGTGGCAGTTGTGAATGGGAGTTCATTCATGATTTGAGTCTCTGCCTGTCTGTTGTTGGTGTATAGGAATGCTTATGATTTTTGTATATTGGTTTTGTGTCCTGAGACTTTGCTGAAGTTGCTTATCAGCTTAAGAAGTTTTTGGGCTGAGACAATGGGGTTTTCTAGATATAGTGTCATGCCATCCACAAACAAAGAAAATTTGACTTCCTCTCTTCCTGTATGAATACACTTTATTTCTTTCTCTTGCCTGATTGCCCTGGCCCGAACTTCCAGTACTATGTTGAATAGGAGTGATGAGAGAGGGCATCCTTGTCTTGTGCCAGTTTTCAATGGGAATGCTTACAGCTTTTGCCCATTCAGTATGATATTGGATGTGGGTTTGTCATAAATGGCTCTTATTTTGAGGTATGTTCCTTCAATACCTAGTTTATTGAGAGTTTTTAACATGAAGGGATGTTGAATTTTATCAAAGGCTTTTCTGTGTCTATTTAGATAATCATGTTTTTTTCATCTTTAGTTCTGTTTATGTGAATTATGTTTATTGATTTGCACATGTTGAATCAGCCTTGCATCCTGAGGATAAAGCCAACTTGATTGTGGTGGATAAGCTTTTTGATGTGCTGCTGGATTTGGTTTGCCAGTATTTTATTGAGGATTTTTGCACTGATGTTTATCAGGGATGTTGGCCTGAAGTTTTGCTTTTTTTTGTTGAATCTCTGACAGGTTTTGTT
The DNA here is from genome assembly GCF_006542625.1 of Nomascus leucogenys. Lineage (NCBI taxonomy): Eukaryota > Metazoa > Chordata > Mammalia > Primates > Hylobatidae > Nomascus > Nomascus leucogenys. The sequence continues at coordinate 95,707,777 of NC_044395.1, forward strand.
ATCAGGATGATGCTGGCCTCATAAAATAAGTTAAGGAGAAGTCCCTCCTTTTCCATTGTTTTGAATAGTTTCAGAAGAAATGGTACCAGATCCTCTCTGTACCTCTGGTAAAATTCAGCCATAAATCCATCTGGTCTTGGGCTTCTTTTGATTGGCAGGCTATTAATTACTACCTCAATTTCAGAACTAGTTATTGGTCTATTCAGGGATTCAAATTCTTCCTGGTTCAGGCCTGGGAGGGTGTATGTGTCCAGGAATTTATCCATTTATCCTAGATTTTCTAGTTTATTTGCATAGAGGTGTTTATAGCATTCTCTGATAATTGTTTGCATTTCTGTGGGGTTAGTGGTGATATCCCCTTTATTATTTTATATTGTGTCTATTTGATTCTTTAATTAGTCTCTCTTTTCTTTATTAATCTAGCTATCTATTTTATTAATTTTTATTTAAAAAACCAGCTCCTGGATTCGTTGATTTTTGGAAAGAGTTTTTGTGTCTCTATCTCCTTCAGTTCTGCTCTGCTCTTGGTTATTTCTTGTCTTCTGCTAGCTTTGGAGTTGGTTTGTTCTTCGTTCTCTAGTTATTTTAGTTGTGATGCTAGGATACCAATTTGAGATCTGTGTAGCTTTTTGATGTGGGCATTTAGTGCTATAAATTTTCCTTGTAACATTGCTTTAGCTGCATCCCAGTGATTCTGGTTTGTTGTCTGTTTGTTCTCATTGGTTTCAAAGAACTTCTTGATTTCTGCCTTAATTTCATTATTTACCCAGGAGTCATTCAGGAGCAGGTTGTTCAATTTCCATATAATTGTGTGGTTGAGTGAGTTTCTTAATCTTGCATTCTAATTTAATTGTGCTGTGGTCTGGGAGACGGTTTGTTATTATTTCAGTCCTTTTGCATTTGCTGAGAAGTGTTTTACTTCCAATTATATGATCAATTTCAGAGTAAGTGCTATGTGGCACCAAGAAGAATGTTTATTCTTTTGTTTTTGGGTGGAGAGTTCTGCAGATATCTATCAGGTCCACTTGGTCCAGAGCTGAGTTCAAGTCCTGAATATCTTTGTTAATTTTCTGTCTTGACAATCTAATATTGACAATGGGGTGTTAAAGTCTCCCACTGTTTTTGTATGGGAGTCTAAGTCTCTTTTTAGGTCTCTAAGAACTTGTTTTATGAATCTGAGTGCTCCTGTATTGGGTGCACATATGTTTAGGATAGTAAGCTCTTCTTGCTTAATTGAACCCTTTACAATTATATAATGCCTTTCTTTATGTTTTTTGATATTGTTGGTTTAAAGTCTGTTTTGTCAGAAACTAGCATTGCAGCCCCTGCTTTTTTCTGCTTTCTATTTGCTTGGTAATTTTTCCTCCATCCCTTTTTTTTTTTTTTTTTTTGAGATAGAATCTCGCTCTGTCACCCAGGGTGGAGTGCATTGGCGCGATCTCGGCTCACTGCAAGCTCCAACTCCCAGGTTCACACCATTCTCCTGCCTCAGCCTCCCGAGTAGCTGGGACTACAGGCACCTGCTACCACACCCAGCTAACTTTTTTGTATTTTTTAGTGGAGACAGGGTTTCACCGTGTTAGCCAGGATGGTCTCGATCTCCTGACCTCATGATCTGCCCGCCTCAGCCTCCCAAAGTCCTGGGATTACAGGCGTGAGCCACCGCACCCGGCTTTCCTCCATCCCTTTATTTTGAGCCTTTGTGTGTCTTTGCCTGTGAGATGGGTCTCTTAAACACAGCACACCAATGGGTCTTCACTCTTTATCCAGCTTGCCATTCTGTGTCTTTTAATTGGGGCATTTAGCCTATTTACATTTAAGGTTAATATCGTTATATGTAAATTTGATCCTGTCATCGTGATGCTCACTGGTTATTTTGCAGACTTGTTAATGTAGTTGTTTCATAGTGCCTTGGTCTGTGTACTTCAGTGTGTTTTTGTAGTGGCTGGTGACAGTTTTTCCTTTCACTATTCAGTGCTTCCTTCAGGAGCTCTTGCAAGGCAGGCCTTGTGGTGACAAATTCCCTCAGCATTTGCTTGTCTGAAAGGGATTTTATTTCTCCTTCGCTTATGAAGCTTAGTTTGCCCAGATATGAAATTCTGGGTTGGAAATTCTTTTCTTTAAGAACGTTAAATATTGGCCCCTAATCTCTTCTGGCTTGTAGGTTTCTCCTGAGATATCCACTGTTAGTTTGATGGCATTCCCTTTGTAGGTGACCTTGCCTTTCTCTCTGGCTGCCCTTAACATTTTTTCCTTCATTTCAACCTTGGAAAATCTGAGGATTATACGTCTTGGAGTTGATCTTCTTATGGAATATCTTGCTGGGGTTCTCTGGATTTCCTGAATTTGAATGTTAGCCTGTCTTTCTAGGTTGGGGAAGTTCTCCTAGATGACATCCTGAAGTACGTTTTCTAGCAGCGTTCCATTCTCCCTGTCTCTTTCAGGTACCCCAGTCAGTCACAGGTTTGGTCTTTTTACATAATCCCATAGTTCTCAGAGGTTTGGTTCATTCCTTTTCATTTTTTTTTCTCTAATCTTGTCTGCCTGTCTTATTTCAGCAGGATAGTTTTCATGTTCTGAGATTCTCTCCTCCATTTTATCTATTCAGCTATTGATACTTGTGGTTGCATTGTGAAGTTCTTGGGTTGTGTTTTTCAGCTCCATCAGGTCATTTATGTTCCTCTCTAAACTGACTATTCTGGTTAACAGCTCCTGTAGTGTTTTATCATGATTCTTAGCTTCTTTGCATTGGGTTAGAACACAGTCCTTTAGCTCAGCAAAGTTCATTATTACCCACCTTTTGAAGCCTACTTCTGTCAATTCATCCATCTCAGCCTCAGCCCAGTTCTGTGCCACTGCTGGAGAGGTGTTGCAATCATTTGGAAGAGAAGAGACACTCTGGCTTTTTAAATTTTCAGCACTTTTACGTTGATTTTTTCTCATCTTCATGGGTTTATCTACCTTCAATCTTTGAGGCTGCTGACCTTTGGATGAGATTTTTGTGGGGTCTTTTTTGTTGATGTTGTTGTTGCTTTCTGTTTTTCTTTTAACAGCCAGGCCCCTCTTCTGCAGGGCTGCTGCAGTTTGCTGGAGGTCCATGCCAGACTCTATTCACCTGGGTCCCTCCCACACCTGGAGATATCACCAGTGGAGGCTGCAGCAAAGCAAAGATGGCTGCCTGCTCCTTCCTCCAGGAGCTCCGTCCCACAGGGACACCAAACTGATGCCGGCTGGAACTCTCCTGTATGAGGTGTCTGGCCACCCCTGTTGGGAGGTTCCACCCAGTCAGGAGGCATGGGATAAGGGACCTGCTTAATGAAGCAATCTGGCTGCTCCTTGGCAGAGCAGGTGCACTGCACTGGGGGAAATCCCACTTGTCTGGACTACCGGTCACCTCAGAGCCAGCAAGCAGGAAAGACTAAGTCTGTTGAACAGGACATCATAACTGCCTCCCCACAGGGGCTCTGTCCCAGGAAGATTGGGGTTCTGTCCATAAACCTCTGGCTGGAGTTGCTGGAATTCCTGCAGGGAGGTGCCACCCAGTGAGGAGGGATGGATCCAGGTCCCACCTAAAGAAGCAGTCTGGCCACAATCTGCCACAGCCACCATGCTGCACTGTGAGAAATTCTTCTCCATCCAAACTGTCTAATCTTTCTGGACCAGTGGGGAAAAATGGCCAAGTGAAACTGCAGTGATGGCTGCCTCCCCTCCCCCTGGGAACTTGGTCATCTTAGGCAGTCTCCAGCCTGCTGCCACTGGCCACAACCCAAGCAGCCTCCAAGAGACTGCACAGCTCTGTGCTTGAGACCAAAGGCCCTGGTGGCATGGGCTCACAAGGGGATCTCCTCATCCGTGGGTTGCACAGATCCATGGCAAAATTGTGGTTTCCCTGGCAGGGTAGCATATCACTCACCGCCTCCTTTGGCTGGGGTGGGAGTTTGCCTTACTCCATGCAGCTCCTGGCTGGGCCATCACTCCACCCTGCTTTTCCTCGCCTTCCATGGGTCATGACAACCACCTAGTCAGTCTCAGTGAGAGAACCTGGATACCTCAGCTGAAAGTGCAGGATTCACTTGCCGTTTTCATTTTTCTCAGTGGGAGCCACAGACCAGAGCTGCTTCTAATCAGCCATCTTGGCCCCCACAATTATGCATTTGATATGCTTTCTTTCCTGTAACTCTCCCAATTGCCTTCCAAGAAACTTACTTGGTTGCCTCCAGGCAAAAAAAAAAAAAAAAAAAAAAAAATCTCCATTCAGATAACACCTCTAAAATATTAGAGAATTAAAAATAATTTCCTATGTGCAACTTGGCAAGGCTGCAACAATTAGCCAAATCACTGGTTTGTCTACTCTAAGACCGTCCATAGACTATGTGAAAGTTGATCTCAATGACACTCTGTATGCCTTTGGACTATGTAATATCAGCATTTTTTCTGGCAAATGAATCCAAAGCCCCCATTTTATTAATAAGTATAAAAAAGGGACCCCACTGAGTAAGCCATTTAAAAATACTGTGATGGTATAAAAAGGGTAATGGGTTTCTTGATGCTTCAAGTGGACTCAGAAAACTCCAGTGCTTATATTTTCAGAAATGCCTCCATGATGTGGGAGGAAAAGGCAGATAAAGCAGTCCATGTTGCTTCACTGATGGTGGTAGCTTCCAATAGCACAGATTCATTCATTCTGAAAATTGAGCTTAGTAAGCACCCATTGGGGCCCACAGACCGAAATTGTCTCAAAAACATAATATGTTATGCTTGAAAGTTTTATAAAATGGAATTCGTTGCAGGCATAAAAATTGGGAGATTTCATTTAAAAATCTATATTATTCATTTCTAACATAATTCAGATCTGAAACCCTGGGCCTGTATTCCCACATAGCAATAATCAACTGGAGTTGAAAAGTGTCTTTGCTTAGAAGGGAGCCCTATTCTTCACAGCCCCCAAGGGCTGCCTAGTTCTAGCAGGCATGTGAATCTGCAGCCAATTAGCCTATTAAAGGGCTATAATTTTTGTAATTTAAGTGGAGCTCCCCATCGATTTTGACCATTGCTAGATAGAGCTCATGGCCAAGAAAGATTGAGTGATATTTAAGACCAGTCTTGGAATACTGAGAGAATATGAACTATACTCTAGCCACATCTGCCTCAGCAGAGGATAAGAAATCCTTTCTATTGTTGGCTTTGACAGGTAAGCCTGACAGCTGGGTTTTTCTGCCCTTGGAAGGAAGTGCTTTCATGGTCCACTAGGCTCCCACTCTGTTACTTTCCAAATGCAGGGTTCTAATGGCTCATAGCTCTACTATATTCAATGTGGGTTTAACTAGCAGAAACTTTACAGAGTTTTTGAGCCCTTGAGAGTAACAAAGATTTAGAACAATTTAGATCCTTTGTTTCTTTCACTAAGCAGACTTTAAAAGAAGACTTAAAGAGAAACTGAATCAGGACATACAAACACCTCTGCCCAAGGAATATAGCTATATTTCCATAATGCTTAGATGTGTATTCTTTTATAATCTGGCATTTCTGAAATCAAATCACATGTGATGTGTACTTTTCATGTAGTATTTCCTTCCTCACAAACCCAGAAAAGCTATAATTAAATCAATGGTACAACTTTAACTTGATGAGATCTTAGAATGGAACCATTATTTGGTTTTAAGTTATTGCTTACGCAGTGTCATCAGGATAGAGCCAAGTGATGCTTCTGAGTTAGGATCCAATAGAAGGTACAATGTACTGAATGTGTGTGTCCCCCCAGTATTCATATATTGAAATTCAAATCCCCAATAGCATGGTATTAGGATGTGGGGCATTTGGGAGTAGATTAGGTCACCAGGGTGGAGCCCTCATGAATGAGATTAGTGCCTCTATAAAAAAGAACCCAGAGAGCTCTCCCACCCTCCTTCTGCCACATGAGGATACAGCAAGAAGTCAGCATCTGAAGCAAGCCCTCACCAGACAACGAATCTTCTGACGCCTTGATGTTGGACTTCCCAGCCTCCAGAACTGTGAGAAACAAATGTTTGTTGTTTAAGTCACCCAGTCTATGGTATTCTGTTGTAGTAGCCCAAACTGACTAAGACAGAAGGCAAGACTGAAAATCAAGAGAAATACAGACAATAGAAACACGTTTATAAAGAATACAGACAATGTTGTTATCTAACACTACTCAAAAATAACTATGCTGAATATGTTCGAGGAAATAAAGCAAGATTGAGCAGAAGACTGGAAACAAAAAAATAAAAATAAAAAATAAACAAAGGAAAAACGTGGAACTGAAAAGTATAATGGCAGGAATTTAAAGCTCAGTGGATAAGTTTAATAGCAAATCAGATACCACTGAAGAGTATTAGTAAACTAAAAGATGGCTTAAAAAAACTCAGAATGAAGCAAAAAGAGACAAAAGATTTAAAATGTATGGGAAAAAATAAGGGACATAGGGGATAGAGTGAGAAGCTTAAAAAATAAATGTAATTGGCATCCAAGAAAGAGAAGGTAGAGAAAATGGAGTACAAATAATATGCAAAGAAATAATAGCTAAAATTTTTCCCATACTGATGAAAGACCTCAACCTACAGACTCACAAAGTTCAAAGCCAGATAAATATGAAGCAGCCAAGGGTTGGGGGAGAAACTAGAACATACTTTAAAATAATTACAGTTATTATCTCTGTCTTATAACATTAAAAATAAATTTTGCTTCTTTATAATTTTTTCCAAAGTTCTATAATCAGAAAATGTGACCCTAAAATTTTGTTATTATTTTTGTTGTTTCTGGGGTTAAGTACATATCAAGCAAAATGGCTTGGGTCTTCCCTGCCAAGTTTCTAAATCTAGCATTATTCAGTCTTTCATGCCTATTTTTATGTGTTCCCATAGTCTCACCACCCCATACAAATCTCTTTAATATCTTGCATAATCATACAGTGATATAATTTTCTATGAAATTATTTAAATAAGTTTATTCACTAGACTCTAATGGAAAAAGAATGGCCTTCAGGATCAGATAGATATAGGTTCAGATAATCATTTGGTTCCCCAGTGTCCAGAGCAAGTGCATAGTAGGTGTTCAATAAATATTTGTTAGTGGGTGGAAGGGATAAAGGGTTAAATATATTCATTCTTCCACTTAATGAACTAGGGTTTGGAAACATTACATAATGTCCCCAAGCCTTGCTCTTCTCATCTGTAAAATAGGATAACACTTACCTGGTTGGGCTGGTTCTGAGAAGTAACTGAAATAGCAGTTTCCTTTTCCCTTACTTGCCTTTGTTCACAAAGCACCCAGCTGCCTTTAAATGCCAATTTCCCAAATATATCTTAAAGAAAACCCCACAGAGAAGTATAAAAGCCCATTGTTGGGCCTATTCAAACATAATGCAATATTCCACTCCATTTTCTGGGCTCCTGGTAATGTCTACCCACGACGGCCTTCCATACCTCATTCCAAGGTGTTGATCACACTTCTGGGTGCCAACCATGATGTCTGTACATTCGTATCTTTTAATCCTGCACAATCAAGCCTTCAAATTGCATCCTATATCTAACAACTACTGGGTATTATTTTCTCTTATCTCTCATTTATTTTCTGTGCTTCCCAAAGCCACACTCTCTCCCCTGTGATGCTTTTGAAGTGAATTCTAAGACTTGCCCTCCCAGTTTAGACATCTACCTGGTGGGTACATAGGCCATCTGCACCTCATCAGAGCTCCTCCCCAGGGTCAGATTTCAAAACTATCTTTTTTTCCTATTCATTCTCTTTTTAGAAACCTTTGTGTCTCCCCATTGAACTGATTTATGATTCTTTCCTATTTGAGTTTTTAATGAGTGTTTCATTTGTCTTCAGTGGGATGGGTTTTTTTTTGGTGCAAAGCCAAATGAGAATTTAAAATATTTGCATTTCTGGCCTGAAGGAGCATCAAGGTCCTGCTTCACTAAGTGAAATATTCTGTGATTAATAATAAACAGCACATTGCCATGCTACTTTCAGGACTCATCCTGGAGAGAGAAACACGCTAGGTTTGGCGTGCCCTTACGTTCTGTTGCATGAACAAAAAATAGGAATCAAAGGTGCATTTCTCTGGGATATTGTTTCAGATAAATATTTAGAGAAAGACCTTTCTTATTTTTGTTTCCTCTTTTCCTCCGGGCAACTGTATGAGGTGGTTCCCTGTCATGTCAGTTTACAGAAGCATACGTGATGGCTTTGGAATGGCTCTACAATGAACACTTAAGTCTCCCAGATTCTTTTGCCAGCTCAAGGCACCCATTCCTCAACTTCTACATGAGTGCTTTGCAGCTGAGAACCGGCACTTGCAACCTTCAGAGGACTGCCTTTGGGCCTGGCCACCACCCTGTACTTCATATGTGTACTTCATATGAGCTGAAAAATACCTAGGAGATTTTTGTCCCCCTAGGCCCACCCCAGGGTTACCTGTAGGCAATGACTGATGGGTATGGAAGTTTACAAGCCCAAACAGTGTTCCTGGAGGTGTAATTTATACTCCTCAGAGCCCATGAGATCAGGTTGAGTCTGGAAGTTCAGTTGAAAACTTGATTCCATCTCTATTCTTATCTTGCTTCCCCAACTCTGTTACTGGTTGATCCTGGGAGTGCTTCCTTTGAAAAATCAGTTGGACCCAAGCACGTGACTCAGGGACTGCTTGGGGGGAAAAAACTAACCTGAGACAACTCTGCTGTTTCCTAAGCCCTGGACATCAATGTCCCTCATGCCTTCCCTCAGTCTCACTCCTGGAGGTGATGATATCACAAAGAGGTAGCTGTCTTAACCCTGGGCATCAGGCCCTGTGTACAGCACTCCTAGGCAGTGAAAAGATCTTGGGGAGTATGACTGGCCGAACAAGTAGAGGCCAGATCCTCGTGAGAGGACCTCCAACCTCCACAAATACACTCGCCTCGGGCTCCAGGCCAGCCCCACACCAGCCAAGATGTTTTACCTGAAAGAATTAGGTAGTCTAAGACATTGGGCTTCCCCAACTAAACAGCATGTACCTAAAATCTGCCATGAGATGATTCCCTCTGATGATTTGGTGCTGTCTGTGTAAAGCAAGTAAACTTTTTACAAGTCTGGGGCACAGAGGAGGCCCCAAGAGTGACAGCGACTGCCTTTTTCATGAGCCTGAATTACAGGTCTGAGAGACGGATTTTAGTGGATTCAAGGCAAGTAAAGTGACATCCTTTGCTCACCTATCTGATTGCCATACTTGACATAAAAGTAGCTGAGATGACCAGGTCCATAAATTCTATAGGAAGTGAACACGATGATGGTGATATCAGGGAATAACTATATCAGGACAATGCGGAGTTATATTCAGGAAGAATGTTTCCTCAGTGCACACTCATGACACCATTTTCTTCACACATTTAATGAGTGACTTCTCTGTGGCCAGCTGAATAAGCCATTAGAAGATGTTTTTCTTTATGTTTAATATATACATTTTTTATTTAAACCCTGAAATAGAAGTGATGCCAGTCCAAGCTATTCTACTAAGGTGCTTTATACTTCTCAAGGCTCTCTCTAGCTTCACTTAAACACTTACCAAAAAAAGATTTAGGGCTTTCCTTCCACTTACTTATTCCCCAAGTCAGATTTTTACCCAACACAATCTTTTTTGATCAAAAAAGAGAGCTAATAGTTCAACTAGTACTTGAAGGGATGTCACTGCAGGAAATTCAGCCTTACTTCTTTGGGCCAACTCAACTCATTCTGACCAGAAAAGGAGAAAGACAAAGAAAGAGCAAGAGTAGGGAGAATAAATATATATATATAATTTTTTTTTCACTTGCACCAATTCTTACTGACTAGTACCTTTCTTAACTTTGCTTCTATAATTATGTTGGAGGATAAGTTGTGAACCAATGAGTACAGTAAAGGTAATCATGGGTCCTTAGATGAATTTGAATGAGGTACGGGGTCTCAGCAAATACTAGCCAACTCCAGAAGTTGACTGTAGTCGGGATTGTAGCAAAGATTTCATCAGATGCAATTAATTGAAGTGGGTTCATACCACTTAGCCTGCCGTGCTGTCTGAAAAGAAATTTCTTAATCTACAGGTAGAATGCTGAGTTAAATGGAACCAAATTCTAATTTAAATGCTTCTGCTGAGAATAATCACTGGAGATTTGTTGGAATTGGAGCTCCCAGTTTTATCTTATTTGTGTTCTCCCTGTGGTACTAGATAGAACTGTTGATGCAGAGATCACCATTTAACCAGGGCACATTTGTGCAGTTAATGCAGTGTGGACAGTTGATCAGGGCACAATTACAAGAGATGAGACAATTAGAAGAGACCCAGAGACACTTCTTTATCATGGGAGCAGCCATTTTCCAACATGCTGCACGGCAAAGTTTGAACAAACCCTTCAGAAGATACCAAATCCTCTGGGAAGTATTGTTGGCTCTCTCCACAAATAACACTGCAGTCTCCACTCACTCCCATGACCCTACAAAGGACTAGGCTTGCTCTTATGCACAGAGAAGAGCTTGTGCATGTACACACGTGTGTGTACAGAGTGTCAATTCTTAGATCTAACTTTTTTTTTTAATCAGCAATACAGATGATTCATATTTTGAGTATCCTTCAGATAATGCAACCCTAAAATATATGTTAGTCAGCATTGATCAAAGGCTTATCTAATAGTTTAGAGAAACAACCAGATGGTGATCTACCTGACTGTGGTACTTAGTTTTATGTGTCAACTAGACTGGATCATGAAATGCCAGATATCTGGTTAAGCATTATATCTGGGCGTGTCTGTGAGGGTGTTTCTGGAAGAGATTGGTGTTTGAATTGGTAGAACGAGTAAAAAGGATTGCTCTCTCCCAGTGTGGGCAGGCATCATCCAATCTGTTGAGGGCTAGAATAGAATAAAAAGGTGCAGGAAGGGATAATTTGGGTTATCTCTCTGCCTGAATGCTTGAGTGGGGTATCCATCTCTGCCCTCAGCATTCTTGGTTCTTAGGCCTTCAGATGCTTACTGAAGTCTGCACTATTGGATCTCCAGCCTTCAAATTACACCACTGCCTTTCCTGGTCTCCAGCTTGTAGACAGCACATCATGGCACTTCTCAGCCTCCATAATTGTGTGAGCCAATACTGTGTGTGTGTGTGTGTGTGTGTGTGTGTGTGTATACACATATTTATATAAATTCTATTAGTTCTGTTTCTTTAGAGAACCATGACTAATACAAAGCTGTAGACCTCTATTAAGTTAGCTCCTCAAGGAAACACCTTCATGAGGTGTCTCAGGTTGGGTTCTCCTAGAAGCCGCCTGTGCGACAAGGCTTTGAGTGCAAGCAGTTCATTTAGGTGACAATCTTAGGAAGAACCAACAGTGGAGTGAGGGAAATGAGATGGGGATTATTATAAATGAGAAAGGAGATAAGACTGCATTATCAAGGAGGTTACCACAGGGGATTACTGAGGCTGAATGATGTTTAGAAATTCTGGGAGACAGTGTGGAGCACGTCTTATCATTATCCTACTCACGGAGGAAGGGATATGAGTTATTACCTACCAATTGCCATTAATCATTTGTTGAAGGATGATGAGATGAACATTAACAAATACCTCCCATTTGCCCACCTATAGGAGCCTGTGCACCCTGAGAGCCAGAGAAAGCCTCAGACAGGGCAGAAGGAGCATGAAAGTACAAGACAGTTGGGTTAGCACGCACAGAAACGGTATGCATGATCAAGTCCAGCTACCTTTTTCTTTTCAGGAAGGGCGGAATGATCTACTTTTTAGAAAAATACAATATTTGAAAAATTAACATTTCTATAATTTACAAAACTGAAGTGAACATTTCCTCAGCATCCATCCTTAGATAAGGGGAAGAAAAGAGTAGATGTTAGAATAAAATCAGCAATGGTTGCATCTCCAGATGAATGTGTGTTCACTTTCTTTTAATCTCCATCCCATCTAATACTCTTTTTTTATTGTTCTTGTTCAGCTTCTAAATTATTTTATTTTACTTTAATTATTTATACCCTGCTTGCTTTCCAAAAGAGTTTGCAGTGATTTACAAAACTATACATACAAAACATGTATTTCTTTTTTTGCAAATGTTATGTTAATGAAATATTTATGATTGCCAGATACCACTTGAGCTAAAAACCAAGTCAGCCAGGGTACTATTCTGTTTCTTTAATATGAGCTGGGTTTTGGAGCTATAAGATTATCTGAGAGTTCCAGCAAAGGAAACAGATCCAGAGTCAGCAAAATTGATGACTGTCATCTAACTGGTAGTAAGCGCCAGGGATGGAGAGATGTTTGTCTCAATTCTTAGCATACTCTTGGCATCCATCCATTGTCACTTGTCACCAAAATCAAGGAAACAACTTGTGACAGAATTTTGGTTCTGTTTAGAAAAGGCATTAACTTTCTCATCAGGGCATTGTTATCCTGGAAATCTACTTAACACGAGGCCAACTCTTAGAGACAGCATCACATGGCCTCTCTTCTCTTCCTCATTTTTTCCTGTTCAGCTTATATTTGAGTTTTGTGTCTCTGGACCAAACCAAATATTTTTTACTCCCAGGAAGGTCTTCATCAACCAGGAATAAAGACACCAACTGGTGATGTAATCCCCACTGAAAACTCTTTTGATCCCTTTCCAGCCAATGGAATTCTTCCCCCCTGATGTTTTCCAGCCCTCTGGGGGTGTGAATGAGAAATTCTCATTCTCTCTCTATGTGAAATTATGCTTGGATTGCACACACTGTTATTTTTCCATCCGGCAGCAATTTAGAGGCTGAGGCTTACAATTAGCTATTTGATCTTAATCAGTGTTGTCTTTGGGCATGGTACACTGTGTCTTTCGGATACCACTTTTCCGGTGTTTGGATGGCCTATTTATTTAGACAGCTGAAACTGCCTGTGCCTAAGAGACAGGTCAACTTGGAACATTTTTTGAAAAGTCCTAGTCATTTTGTTTCTTCTTCAAAATCAACCTGACACATTCCCACTTGACAGTGTAGATGGGTAGCCTATGTATGTGTTAGAAACTTCACCGTCCTCTACTGAATCTGCTTGGTAACATTAGTTTTCTTGGGGCTTCCCCAAATCTCAGAAGATTTCTGCTCCAGCTCCTTGGGGGTGGGTGATAACTCTAAACTACTGGGGAAAATGTTCCCCAGTGGTATACATAGCCAACTGCTCAAACTGTAAGAAATGGCCTGAGCTGGGCAATTCTGTTCTGTTTAGCCTTGGGGATGAAGAGAATGACCTTGCAGAAGAGTCCTCAGCTGCTGAACACATTTGAGTCCTAGGAGATCCCACCCAGTTCCTGGCACACTGGAAGCGTGTAATAACTTTCATCATCACCATCACTATTACCAAAGCCTTGCTAGAAGAAGCTGTAGTGGAAACTGCATGGCATGTAACATTCTTCTAAGGACTAGGAAAGGGCTAAGATTCAAATTGTTTTATAGCTTTGTCAAAAGGAGAGGAAAACATATACTGGATAGCCTTGCCTTATTTCCCCAGTGCTTGGTACCTCATAGACATTCAAAAATGTCTAGCTGGATGAATCTGTAAAGTGCAGGTAATCAAAGTATCTACTACATGGGAACATTGAGACAAATAAATGGGCCACGTCACATAAAGCCCAGAGCCTGGCCTATAGTAATGATAGAGAGAATAATGACTATTGCTTTAGTACATGGATACCAACAAGAATACCTTGAGTTTTGCAAAAAGGAAGCTTTCATTTTCTGACACAGGAGGAGGAACATGTAGTTAATGCCCTGCAAGGGGAGGGACAAGTGGTAAATGTCCCACAAGGCAGATGCCTTTAAGGAAAATTGGGGTTCTATAACCATTGCCAACAGGCTGGTGTCTGTCTTGGGTCCCATAATGTCAGGGATGCTTATTTCCAACAGAAGTTAATTGTGCTATGCTCTCACTGTTTGTATCCTCCTCTTTCTTTTTTTTTTTTTTATATATTTTTTTACTATACTTAAGTTCTAGGGTACATGTGTACAACATGCAGGTTTTTTACATATGTATCCATGTGCCATGTTGGTGTGCTGCACCCATTAACTTGTCATTTACATTAGGTATATCTCCTAATGCTATCCCTCCCCCCTTCCCCCACCCCACAACAGGCCCCAGAGTGTGTCCAAGTGTTCTCACTGTTCAATTCCCACCTGAGTGAGAACATACAGTGTTTGGTTTTTCGTCCTTGCGATAGTTTGCTGAGAATGATGGTTTCCAGCTCCATCCATGTCCCTACAAAGGACATGAACTCATCATTTTTTATGACTGCATAGTATTCCATGGTGTATATGTGCCATATTTTCTTAATCCACTCTATCATTGTTGGACATTTGGATTGGTTCCAAGTCTTTGCTATTGTGAATAGTGCCTCAATAAACATACATGTGCGTGTGTCTTTATAGCAGCATGTTTTATAATCCTTTGAGTATATACCCAGTAACGGGATGGCCGGGTCAAACGGTATTTCTAGTTCTAGATCCCTGAGGAATCGCCACACTGACTTCCACAATGGTTGAACTAGTTTACACTCCCACCAACAGTGTAAAAGTGTTTCTATTTCTCCACATCCTCTCCAGCACCTGTTGTTTCTTGACTTTTTAATGATTGCCATTCTAACTGGTGTGAGATGGTAACTCATTGTGGTTTTGATTTGCATTTCTCTGATGGCCAGTGATGATGAGCACCCTCCTCTTTCAACCCTTAGTAGGTAGACAGTCCATCCCAGTTCTAATGAATTACATCTTAATCCAGAACCCAAATACAATCTGCCTGCCACGTTAAGTCCTGTCTCAGTGACCTCATCTGCCAAAGCAAAAGCCAAAAGGGCCTTGGCAAGAAGCAGACAGGTACAAGCAAAGCGTTAGCAAAGCAGTGGTGGGTCTGGCCCTTTTAACACTGATGGATGCTCTGTTCCCAGCTCTTGGAGGTAGTCTTGCTGCATTGTTTACATGGCTTCACCTTGGTATTTGGCTGTAGCCTTGGTATTTGGCTAGAATGCTGTCCATGCTGAAATAATTCCTGAGTAGCAAAATGCACCCCTTATGTCACAACCCCCAAGCCTCTTGCCCTGCATGAGACATAGCAATGTTTTGGTCAAGGCCCATGGAGCCCAGGAGAATTCATACTAAGACGTCTCTTGGGCTAGGTAGGCCCAAGCTCATCTAAAAAGGATTGATCTAATTGAAAAGAAAACTTTTCCCCAAAATTAAAAAAAAAAAAAAGCCACACATACACACCCACACACACTCACCTTGGTAACTATAAAAGGGCAGCTTCTTCTATATTCAGTGACAGCTTTTGTTTTTTGGATCTAAATCCAAATGGGATGGCATCTGTCTGAATACACCAAGGAGGACATTACAGATTCATTTCGTATTAGGGAGAGCGAGTAGAGGAGAGACCCAGGTAATGTGTAAGAAAACAGTGGCCCGCTAGCTGATGGTCTTCCTGGGCTTCTCCAGTCTACAAAGGCTCTGGGCTATCAAGCGCATGCGGGTAATAGCCATGGATTCCTTGGGACTGTTCTCCATGGAATTAGCCCTATGCCCTTCATACCCTCTCAAGACAGATTGCTCCTTTGTTTTTCTCCCTGCCCCTTTAACAAAATACCAAAATGTTACTCTGAAGTCTTGATTACTCCTTTTTTTTTTTTCTTCTCCTTGTCCCTTTAACAAAATACCAGAATGTTACTCTGAAGTCTTGTCTCCAAAATGACCAGCAGGGGACTGACAGAGCCCACACGAAATGAGTGACTAATAAAACCCCATGAGAAAAAGGGAGGCTGGCCAGATAACATGATGCTTTGAGCAACCTGCTCTGGAGTGTCCGAATCTAGTTTCTCCCCAACATTACTCTATTTGTCATTTCTAACAGCCCCCTCCCAAGGCTGTCCAGGTTACAAAGCCTCAGCATTCAATATGCCTAATGTGGGTGTCTTTTCCTGGGATCCAGTATTTCTTTACAACAATGACACTGGCACCACCTACTTGTCCTTTTGAAAGCAGATCTTTCTTGCCTGTATGTTGGTGCAGTGGTGGCAATATTTAGTGTTTAGCAATGGCTTGGGGAGGTTTGCAAAGGAAACTCAGAAAGTCTTGGGAGAGTTTTCTTAAATCCTAGGACTTTGAGAAAGTTATGTCATAATTGTCTAGATTGTAGAAACCAGTGTTGTTGCCCTAGTCCCTTATCCAGGGAATCCCTTACTTTCTACCATACTTTTAAATGGCTGTAATGTGGAATCAGAAACAGTGGGATGGCTCCTATTACTCAACTTAGTGCCTTATGTGCATCATCTCATCCCCTCCCTACAAACACCATAAGAGGAATTTGGTATTATTTTTCTGGAGGTTATAAATGGGGAAACTGAGGCTCATAGGAGCTAAATGACTTGCCCGAGACCACCTGACTAGTTACTTGAAGACTCAGTGTCAAACCAAGGTTTTTCTGGCCACAGATTCTAAGGTGATTCTTCACCTTGGGGCGTATCATCTCACGATGGACAAAGATGCACCTGTCTTCTGTGTATTAAGGATAAGAGAGGTCTTAGAACTGTGAAAAAGGCAGTAAATAATTACATTTTTAAATGCCTCACCCTCAGAGATCTCAAAATAATTTGCAGTAATTCCACCTAGCCTGCAGTATATGCATCTGTCCGTGATGGGAGAGACGATAGTTTACCCACTAGGGGTCTCAGTACATTCTCACTGGTTCGGCTTCATGTTTTCATGAACACCCCAAAGTTCCTAATTGTTTATTCTGATGAGAAGCGCGGGTCTCCCCTTTGAAGCTAAAGCATAAAGTGTGCCTCTCAGCCTGAGCTCTTTTCTTCCCAGGCCTTGGGACAGGCCAGTGGGAACCTTCAGAGACTCCAAAACCCAAATGAATCCAGATTCACCATTTTTCTTTAATTGGTGGAGGCCAATTTGTTTTGCTCCAAGGCGCGTCAGAGCCCGCAGTGTGAGCATTGTGCCCCAAGAGTCAGCCCGTTTCATCGTCCTTCATTAGGATGCAGGGGGAAGTCCCGGCCCCGTCAACTGGGCCGGGGGAACAAAGGCAACATGGAAATTAGAGCAGGACGATGAATCCCTTGCTCTCCACTTCTTCAAAACAAGATTCTGACCATTTACTCGAGGACCCATTTTGTCGTTGTGTTCCATACAAAGAAACAGGAAACTTCAGAGGGAAGAAGGGGCCCCAGTTTCCTACACGGTGGCCCAGGGAGGCTGGAGGTTGCTGACGGTGTTGGCAGGAGGCTAGCTTGGCCTCAAGGCAGAGGAGGGGGCTGTTCCCCTTGTTATGCTTCCGAGGAGGTCACCCAGGCACCGGGGGAAGTTTTCCTCCTTCGGAAGCAATCTAGGGCAGGTGAGGCCTGGGGTAGCAGCCCTTGAAGACTGTCCCAGTGGGGGCTCTCACACCTTCTTGACACCTGGTACTAGGCCAAATCTAGCTGATTATTTTGCATTCTTTATCTCCTGTCCCATGAAAGTCTGAAGGAGAAATTTCTCCCCAGACCAATGGAATTCCCTTGAAAATAAATTCATTTCCAGCTTGACAAGGATGGATCCTAGTTTCTGAAATGCAGGTCCCAAGTCTTACTTTGAGGACAGGTGTTGATAATGAATGGCTCATCTTCTAAATTGCCAAAACCTTTTAGTGACCATAGCAGCTCTCAAAATCAAAATACATGTACCCTTTGAATGAACAGTTCAGCATCTAAGAATTTATCTTACAAAAATATTTCTATGTATGAACAAAGAAATATATGTAAGGATATCCATTGCATTGCTCTTCATAATAGCAAAATGTTAAAGCAATATCAAGTCCATCTTAAGGACCTGGATGAATATATAATTGTATTAATACATTCAGCCATACAATGAATACTCAGCAATCATTTTTTCAAATCAGAATACCAACATGGACTGATCTTGAAAAAATATCCATAACATGGGGATTGAAAATAAATTGAAAATTTGTATGAATACTTAATCCACTTGTGTTTAAAACAAGGTTTTTCAACCTTGGCACTACTGATCTTTGAGCCAGATAACTGTTGTGAGGCCTGTCCTGTGCGTTGTAGGATGTTGAGCAGCATCCCTGGCCTCTACCCACTAGATGCCAGCAGCACACCACCTCACTCCTACAATTATCACAACCAACACTGTTTCCAAACATTGCCAAATGTCCCCTGTGGGTAGAGATGGAGAGCAAAATCACCCCTGGTTGAGAACCACTGGTTTAAAATAATGACACATAGACCACTTAGGTTTGCATACCACAGAAAAAAAAGTCTAGAAGAATATCCACCAAGTTCTTACAATGCTTCCACTGGGAACCAGGATTGGCCAGGAAAAAACAATGTTCTCTTTTTATTCTATACACCTCTGTACTGTTTGATTTTTTTGACATATATTTCTGCAATTAAGTAGAATATCTACTTCTATTCCACTCCACTCACAGACATACACATACATAAGGAAAATAAAGAGAATAGCTTCTATCAAGAGTCTGTACATTGGAATTCCATTTGGAGAAGAGAAACAGATGAGCTTTACCTGGGATGGGAAGTCCTTTAAGAGGACTCGCTAATGGGACGTGATGGTAACCAGAGTTCATCAGTGAAGCATCTGGAGTGTCACCAAGACATACAGCAAGTGTTGTGTCTGAGAGATTGTGAACTAAGTGGGAAATGTGAAATTATGGCCTCTGGTTTTGAATTTGATGGGGATGCCCTCCAGTTCCCCAGGGCAGCCCGTACCCAATGACTGATTGCTGTGGGGATATGAAAGCCCAGTGTCTTGCATTCTCTGCTTCAAATCACTCACTTGCAAAACTGAGCATCTACCTTTCCACAAAGACTTGAAGAGATCATTAAAGCAGCACCTATGAACTGGTTTGCCCTCGTCAGATTTGGCACTGCATAAATGAAAGATTTCTCATTAATGTTGATTTTGGTCATTAATATTGATTTTAAAGCGATTAAAAAAAAGAGCCTAGTCTAATTTGGGCACTTCAGAGTTTGGGGAACCCCAGATGCTTGGGTTTCTTCCTAATTTCAAAAGAATTCCCACCAGGATGTTTTGAATTTGTTGGTATCCTCATGAGGAAAATAAGAAAATAAATCTTTTTGCTCTTTTTTGCTTTTCTAACTTATAGACTGCTCTGGAAAAATTGCTAAGGTTTACTCAGAAATCATAACATAAACTGCCATAGCCAGTTTTGGTGATGTGTCCCCCAGTGAGTTAGTTGAAATTCGTGCCAAATTTCCTAGAAGGAAAAATGAGCCTGGATCTTATAGAAAACAGACAAACAAAAAACATTTAGTCCCCCCATATTGATGCCAGTAAATGACATATCAGATATCCACCGGTAACAGCTTCACCTCACTATAACTACATGGTACTAAAGGAATTATGGCTTTTGAATAATATTTTGAAAACCAGCAAGGTAGAATTTTCCTGCCCATCTATGCCGATGTTTTAAAGTAATTTGAGACAGTTTGTGAATTAAGTTATGAATCAGTTCATAGTGACATGTTTTACATTCTTTTTTCATTACGTTTCTTATTTTCTTGGTGGAATAACAATGCTGAAAAATCTGTTTTGACTCACAAGCTACCCATGAATATTTTAATCATAAGTTTTGGACCAATTTATTTTTCTTTCCTAATTTGACTCAGCTTCCTAAAGACATTTTGGCTTTATCTGGTGATGTTTTACTTTTTTCCAATTCTACTTTTTTTTTTTTTTTATCAAAGCATTGTGTAATTCGTTCATCAAGAAATTAAGCCTTCCCTCTTTTTGTTTCCTCCTCTGAATCCAAAGAGTAAAGCTCAGTATTTGCCATTGTCAAGAATCTAGAATCACTCTACATACAAATTCTTGAAGCCAAGAGAATGCAACATTTCTCTTGTCTGCCTTGCACACAACATGGCAGGTTCAAATGAGGCAAGAACCACGAAACAGAACATCATTTTCTATGTCTCTAGCAGTCACACTCAAGTCAGCTGTGCCAAACCAGGGCAAGGATGCTTTTAGTAGAAATCAATGGCACACACAGGGACCCACTATTGAAACCATGGTTTCCATCTGCATTGTTTGCAAGAGAACGTTAGTGAAAATTGGGCCAGTGTGGCGGCTCACACCTGTAATCCCAGCACTTTGGGAGGCTGAGGCAGGCGGATCACGAGGTCAGGAGATCAAGACCATCCTGGCTAACCGGTGAAACCCCATCTCTACTAAAAATACAAAAAATTAGCAGGGTGTGGAGGCGGGTGCCTGTAGTCCCAGCTACTTGGGAGGCTGAGGCAGGAGAATGGCCTGAACCCAGGAGGCGGAGCTTGCAGTGAGCCGAGATCATGCCACTGCACTCTAGCCTGGGCGACAGAGCGAGACTCTGTCTCAAAAAAAAGAAAAGAAAACATACGTGAAAATTAATTCAAAACATATACAAACTTTAGAGAATACTGCCAGACCAGGCTGTTAGATGACCACAGAGTACCTGTGCACACTAGTTAGAAGTGACTGTAGTAGATACTGTTGGTGATCTGCCCTCGGGTCTATTTTCTGTGTTTCTGTGGGCCCCTTTCCCCTCCCCATCGTATGGTATTTTAACTTCCAATGGCCTGTACTTGTGATTCTCTTTCAGGGAACTGCTCAGGGGCTACTGGAACCACTTTGCCCACATGCATAGAAAGCCATGTGTGCCCACAGTTTATGTCCTCCAGTTTCCCAGGGCAGCCTGTACCTAGTGACTGATTGCTGTGGGGATATGAAAGCCCAGATCCCTTGCCTTAAAGCTAGAACATTACTCTAAGGAGTAATGTACATTCCAGATCTCATGACAGGTTAACACTGAGGTTGGTATTTTGCCTGAAATCGCACCCCTACTTGGCCTCTTTCCCTTCCCAGGCCAGCTTCCCACTCCCCTATAAGCTTCTCCAGGGAGCCTGTCCTTAACACTTCACTAGTATACACATTCTCAACTCACAATCTGCTTTGGGAAAACCTACCTAGGACACTATCTGTCCTCCTTTGCTCTCCCCCAAATTCTTGTCCTTATGCACATCTCATTCCATGCTGATGGCTTCCATCTGCGACACTTGTTTTCGGTCTGGTAACCAAGGCCTTATATATGATGTGTTAAAACATGACATATAGTTTGTCATCCAATTCAAGACAGTTTGCTCACGAAAGAGGATGCTATTAATGATTTTGCTCAGCAAAATGTATATCTACCACCCTCATTGCAGGGCTTCAAGTTATGCAATAAGTCACATTGGAGCCTGTGAATGGTGCCCAGAGTATACATCTAAAATACAGATCTTAGAATGGACAGGGAGACAGACTGAGCCACAGGAAAGTTTGTTGACCTTTTTTCAGTGTTTTTGAGCTCTGAATATTACTAGAGGCCATTGTATCTTTCTAAGAGGTACTTGCAGCAAGTGGGGGTTGGAAATGCCAATGGACAAACCTAAGAAGTTGCAGACAACCTGACTCAGAAGCAGCTCTGCCCCTCTGAGAACCACTCACTGGGAGTGTCCACAATGTGCACCATCTTGGACAGACCATCCTAGACATCAAGAAAGAGTAGGCCCTGCAAGTTCTTAAAATCCTTCCATACCAGCCCCATATGACGCCTTAACTCCCACTTAGGAAATATACTCACGATTTTCACAGCGCTGCCCAGTATAGCCTGCCAAGCAGGCACACTTGTAAGATCCAGCCTTGTCAAGGACGCAGGTGCCGTCATGGAAACAAGGGGATGAGGAGCATGCTGTAAGAGAAAGGCATCCCTCAGTGCCACTGTGCACTGAGTCGATGTCTTCAGGCCCAGAGTCTTGACCAAAGTCTTTTAATTGCTTTTTAAAATCTTCTTGCAATGTTTTGTATTCCCTTTACTGAATTCATGTTATGATTACTTGAAAATGCCTAAAATAGATACTCATTAAATATCAAATGTTGGTGATATTATTTGATGTTTCTGAGGGCCCCAGAAGTATGCTTAACACTCCCATAGTCTGAAGACCACAAGGCAATGCAAACAAGAACATTAAACTGATGAAAGCAGAGCCATGCTTTTATCTCTCCCATAGGGGTTTCAGTGGACAGAGACATCCTGGGGTAGCTGAAGACCATCTTTTTTCAAATAAAAGCTCACCATCCTGGGTACTGGGGCAATACAACTGGAAGACAATCATTATGACACTGTTGAAGGTATATTCAATAATTTCCAAACTTACATTCTGTAATCATTAGTCCCTTGAGATGTTGATGTGTTTTACTAACGGTTCTGAGCTCAAATATGTTAGGGAAATGTTGCTGACATTCAATGCTAATTAACCAGATTTCTTTACTGCAGAACTTCTCAGTTCAATGCCCCAATATACACTGTGAGTTTCCTAATATACATTGTGAATTTCAAGCTTATTTGACCTCAAAGCCTGCATTTTACAAGGCATCCTGGGGACTATTTTTCTACAGAAAAGATTTTGAGAAACACTCATCTGCGTGTTATCCGTCAATCCTGCATTCATTTATCCCAATGTAGAAGTATATTCTTTGGCTCAGTTCAACAAATCTGTATTGATTACTTGCTCAATACATGGCAAGGGAGAAATACAAAGATGAACAGGACGTCCTACTTACCAGATTAAAGCTACTTGAAGAAAAATATAAAACGACTATGACTTGAAGCATAATATAGTTAGTGTATTATGAAGAAGGAAGAGGCAATGCTACAAGACATTCAAAAAAGGGCATAGTCATAGCTTGTTGGAGCACGAGAAAAGATTTAGGAGAGGAGGAAGAATGTAGTAGGGACTGTGAAGGATGGATTTTGATGTGCAGGTTGCAGACAGGTGATTTTAGCCAGAGGAAATATCTTGAAGGCAAGTGAACAAACAGGGATGTTTGAAAAATGGGAAGTGGTATTATTTGATGGCATTGATAAAACACAGGCCAGTATTGCCAAAGTTCTCCAGGGGAGGTTGAGGGGGTCATTTCAGAGGAGAAAGACATCCTCCTGACTGTCCCTCAGTCCTAGATTCACAGACTGGCCAGCCACTGCTGCCCCTACCTGGCTTGCTGACTGTCCTAAGCCCCCACAGATGCATCTCATGTGGGACCTTCCTCAGCCTATACCTGCAGGGTGTCACCAAGGGAAGAGGATTCGGCCACAGGCTGATCACACCACAGCAGCAAAGCATCAGAACTCCCAGGCCCTGCACAGCTCCACAGGGGGCAGGCACAGAGACTGTGAAGAGCACCTGCTGAGAGTTCCTGTAGGCAGCATCCTAAAAGAGGGGTAGACCGGGGAGCAAGGTCTCCTGGCCTTGCTGAACAGACAGGACTGAAGAAACACTGATTATTCAGCCACCCACCTTCTTTCCTGAGACTTTCATGTCATACCCTATGAATAAGGAAGTCTTAATGATCAGAATACCATTACAAGTTCTTTTTTAATTGAGTTTTTTTAAATCAAACATCAAGCCTGTGTTTATTTTGTAAAACCTGATGAAATCTGATCTCAGAACTATGAGAGTGGGGTGATTGCTTAGGATTAAGCATTTTGTTCAGTTTGGTCAAATCCTACTTCCTAATGTGATCACAGCAAGAGTTACAGTCAGGCTTAAAGTTACTCATCAAGTCAATGACATTTGCCATTATAGTCTTTTAATACCTATTTTATAGGTGGCAAGTGGAGGGTAAAGGTATGCCTAGGGTTGGGCAGCTGTTGAATTCTTACTATGTACCAGACAGACTATGCCAAGCTCTCCATTCGTTCTGTCTCTCAGAGCCTCCTTAATGGAGAAGGATCTACTATTACTCCCTTATCACTCATTAGGAAACAGAGGCCCAGTGGGGTAGAAGAACTTACCCAAGGTCACATAGCTTCATCCGTCACGGATCTAAAGCCAATGCTCTCAACCATGAGAGGTCACCTTATGTGAGCTCTAGAGCCGAACAGCTCGGGTACAAATCCCTAGTTCTGCCCCTATATCTGTGTGACCTCGGACAAGTCATTCAGCCTCTCCATGCTTTAGCCACTTCATTTGTATAAGGGAGATTATTCCTGATTCTGGTTCTGGGTCTTTTCTGAAATATACCTTCCTATTTCTTTTTTCTCAGTATGTAGGCTGTTTCTAAGAACACAGCCTGCTAGGTTTTAATAAGGATGAGAGGAAGAAAGGAAGGGACATGGAAAGGAGATATTTGTCTGGAGCAAGCCACAAAATGCCACATTTGTCTCCTTGGCCTTTACCTGTGATCTCCTCAAAAATGGCATGGAAGCCATCAAAATTCTTGGAGCCATCGGAATGGAAGAGGACGTGGAGTGAGGATCCCGTGCTCTGGATAGGAGCTGGCCGCTCGTTGCCACAGACACGCTTGATGATCTGGCCATCACGGTTGTCTCCATCACGAACCTCAACATAGTCATACTGGCACATGTAGTCAAACTCCAGACTCAACATGACAAACCTGTGGTGACGGAGGGAGACAGATGGGCCCTGGACAGTCCTGAGACCGCTGGGCACATTCAAGGCCAGATGAGGAACAGGCCTGAGGAACAGATGGTGTCACTGGCCTGATCTGATAGGAAAATGGTCCTCGGAGGTTGGCGAATTTCTCTTAGCGGAGGAGTATGTATTTGTGCACTGTTTGCATGTATGTGCACATGCAAGTGCCTGCCCAGGTGGAGCAAGGTGCCATAATCCATGCAGAGAGTCTTTGCATGTGTTGGGTCTCTTTTCCAGGGCACTTTTTCCTCCCAGTCTGTGTGGCTGGTTCCTTCCTATCCTCAGGCCTAAGCTTAAATATTCTCTCCTCAAAGAGGCTTCCCTGACCACTCTTTCCAAAGAAGATCCCTTATTTTTCTTGTACTGTAGACATAAATTTCAACCTCTTATATTTACCTCCTTGACTTTTTGTGTGTCTATGTGTGTGGCCTGTCTTCTCCACTGGCCTGCAAGTTACTTGAAGGCAGAGAGGAACACCTGCCTCGTTCCACAGTTTTCACAGTGTCCAGCGCAGTGCCTGGCCTATAGAGATGCTACAGATATTGCCAAATATACGACTGAGTGGATACTTTATTGTAATTTTATAGTTGGAGAATGAAAAAAAGCTTACATTGTTTTGCAAGACTAAGTAAAGGGGAAAACAACAACAACAACAACAAAACCTCTGCACACTCTTCTGTTTGATGGAAGAATCAGAAGGTAATTATCTTCTAGGCAATGATAATTCTCACCCAAAAAGTAGAGAAAGTAGCACCAAGTCAGAATTTCAGGGGTTAAGGAAACCTGACACATCCATGCTTATCCAAAAGGGTCTTGGGTTTGAAAACACTGAGATACACCAGATTGGAAACACAGAAGATGACATTAAGCCCCCGATTCCAAGAGACAAGAAAAGCAGCAGCCACATCCCAGGGCAAGAGAGGCAAAATCATTTTTCCAGGATTCCCAAGGGAATACCTGAGTATCAGGTTCACAAAATGTACGTCTGTATCTTCTCCGCCACACTCTGGAGAAAAAATGGAAATAGAAAGGCTCATAACTGCTGCCTAAAATGTTGGGAGTAGGGATATTTCTGCCACGTGCAGTAAAAACCCAACATGCCAGCATTAGGGAACACTGGAATATAGTGACAATCAGCATATTGATTTTAAGTGTTCTAAAAGGTGCTACAACAAAGAAATCCAATAACCGAGTTTCATCAGTGTTTACTTCACAAAGGGTTGATCACAGAGCTTTTGGGGTGTAGGTCCTGTGAATCGCGCTTTGTACAGCTGCTCTAACATCTAAGAGGACAGCTGATTTCTTATCCAGATGCCACCATGCACTCACTGTGTGTGTTAAGGAATCAGCTCCTTCTCTTGGCCTTGATATCTTTGTCTGCAGAGTAAGGGAGAAGCTACCACCTGACAGAAACCACAGTTTTTTCTGAAGCTGAAGAGACATTGCAACTATATTTGCGTTCATGCATTCATTTGTCCATTTGTTCACTTACTGAACACATATTTCTGGAGGCCAGCTCTGTCCCAGACACTGTACTAGGTGCTGTCAGCATAGCAGTGCCCCAACTACCAGCTAGGCACATGGCAGCCCTCATGGAGATTAATTCTGGGTTAGAATATAGATAATAAGCAAGGAGACTAAAAAACAAGGTAATTTTAGAGTGCTGAGTGCCATGAATCAAATTAACCAGGTAAGAGCATAAAAAGTGACTAAGGTGTTAAGTTTCTGACACAATGTGGTCAAAGAAGCCCCCTCTGACGACGTGCTAGCTGGGCAGAGGTTTAAATGATGCAGTAGAGCCAGCCATGTGAAGGTCATGGGGCAGAGTGGTCCAGGCAGGGGAATCTGTAAGTGCAAAGGCCCTGGAGCAATCATGAGGTTGACATGTTCGAGGAACTGAAAGAAAGCCAGGGATGCTGCAAGGTGGTGAATGAAGGGGAGAGTGATAGGATCCGAGGCCAGTGAGGGCAGCCTGTGCTAGATCTTGTGTGGTAAGGAATCTAGATTTTATTCCAAGTCTATAGGAAGCCACTGAAAGGTTTCAACAAGGGGATATCGCTGGATTCAGATTTTAAAGGCTCCCTGCAGCCACTCTGCAGAGAGGAGATGGCAGAGGTGGCAGGAGTGGAAGCCAGGAAGCCAGTTAGGATGGCATGATAGAATCTCAGTGGGAGATGGGTGTGGCTTGAAGCAGAATGGTGACAGTGGTGACAGAGAGCTGTGGATGGACTATTTTTCAAGTAGGAAAATAGATTTTGTGGTGGTCTGGTGGTAGGTGATGGAAAAGGGGCATTGGGGACACCTGCTGGGCTTTGGGGCTGAACATTGTGCCTATGCTTCCAAGTACTTCCATCGTTATTACTATCCCTGGCCTGGTGCTCCAGACTTAACTCGAGGAAAAGAAATCCACACATTTCCATGCCTCCCTAAGGCCCTTTCCTGGGCAGCTAATATGCTTCTCAATCCTCCACCGTTTTGCTATTTTAGAATATCCTTTTGCATCTTGGATTTTGGAGAAGCTCCTCAGAGGCCCAGAGGGGACCATATGTCTTGGTCCCTGAGCTGCTGAAATATTAACATGCAGCATTTAACACCTACCTTTATCATCCCTGCAGACCCAGCCTTGAGCTTACTGGGCAGAACAGTGTGGTTCATTGCTTGTTCCTTGAGCCAGGCTTCCTCTAGGAATTAATGAGACTCATTCCCAACCCCAGGTCCTCAGGGAGTAGAAACACAAGCTGTTATGCGCTAGTTTTGAAGAGGAAGATTGAGAAGGGGACCTGTTTTGCTGGATTTTTCTAATTCAGGGTACCATGTTGCCCCTCCTGGAGGACAGGGAGACATTCAAGGAGCCAGGTAGCATGTGGTAACCTCTGTGTCCATTTAGCCACCCAGAAAATACTTAGTGAAAGCCTGTGCCCTAGAGGATCAGGGATTTTAAATCCGTTCACTGTCACTACAGGGTTAAAATGAGAAGAGCTAAGTGGACAATGACCCTAGCCATTCTAGGGGTGAGTGACGAAGGGAGGAGGTGTTTTTCATTAGAGAGAAGATACACTGGAGTCAGAAAGCAGTTCTTTCAGCATTTATTCATGCAACAAGTATTTATCATGCAACTATAGTGTGCCATGAACTGTTCCAGCACTATGATGCAGTCATGAACAGTTCTCACAAAACAGGACCCTCGTGTAGCATTTATCAATAGTTACAATAAAACAGGGTCTATACTTTGGACTGTGGCATAAACAACATTTGCGAGGGCCCTAAAGCTCCATAAAAAGAAATGACTCATCTTCCACACAGGTGAGAGAATTAGTTTATTTGTTGTGGGATGTTTGCTTTTTTCTGAAAGCCCCAATTAAAGGAGCTGTGACAAGCATCAGCCCCAATATTCTTTGAAAGGTAGGCGTGTGCCTTTTATTTCTTTACATCCCTCCCATAGGAACCAGCCCAGTCCTGAGTAAGTAGCAAACACTGTTTAAGATTTGTGGATGGGTAGATGGCTCAGTATTTTGCTTTATTGGTGTTATCCTTGGGTCAAAATCATCTGAGCCCCACAGTTGTAAGGCGGTGATGACAAGCATTTAGTTGGCTGTAGTTTCAGCCAGGCCTTATCCCAGAGAATCAGAGTGGTAAAGAGAAAGGCTCCAATATAAAAAGGCTCCAGAGGATCAGTGACCAAGAGCCTTCCATCCCATCGCTGTATCCTTATAACCTCAGACTCCTGAGTTCTGGCCCCAGCTCCTTACCTTAGTTGGATGACAAACCCAGGTTTAGCATGAATGGTCCATTCGCAGTGAGCATTTAGGGGATAGCTTTCCAACAAAATCTGACCCTTTGGGGCTCGCAGAACCTGGCCGCACCCTAAGAAAAGAAGAAAAGATTGGGACATAAAAATGGAGGTCAATAGGAAAGAGACTGGAGAAGGTCTCAACGAGCCTTTGAGCACATGCCACACCCCTGAGAACAGGATGAATAAGGAAAAGGAAGAAGGAAATTAATATTTCTCAAGCAGGTGGCAACGTGCCAGGCAATTTACATAGATTAATTCATTTAATCCACCCAACAGCTTGGGAAGGGAAGTGGTGTCCTCACAGTTTTCCAGCTGGGAAAACAGATAGATGATCAGAGAGTTAAATAAGTATCTTGTCTAGCCACTAAGTGACAGAGCAAAGACTCAAACCTAACTGTGTTTGAATGTAAAGTTCAAGGCACCCTATCATCCTTCCTCTCCAGGCCTGACAAATGCCAGCCTGCTGCCCCTACCTTAAAAGGCTCAGAAAGTAGACCCTCCCCACAGCTCTACTCACTTTCCACCATCATCCAGGCAGGAAATCAAGGCATTAATTTATTCTACGAGTAGTCATGTAATAAACGCCTCTTTAATGCATGACAGTGGAAAGGAGAGATGATTTCCAACCAGTTGGACTGGATTGATGATTTTCTCATTTTTTTCTTGCTCCCAACCCCTTTTGTTCAAGTAAACTCCTATCAAGATCACCAATAAAACTAAATGTATCAAAAAGGGGCTCCTGGTTAAAGCAGAAGCAGGGGCCCAAAACCCTCCACCCTGATCCTTACCTAGTCTGCTGAGTTACCTCCAAGGAATCCCTAAGATTTGAAAACCACTGTACTGAATAGTCTTTAAATTAGATCATGTTTTGTAGTGTTACGATAAGCACAGGTATAGAAAATGCACTGTATTCTTGTACCCAAAAGTTTGGGGAAAATGTTTTGAAGTTGTTCTATGGAAAAATTATTTGGATCATGAAATAAATGATATTCTTTACCTGGGGGTGGCACACTATGATCCTTGGGCCAAATACAGCCCACTGCCTCCTTTTGTAAATAAGGTTTTATTGGAACACAGTGACACCCATTCATTTATGTATTGCCTTTGTCTGTTTTTGGACTGTCACGGCAGAGTTAAGTAATGGCAGAGTTAAGTAATTATAGCAAGAGACAGTAGGCCCCATAAAAATGAAAATACTTTCTATCCGGCTATTCACATAAAAAGTTTACCTTCCCTATTTCTATACAGAAATCCAGATTGCCTTCTTAAACTTGGATGCATAGTTATATTCAATAACTCCCCAAAAATATAAAATTTCATAACTAAAAATAAAAATATTACTAGTGGATACTGCACCATGACAAGATGACAGTAGTAATATTTCTAGTGTTAGGAAAAGAGCCCAAACTCCACTTTAGACAAAGCTATGAGGTCTGAGGCTTCTTACTTTTGTGAAAACTACTGCTAGGTCATACAATCTATCTCTTCACTAAGATCTTTATTGCTGCTGCCCTGTGCCAATGATGGGAAGCATCATCCACTAGTTTCCACTTGGGGCTCCTGTCTAGCCCCAGCCTCCATCATCTCTCTCTGTAATCTCATCTCCTCCTTGATCTCCTGGTAATACGGTTTGGCTGTGTCCCCACCCAAATCTCATCTTTGTAGTTCCCATAATCCCCACATGTCATAGGAGGGACCTGGTGGGATGTAATTTAATCATGGGAAAGGTTACTCTCATGCTGTTCTTGTGATAGTGAGTGAGTTTTCACAAGATCTGATGGTTTTATAAGGGGTTTTCCACCTTTGCTTGGCACTTCTCTCTCCTGCTGCCATGTGAAGAAGGACGCGTTTGCTTCCCCTTCTGCCATGATTGTAAGTTCCCTGAGACCTCCCCAGCCACACGGAACTGTGAGTCAATTAAACCTCTTTCCTTTATGAATTACCCAGTCTCAGATATTTCTACATAGCAGTGTGAAAACAAATACACCCTCCATTCACCCTTGTCCCCCAACATACTATTGTCCACCTAGCATCCAAAGCCACCTTTTAAATAAATAAATCAGATCACATTATCTTCTTGATTCAAGCCCTCCAAAGGTTCTCCACTGTGCAAACACCTTCCTATGACATTTGCAGCTCTGCCTTGCTGGCTGCCTAAACCCACACTCCTCCCAATCTCACATACCACTCATCTGCTTGTCCACACTGCCCTAGACACAGCCTACTTTCTGTGCCCAACTCCGGCCCTTGTACTTGCTGTTTCCTAAACCTAGAAGGCTCATCTTCTTCTGCATCTCTTTCCTGTAAGAATTAAGCTTATATGATTGCACCACTGCACTCCAGCCTAGGTGACAGAGCAAGACTTCATCTAAAAAAATAGAATAATAAAAATAATAAGCTCGACTGCCGCTTCTTCAAAGAGGCCTTCTTTGCTATCCAGCTATCCAGCTATCCAGCTAAAATAGGCCCTCCCAATTCTATGGTCCATATTATTACTCTGTTTTGTTTCCTTCATAATACACATGCCTATTTGAAATTATCTTGCTTACTCCCTTTGATACAGCTGGGATCTTTTCTAGCTTGTACACCTAGAATGGTACCTGGCATATGACAGGTGCTCAATGCATATTTGTTGAATAAAAGGATGTTGATATTATTATTTGCATTTTCTCATTTAATCTTCATAAAAAAAAACAAAGAGAACAACATTCATCTCCCCATTTTCTAGATGTGGAACACTAAAGATGGAGAAGTTAAGTGATTTCCCTAAACTCAGATGCCAGGAAGTTAGAAGACTGTAAATCGTTATCCTAATGGTAAAGCAGTGGTTAAGAATAGAGACTGCAGAATCTGACTGCCCTTAGTTTGAAACTCAGCTTTATTTTCCCTAGCTGTGCAGCCTTGGGCAAGTTACTTCCTCTGTCAGAACCTCAGTCAACTTGAATCAAATGTGAATGAAAGTGGCAGCTACTGTATACGGTTTTGTGAAGCTTAAATCGTGCATGGCAAACTCTTAGCAGGAAAATTAGTAAATGTTAGCTGTTTGTATCGAGTGGCAGAGCAGAGATTTGACCTTGGATCTGTCTAGTATCAACGCTGAGTCTTTGCTTATACGTTAAACTGTCTTAGGGGCATTCTGACCCAGTCCTCTCCCATTCCATTTTGAAACGGCAGAATTTTTCCACCCCTAAGAGAGATATATGGAATTTTTGCCTGCTCCCTTTTTGAAACGCACGTTCCTTCTCTGCACACCTCACACTCCTCATCGCCCCCATCTATCCATCTGCTGCTGGGCTACGGAAGTGATATGCGAGGTGTGAGAGACAACAAAAGAAGCCTTCCTGCACAGCCCCCGTCGCTCAGGGACTGGCAGCTTCCCTGCCTGCAAGGTGTTAAATCCCAGCTCCCTCAGCAAACCTCCTGCTGGGGATCCCAAGTTAGAACCAGCAGCAAATCCTGCCAGGCTGCTCCCAGTTTCTTCTCTCCATATGGAAGCTGGAAGCAGCCAGCTGTGCCTCAGGCCCCTCCCCAAATCCAAGGGAAAGCGGTGCTCATCCCCATTTAGGCTTCCTTGAAACATCCATTTGGGCTTTGGCCAGCTCCAGGGTCTCTTGCAGTCTCTGGAGAACTCAGTCCCCATCCTCACCCAGATGCCCGATCCCTGGCCATGTGAAATGCTGGACCACCTGTTCCTGTAGGCTCAGGGGCTGTCCTTCAGAAGCAGCCAGGATTCTAAACACATGCAACATCTCCATTCTTCTTAATGAGGTTCCTTTCACTCTGAAGGGGAGGGCAGAGTTGGCCCCAAGTTGGGGAACAACTTCCAAACAAACAGAGACAAAAGGGCCACTTCTTGGAAATGTGTTTGGAAGAAGGAATATTAGGGAAACAGCAAGAGGAGGAGGAAGCTGCACTCCCTCCCCACATCAAGGAACGCCTTCAATTCCCTCTCCACTCTTGCCTCTACTTGGAGAGCTGGCGAGGCTGGGTGCAGGAGCAGCCTGACTACACCTCTCTGTCCAGGGCAGAACAGTGAACACAGCTGAGTGTCCCTGCCAAGGAAGTATCGTTGGCCAACCTAGCAGGTGGTCCTGAGTCTGAAAGACCAGAGCAGGCAAAGAGCCTGGAAGATGTGCTCAGATTCCTTAACAATGTCTTACTGCAGGAGAAGAGGGGTATAGGTGTGTGTGTGTGTGTGTGTGTGTGTGTGTGTGTGTGTGTGTAGTGATATCTGTCAGTGAAGCTGGACTGTGCCCTGAGCTCTCAAATCCTGGCCTCATCGCCAATCTTTCCCCACGGCTATGTGCCCAAACAGGAGGGGCAGCTGGATAGACCCTGCTTCTACAGAACTGAAAGGAAATCTTTATTAATTTCTAGACCAGTAAGACAGCTGGAAAAGGCTCTCAACAAAAATGAACACCCTTAGCCTCAGTCTTCTTATCTTCAGCATTTGATGCAGGGGAGGGGATTGTGGGAGAGACACACACTTCTAAGAAGTGGTTGGGTTTTGTTTTTCTTTACTGTTTCCTCTTAGAAAGAAAAAGACGACTTAAAAAAATTCAGAGAGAGGCATTTGCATTTTCTTTCCTCCTTCGAAGATGACACAGTCTGGGATGCCAGCCGGGGTCCGAATCTTAGTTCGGCCACTTACTAGTTGTGTGACTCTAAAAAAGGCCACTATATTTTCTGAGCCAAGATCTCTCATGTGGAAATGAGAATATTTGTACCTAAAACAATGTGTTTTTCTCATTTGTCTTAGGGATTAAATGAGATATTGTATGTAAAGCACTTAGCACAGCACCTGGTACATACAAATGCTCAATAAGTGGCAACAAATATTGTTTTTTTCTCGAGTCTTGTCTGGATCTGAGGCACTGACTGTTTTGGTCCAGGAATCACAGGGGACAGCTCAGGTTCTGACCCACTGCTCCAGGGCTCATGACAGCCTCATCTCATCACTGGCTAGAACCCTAAACCCATCAGGCTTAGCATCCCAGAGAGTGATAGCAGAACCAAGGCTTGGATGATGAAGACCCCAAGGGCCTCTCACATCAAGAGATGGTTTCGTGGAGAGGATAGAAGGGGCTCTGGAGCTGGCTTCTGAATTTG
Organism: Nomascus leucogenys; assembly: GCF_006542625.1. Taxonomy (NCBI): domain Eukaryota; kingdom Metazoa; phylum Chordata; class Mammalia; order Primates; family Hylobatidae; genus Nomascus; species Nomascus leucogenys. The sequence goes on from NC_044395.1 coordinate 95,741,217, forward strand.
CATCTTGGCTCTGCCACTTACAAGTTGTATGACAGTAGAAAAGTTATTTATCCCTCTGTGCCTGAGTGTCTTCATCTGTCACATGGCTGTGACAAGGGTTGCAATGGGGATTAAATGAGTCAGTACAGGAAGGTACTCCAAACAATGCCTGGTTCATAGTAAGTACGGTGTTGGCTTTTATCAGGGCCTCAGGTGTTCATCAGGAACAATGACAAGTCCTCAGCTCAGCCTGTGAGTTGACCTATAACCCCAGTCCACCTGACTCTATGATTGTTTATTGAATTGTCTGTCTCCCCCATGACGCAGTTCCATGACAGCAGGGATATCATCTGTCCTGTTTATACCTCTGTGTCCATCAAGTCAGTGCTCAATTACCATAACTACTAACTGAATGAATGGTTAGACCAAAAAACCAATTCAAACTTATTTCTGTCCAAACAAACCATTTTTAAAGCCCCTCCCCACCACCCCATGTCAAATGGCCTGCCCATTCAGTTGAAAAAATGGTTGTTCAGAAAGAATAGCATCTACCACTTTGCTGCAGAAAGTCTTTCTTCCCCCAGTTGCCAGGGTTATCACAGAACACTCACATGGAAATAGCCCTGCTAATACAACTCAATGGACAGGGTCTGGCTAGGGTAGCACAAAGAGTTAAGATTGCTAAATACTTTCAGTCTCTTTTCCCTGGGCTTCAGTTTGGTTGATTTCTATTGAACTGTCTTTAAGTTCCCTGATCTTTTCTTCTATTTTGACAAATAGGCCGTTAATCCCCTCCAATGAATTTTTGTTTTATTTCAGATAATGCATTTTTTCAGTTCTAGGATTTCCTGTTGGTTTCTTTGTATTGTATTTTTCAGTGCTAGGGTTTCCATTTTGTTCTTTAAAATACTTTTCAAATCTCTCCTGAATTTCTTTTTTTTATTATTTCACTTTAAATTCCAGGATGCTTTTGCAGAACATGCAGGTTTGTTACATAGGAATACATGTGCCATGGTGGTTTGCTGCACCTATCTACCCATCATCTAGGTTTTAAGCCCTGCATGCATTAGATATTTGTCCTGATATTCTCCCTCCCCTCACTCCCCAGGCCCTGACAGGCTCTGGTGTGTGTTTCCCTCCCTATGTCCATGTATTCTCATTGTTCAGCTCCCACTTATGAGTGAGAACATGCGGTGTTTGGTTTTCTGTTCCTGTGTTAGTTTGCTGAGGATGATGGCTTCCAGCTTCATCCAGGTCCCTGCAAAGGACATGGTCTCATTCCTTTTATGGCTACATAGTATTCCATGGTATATTATATACCACATTTTCTTTATCCAGTCTATCACTGATGGGCATTTGGGTTGGTTCCATGTCTTTGCTATTGTAAATAGTGCTGGAATAAACATACATGTGCATATGTCTCTATAGTAGAAAGATTCATATTCCTTTGGGTATATACCCAGTAATGGAACTGCTGGGTCAAATGGTATTTCTGGTTCTAGATCCTTGAGGAATCACCACACTGTCTTCCACAATGGTTGAACTAATTTACATTCCCACCAACAGTTTAAAAGCTATCCTATTTCTCCACAGCCTCACCAGCATCTATCATTTCTTGACTTTTTAATAATCACCATTCTGACTGGCATGAGATAGTATCTCATTGTGTTTTTAATTTGCATTTCTCTAATAATCAGTGATGTTAAGCTTTTTCTCATATGTTTGTTGGCCGCATAAATGTCTTCTTGTTTTGTTTGTTTGTTTGTTTGTTTTGAGGCAGATTCTTGCTCCATTGCCCAGGCTGGAGTGCAGTGGCATGACCTCAGCTCACTGCAACCTTCACCTCCCGGGTTCAAACAATTTTCCTGCCTCAGCCTCCCAAGTAGCTGGGAATACAGATGCATGCCACCACACCCAGCTAATTTCTGTATTTTTAGTAGAGACAGGGTTTCACCATGTTGGCCAGGCTGGTGACAAACTCCTGATCTCAAGTGATCCACTGCCTCAGCCTCCCAAAGTGCTGGTATTACAGGCATGAGCCACCTTGCCCGGCCATAAATGTCTTCTTTTGGGAAGTGTCTGTTCATATCTTTTGCCCACTTTGTGATGGGGTTGTTTGTTTTTTTGTTGTAAATTTGTTTAAGTTCCTTGTAGATTCTGGATATTAGACTGTTGTCAGATGGGTAGATTACAAAAATTTTCTCCCATTCTGTAGGTTGCTTGTTTGTTCTGATGATAGTTTCTTTTGCTGTGCAGAAGCTTTTTAGTCTAATTAGGTCCCATTTGTCAATTTTAGCTTTTGTTGCAATTGCTTTTGGCATTTTCATCATTAAGTCTTTTCCCATGCCTGTGTCCTGAATGGTGTTGCCTATGTTTTCTTCTAGGGTTTTTATAGTTTGGGACTTTACATTTAAGTATTTAATCCACCTTGAGTTAATTTTTGTATAAGGTGTAAGGAAGGGGTCCAGTTTGAGTTTTCTGCATATGGCTAGCCAGTTTTCCCAGCACCATTTATTAAACAGGGAATCCTTTCCTCATTGCTTGTTTTTATCAGGTTTGTTGGCGATCAGATGGTTGTAGATGTGTGGTGTTTTTTCTGAGGTCTCTGTTCTGTTCCGTTAGTCTATATGTCTGTTTTGGCACCAGTACCATGCTATTTTGATTACTGTAGCCTTGTAGTATAGTTTGAAGTAAGGTAGTGTTATGCCTCCAGCTTTGTTCTTTTTGCTTAGGATTGTTTTGGCTATATGAGTTCTTTTTTGGTTCCATATGGCATTTAAAGTAATTTTTTTCTAATTCTGTGAAGAATGTCAATGGTAGTTTGATGGGAATAACATTGAATCTGTAAATACTTTGGGCAGTATGGCCATTTTCACAATATTGATTCTTCCTATCCATGAGGATGGAATGTTTTTCCATGTGTTTATGTCCTCTCTTATTTCCTTGAGCAGTGGTTTGTAGTTCTCCTTGAAGAGGTAGTTAACGTCCCTTGTTATCTGTATTCTTAGGTGTTTTGTTCTCTTTATAGCAATTGTGAATGGGAGTTCATTCATGATGTGGCTCTCTGCTTGTCTATTGTTGGTGTATAGGAATGTTTGTGATTTTTGCTCATTGATTTTGTGGATTTTTCATGTCTTCATCCATTATAGTCATCTTTTCCTGTCAATCTTCTAGTGCATTTATTTTAAAGTTATGTAAAAGTTTCTTGTTTGAAAATTTCTATTTCATCACCCATGCTGTATTTCTTTTGACTGGTTGTTCTCTTGAATGTAGATCTTATTTTCTTGCTTGTTCACAACAGAAGATCTATTGTTTCCCTTTGATTGGAAACGCCCTCTCCTCTATTAGGCTGGTAGAAGAACTGATCAGGGATGAATCAGTTTGACCCAATCAAGGATTAAGCTGATTTGGGGTAGGACTGAAGCTATAACCTCACCAGAAGAGCCTTGAAATTCAAACCCCGTAAACCTAAGGAAATCTGTCTTTGATTTTCATCTCCTCCCTCCCCCAGCTTCCTGCACTCCCGTGACTACAAGACTGGGAAGCTGTGAGCCCATGAGACTGTGAGACTTTGAGACCACAAGCTTATGAAGCTGCAAGATGACAACATCCCAAGATCTCCTGCTTCGTAGCCTCATTCCAGCCTCTGCTTGCACAGCCAAATTCCATTTAATAAAATACTTGGTGGAGAGGATTGTCTTTGCCTTGGGGTCTCCTCTAGATTTAAGTTCAACTGGTCAGCCCATAGATTCAAAAGTTTTCCTGGCTTCCTCTCCTCCTTCTCTGGTAGGCCCCTTCCTGCACTTGCCCTGCCCCCAACCTCAGCAGCTGCCTTCAAGTATGAAGCATCCCGAATCTCTTGCTCATTCTAGAAGAATTCACCCCTCTGGAGTTTAAATTCTTTTAGATTTCATCTTCACAGACATATTATGGTTTTAATGAAAATTGTTATTTTCTTTGGTTTAATCTAGTGATTTCTTACTGTTTGAGCAGGAGGGAAGGTCTTTCACATCCTTCTATACCTTCACCAGAAGCTGAGCTATGATTGATGAGTTCTTTAACAACATAAAATCCTCTACAAAGATTTCAACATTAATTCTCTGTGGTCAAAGAGCTTCAGCACGTAAAATATAAAATACTATTTGCCATACAATACTTTGTCTGGTGAAGACTACCTCCTTGTGTCCAGTGTATATTCTTTAACCTTAAAGGCTTCTCTTTTATTATCTTCCTTCTCTGGCCCTATATTGATTTCTTCCTCTGCCACCCAAAACAACAAGTAACAAATAGAGCTCATTTCATGGCTCTGGATTATAAGAATAGCATCCACCATTTATTGAGCACTTACTATATACCAGACTCCATCCACCATTTATTGAGCTCTTACTATATACCAGACTCCATATTAAGGGATTTATAGACAGTTCTTCACTTAATCTTCACAAAAACTCTCAAGGCCACTATGAGGATCCCAATTTTGTCAATAAGGAAACTGAGATTCACAAAGATTGGGTAACTTTGCCCAAAGCCAGGAAAGGAACAGAGATTAAAATCCAAGCCCAGGCTGCTAACTGCCACCTAATACCATCCCCAGTTTGAATCGACCTGGGCATTGTTCTTTTTCTGGGAGCATCAGGACACAAAAGGCTGGAGCGAGATGAGGCAGCTTTCAGTGACTCCACCCTATGCGATTCCGCAGCTCCCCTGGAGGGCAGCCCCGAAAGTCAGTAACATACAGCTTTGTAAGCCTTCTCCCCACTCCCCTTAAGTTTGCTCTTAATCATTCCTGCTTATGGCTCAGGAACCAGCCTGCACAAATCCTCTTCCTCTCTGATAACTCGCCCTACAAACATTTTTGCGCATGGCTTATGGCCAGTTCCTCTGTTTCTCTGCCTCTGTCCAAAATATGACTAAGAAGATAAATGTATTAAGGACCTATAATCTCTCCCCATAAATCCCCTCATCTGGGTTGCTTTCCTAACCTCCTTAGATGCCCAGTATCCTTCAGGGACTGAAAGGCTGGGATCACTGCCATGCCAGCTAGAAGTGTGGCATTCTGGGTCGCCTTTGGGCCCTCCTGCTGCTCATCTTTTTTGATAGCCAAGGAACTCAGCCTAGGGCCAAGCTAAACCAACACCAGTCCGGTGGTCAGCAGTGGAAGTCAGTAGAGGGGTTCCACTTCAGAACTCAACTTTTGAGTTTAAGAAACCCTAAGAGGAAGCCTTGGTTTCGACTTTGGATATCAGCACCTCTAATAGCCAGCACCCAAATCGCAGTTCCTAAATACAATTTCCCACTATAAGAAACCAGGATGCAGGCAGAAATAGCTTGTTTCAAGACCTGGGCATAGAAAATCAAGGTGAACTTAAAACATTTGAGGGTCAGGGGCAGAATGCAAGTAAGTGCTCAAGGAGCAATGAGGTGCAGCCAGCTTAAAGGGTCAAATCTGAGACAATCTAAGCATCAAAAGAAAAATTATGATAACACTATGAAACAGAAAAAAATTAAAATTCGTGAGTCTCATAGTGCAGAAAAAGAGAGAGAGAGAGTCAGATGTTGGAGAATGATAAAAGTGGGGAATCCTGGAAGAGCTTATGGATGTATACTATTCTTTCAACTCTCTGTAGAATTGAAGTTTTTACATTAAAAAGTAGAGAAAGGTAGAAAGAACAGCTCTTTTTTTTAATGGCAATAAAGTGCCAGTAGCTCCTAGTCTGGATATTCTGAGATTACTAAACCAACCTTTCCTGGGCAGAAAGATGTGAATGAGTTCTCTCCTGGGCTCAATAGCCTCAGGCCGTTTGCCCATCCTCCTGGATAATACAACCTGCCAATGGTTATACATGAATCAATTCCATAATGAATTTTAAGGTTGTCATTAATTAGGTTAGTAATACAAACATTGTCAAGGACAGTGAGCAAACAAAGGTGCTACTGCATCTGTTCAGTGCCAGATGCTCTCTAACTCACATATAAAACAGCTCTGATCCTTCTGGCACTTGCCCGCCACTCCTCCCTCCTTCTACGGCTCTGTACGGTACTCAGGAAAAAAAATGCCCAGGCTCTTCAGAGACACGCGCAAAGAAGCGCCTTCAGGATAACGTTGTCTGAAAGGATCGCTTGGGCGCCATCTAGTGGGAAAATGCTTGCACTGCCATGGGGCTCCAGCCAGCAATGCACAGGCCACCCTTAACATAGGCGGGCGGCATAGTGCTCAGCACCAGGCAGGCATTCAACAAAGAGTGAAATGAATACTTCTTCCTATGAATTCCCTAGACATTTGTTTAGTGCCAGTATGAGGTGAGGGTGATAAGAACCTAATAACATCATATTGATGTCTTCTTATGGTCAAGCACTGTTTTCACAGATGGATTGTAAACTCATTGCAGAATCATTGCGTTCCCTGGTGACCAGCCCAGTGCTCCATAAGAAATGCCCCATCAGTGCTCTGCTCCGTAAGAAATGCCCCATCAGTGCTCATGGCAGTGGTAACATACACTGTGTGGAATGAGGCTTTCAGAACAAGCATAATGTAATTGAACAAGCAAAACTGAACCAACACAGATCGGATAGAATCTGACCATTAGTTTGTTTTTTTAATCTCATAGCATTGACCACACTCTATTTTTTTAACTTTAAAAAAAATCTCCTCTCTAAAGCGCAAGCTCTAAGATGTCAGAGACCATGTCTGTCTGGCTTATCATTGTACATCCAGCACCTAGAAGCATCCATTCAAGAAATATCTTTTGACTGGATGGGTAGATTAATGAATGAAGGTGTGAGCTCTCTGTTCTGCCTGCCTAGGTGATAGACTGGTTGCTCTGAGCCAGTTCTGCTGTCCTTGAGAAAGCCTGGACCCTCAAATGGACACGATCACCAGCCCAACCAATGAGGGTCCATAAACAGCGTTTTACACCAAGGTGCAACCCAAGATTTGACCAGTAGGTGCTATTTAAAAAGACACATGCTCAGGATTTCTGAATATTAATATTTTCTGTTTCATAACATTTGGGTGACTGCTATCCTTGTTTTGTTACCATTTGCTGTATTGACTTCTTGCATGCAAATATTCTTTCCCTCCTGTCCCCTGCACCCTGAACAAACCCGCTTACTCACATGGAGTGACTGGAGTATTGTTTAGAAATATTTATCCACCCCTCTTCCTTTGGGATGGCATATACTTCCCTACTTCACTCATTGGGAACTTAGCCATGTGACTTCTTTTGGCCAGTGGAATATGGGTGAGTGTGACGTGCGCAGAGGCCTTATGTGCACCTGTGTGTTTGGCTTGACCTCTTGTGCTTCTGCGACCCACCCTGAGAAAAGCATCCCCTGATGGTTGCTGTCCCTTCTGCCTGAGCCCTGCAGCCTGGAGCACAACCAACCCAGGCCAGCCCAGTTGAAATCAGTGGAACGCCTGCCAACTCACAGACCCGTGAGAAAGAGCAAATATTTGTCCTTTGAGATTGTTAGTTACCCAGAAAAAAAACTGAACACTTTATCACCACCATCCCCGAAAGCTTCAAGTTAGAAACTCTACCCTCTGACCATAATACCCCTTCCACCTATGTGTTCCACTACTTTATTACCACCAAGCCTGCTTTTCCACTTAAGACCTCCTGTCCCTATTCCCCCTCTACCAGGCTCTTTCTGGTTTCATGTCCTTCCCAACTGGGATCCTTGGTCAGTCATGTCTCAGCTTATTCTTAGATCAACAAAACAACTGGTTTTACTCCCTTCTGCTACTGCACTTCCAGAGAGCATCAGCCAACGTCCTAACTGACTGCATCACCTCCCTAGGAACTCTGGCTTCAACTGGGTCCTCCGTCTTGCTTGGACATGCTTTAAGCTTAACACCAGCTGGTGCCTTTTCTTGTTCCTCAAGTGGCTGCCCCAAACCTTTGGTACTTTCAAGCCCCAACTTCACTTCTACTCATCCTCAGCAGAGATTTCACTCCCTACTTCCCAGAGAAAACAGGAACTCACCAGCGGGAGGCAGACTAGGACTGTGGTTAAGAACAAGAGTAAGCGATCTGGAATCGTCCTGGGCTTTACCCCAAAGTGTATGGCCTCAGGCAAGTTACTTCACAGCTCTGAGCCCAGTTTCATTATCTATAAAGTGGGAGTATGTATTTTCATAGGGTGATCGTATAGATAAAACAAGACATGGCACATAAAGTGCTCAGCACAGTTCCTACCGTATAATTACTAACAAACAAGATAGGCTACCTATAAATAATTCTTTTCCTCCTGTCTCAGCCTAGGACAGAAAAGGAAACTCCCTCTCCTTTAACTCTCACTTTTGTTCTTGATCTCATAGGAAGTTCTTCTCCTTCAGGATAACATGGTCTTAACTTCTTCAGTTAGTCTTACTCTAATATCTTTAATCTCTCCTACTGACAGTTTACTCACATTAGCTTAAAACCTGTTTAACCCTTTCCCATCTTTTTTTTTTTTTTTTTTTTTTTTTTGAGAGAGAGACAGAGATGAGGTCTTGCTCTGTTGCTCAGGCTGGAATGCAGTGGTGCAATCATAGCTCACTGCAGCTTCAAAATTCTTGGCTGCAGAAGTGATTCTCCCTTCTCAGTCTCTTAAGTAGCTAGAACTACAGGCATGCACCACCATGCCTGGCTGAATTTTTTTAATATTGTGTAGACACAGAATCTTGTTTTGTTGATCAGTCTGGCCTTGAACTCTTGTCCTCAAGTAACCTGACTGCCTCCCAAAGTGCTGGGATTACAGGTATGAGCCACTGCACCTGGCCTTTCCCATCTAAATTGGTATTTTTCCACAGCTGTTTATTTACTCGTATAAACTATCACCTTAATTCTCCCCTTCCTTGCTTGATTAAGCTTATTTAAAAGTTGTCTGTATTCTTTATGTCCATTTTTCACACTTCAAATCTTGCCTTTTTTTTTTTTTTTTTTTTTTTTTTTTCGGAAACTGTCTCACTCTGCCCAGGCTAGAGTGGCAGTGGCATGGCTAATTTTTGTATTGTTTGTAGAGACAGGGTTTCGCCATGTTGCTCGGGCTGGTCTCGAACTTCTGGGCTCAAGTAATCCACCTGCCTTGGCCTCCCAAAGTGCTGGGCTTTCAGGTATGAGCCACTGCGCCCCGCCAAATCTTTATATGAAACTGCTATTGCTCAGGTCACCAATCGCATGCTCGCCATCAAATACAAAAGCCTCTTTACTGCCTTCATCCTATGTGACCTTTCTGCCTTTGAAACGCTGCCTCCAGCTTCCAGAACCCTACTCCTTCCTGGTTCTCCTCCTATCTCTCTATCTTTTCCCATCTCCTCCCTGGTTTTCTCTTCCTTTCCTTTTACATCTATTGCTTTTTCCTCTGCCCATGATGCTCTGTTCACCTCATGCTTCCATCTATAACAGCCATATGCATATCTCAAGTCTCCAAAATTCTCTTGAGCTCCAAACACGTATTTCCTACTGTCTGCACGCTCTCTTATAGATGTCCAAATTCCAACTTATCTCAGGTGGAACTCACCTTCTTTCCCCCACCAAACCTCTTCCCTTGTATTATTCACTTAACAGCATCAACTTCTAGACAGTTGATCAAACTAAGAATTTGAAAGGCAAACTCTTGAGATTCCTTACCCCAACCTTCAGTGAGTCTCGAGTCCTGTCACTTCTTCCTTTAAGCTTTTCTCACTCTAGTCTCCCTTCTTCATCCCCTGAAGCACTGCAACCGCACTCCTAATGGCTACCTTTGGATATGGTCTTCCTCCACTCCAGCGGAGTTATGCTACAAGAGTTATCTGTCAAATGGTACTCCCCAGATTAAACCATCCATCATCTCAGAACCATGTCTAAGCTCTGAGCCCTGGCACACTATGCCCTTCACAGTCAGGGCTTGCCACCCCAAGACCATCACCTTGCTATAATCACACCTCATGTCACATGCTTCCTTGAACACACCTTGCATTTTCACACCCTGACCATGCTATCCCTCTCCCTGAAATATCTTCCTGTTCTGCCAACTAATGAGCAAAGGCATAGCTCAACCTTCACTTCCTGTCTGAAACTTTCCCTCCCTCTCCCTGTCATTAACTGTTCTGTTAGCTAGTTCTCAGAGCACGTGGTCCATCCTCTACTTCACCACTCTTCCTTGGTTCCCCACTGCACTTGGAACAGCATCTAAATTCCTTACCTAGCTTACCTACCTACAAGGCTGTATTAATCTGTTCTCACACTGCTAAGAAAGACATACCTGAGACTGGGTAATTTGTAGAGGGAAGAGGTTTAATGGACTCACAATTCCACATGCTGGGAAGGCCTCGCAATCATGGTGGAAGGCAAGGGAGAAGCAAAGGCACATCTTACATGGCAGCAGGCAAGAGAGCTTATGCAGGGGAACTCCTGTTTATAAAACCATCAGAGCTCGTGAGACTTATTCACTACCATGAGAACAGTATGGAGGAAACTACCCCTATGATTCAATTATCTCCACCTTGCCCCACCCTTGACACATGGGGATTATTACAATTCAAGGTAAGATTTGGGTGGGGACACAGCCAAACCATATCAAAGGCGTGATCACACTCCTGCCTACCACTCCAACCCCATCAAATCCCCCTTTCCCTCTCATGTGCACAGAGAAAGAGCACTCTTCCATATGATCTAAAGCAGGGAAAAACCCAAAGTGATCCTACATAATCCAAAGGTCAATGTGAAATCTAAAGCTGTGCACTACAGCTCTAATTATGACTATCTCAAACTATTATTGAAAGTAGTTTTGTCAGGCATGGTGGCATGTGCCTGTAGTCCCCGTTACTTGAGAGGTTGAATCAGGAGGATTGCTCAAGCACAGAAATTTGAGGCCAGCCTGGGCAACACAGTAGGACCCCATCTCGGAAGAAAGGAAAAGAAATGAAAGGAAGAAGAGTAGTTTTATTTCTGAATCACCTAACAATTTGGTAATTAAGGAGCATATAGGGTAACAGTGATATATTTATTGCATTAATTGAGCTTTTACTATTGTCGGAGCACTAAGTGCTTCACACACATTATTTCACTTAATCCTCAAATCAACCTTATGAGATAGGTAGCATTATTCTCCTTTTCTATAAAAGGACACTGATATTAGCAAGGATAGATGACTTGTCCAAGGTCATACTGGCAGTGACAAACAAAAACATTATTTAAACCCAGGTCTGTTTCATTCCAGAGCTTGTATTCTGCTCATTATGCAATACAGTCTCCATAGAACAGCTGCCAAAGAAGACCAGGGTTAAATCTTGCAGCTAACCTACCTGGAACATAATCTGCCAGGTACTGAATTAAATTTACTAGAAACTGCCTAAAATGGCATCGAAGTTTTAAATCAGCACCCAAGACCAACACTTAAAAAGTATCTGTATTATGGATAACTGAACTCCCCAGTTCACCTGGAAGTGCCAACAAGCCCCTTCTCCTCCTGGTATAGTTGAGCTTCTCAGCTGCAGACCATATACTCATCCTTAGCCACAGAGTCTTGAAACTGATGGTATTTCAGTACAGATTTTATCAGTCAAAGATACCAACCACACTCCATCCTCCATCTCTGTAAACTGGAAATAGCATTCATAGGAGTAAAATTAGACTGTAAGACCATTCTAACTGCTTCTGATTCAAGTTGGAAGCATATGGAATAAGTTAGTGAAATAAAAGCAATTTGTACATTGCTTGAGATACAGACTCTCAGAGGGACATTCATCAATCAGGGCACTGCAGAGGGGAATCTTGGACTGAATGAGAGATTAGATTTCCACTCCATTTTCAAAGAACTGTTGAAACTCACAGAACTCTAATAAAAACTAAGTAATTCTTTCAGATCAAGCAGATCCCAGAAAGAATATCTTTCCTCGGACAAAAGGCATGCTAGCAATTTGCTGTGGGTTCCAGGAATTTAATTCAGGATTCAAGAAGTTTGCCAACAGAAATTCATATGTACAGTGCACTACAGACAACATTTCTGAAGACTTATTCACTGTTTGCCGACCAAGGCTACCATGCAATTGCTTCTGGAATGCATAGAGCAGAAAGCCTTGGCCTCACTTAGAAAGAGGAGATTGAAGAGTAGACATAAACCTCCTGAGGCCAAGAATTCAAACAAATGTTCACAATCCACACCTTGCAGATGGAAACCCATCTTTGTTCTTATAGTTTTACCTAGAAAGCCCTCTGGCTGCAGGCTTTCCAAAACTCAGATTCCAAGGAGATAAATTTTGGTCCATTGTAAGCTGAGACTTTAAGACACTGTGCACTAGAGATGGAGCTAGGTCAAGTTCTACTTACGCATGCAGTCTCCTCCGTACCAGCCTGCTCGGCACTCTGCACAGTAGAACCCCTTCACATAGAAGTCATCCAAGGTACCCCCCCATGAGCCATTTCGGCAGCTCTTGCAGTTTTCAAAGATGGTACAACCTGGAACATTCCCAAGAAGAGGAGTGTTAGGCCAAAGCACTTGCGGGTTCTGATCAGCTGCATGGGAGCGCAACTGCATCTTCTCAGGGCCCTGTCTCAACTAAGAGCATCTGGGCCTAGAAAGGTGTCAGAGCCCAGAGGAAGAATCTCTCATCTCAAGGAAACTGCTAGAGACACCAGAATTCAGACTGGGGAGTTTAGAAGGGTGGTCTCAACGAGTATCCCAGGTAGTGGCTGGTGTTTTCAAGTAACATGAAATTGCCTGCAGGAAAAGGAAGAATCTATCAATATAGCGTCTTTTGTATAAATGTTACATGTTTATTGTGGAATTTTTAGAAAATTTAGACCAGCCAAAAGAATTAAATAAAAAATATCTAAAACCCCATCACCCAAGCTATTGCCAACAGTCTTTCTCTGCCTATATACACATACATGTTTTAAATTAGACTTATATTACTTATGGTACATTGTTTTTATAACTTACTTTTGAATTTCATAATAGACAGTAAATATCTTCCTGTCATATACTTCCGTAATGAAAGTATGCCATTGGAAACAACTCTCCTGTCTAACAATAGGCTCACCCTGGAATGCGTCGGGCTCCCCCCAACCAGCAGGCCACACCAGAGGGGTTTGTGTGATTCTCCAACAAGGACCAGTTTAAAAAGATGGCCTCTTGAGGGAGAGGGGGGTCACGAGAAAAAGTACAAATGATTCAATCCCACTTAACAAAATAGAGAACTAAGTTCTGGCTCTGCCATTGTGCAGCTGTGTATCCTTGGGCAAATTGTTTAAGCTTTCTGTGACTCAGCGTCCTCATTTGTCAAACTGGGTGATATGATTAGGATCTGTGTCCCCACCCAAAGCTCATGTTGAAATGTAATCCCCAATGTTGGAGGTGGGGCCTGGTGGGAGGTGATTGGGTCATGGGAGTGGTGTTTTTTTTTTATACAGAGTCTCGCTCTGTCACCCAGTCTGGAGTGCAGTGGCGCAATCTCAGCTCACTGCAACCTCCGCCTCCCGGGTTCAAGTGATTCTCCTGCCTCAGCCTACTGAGTAGCTGGAACTACAGGTGCGTGCCACCACGCCCAGCTAATTTCTGTATTTTTAGTAAAGACAGGGTTTCATCATGTTGGCCAGGATAGTCTCGATCTCTTGACCTCATGATCCGCTCACATCGGCCTCCCAAAGTGCTGGAATTACAGGCGTGAGCCACCGCACCCGGCCCATGGGAGTGGATTTCTCATGAATGGTTTAGCACCATCCCCTTGGTACTGTACTTGTGATAGTGAGTGAGTTCTCTTGAGATCTTATTTAAAACTGTGTGGCACCTCCCTCTTCTTTTGTGCTCCTACTTTCACTCATGCTTTACCTTCCCTGATGAGTAAAAGCTGCCTGAGGCCTCCCCAGATGCCACCATCCTATCTGTACAGCCTGCAGAACCGTAAGCCAATTAAACCTCTTTTCTTATAAATTATCCAGTCTCAGGTATTTCTTTATAGCAATGTGAAAATGGCCTAATCCTGGGATTAAACATCATATCTCCTCTTCAGACTGTTTTAATTTTTAATTAAATTAACACAAGTAAAGTGCCTGCACATAGTATCTATAATACAAAATATGAACTCTTATCCTTGCCACTGCATATAGCATGCTCAATTTTAACAGCCTATTATGTGTTTTCCTATAATTGACTTAAGTCAAGGACTGCATGTTGTCCACCATTGTATCCACAGCACCATACAGTGGCTTGCACAGAGTAAGTGTTCAATAAATATTATTTGAGTGAATGAATGAAGGAAGGAAGGAATGGCTAATCCAAGCTTCTGAATTTCTTGAGATAAACATTGTTTCTTTGAACCGATAGTATACTTCTTTGCTTTCAGCTGAAATTAGGTTTTCCTTGGGCTGTAGAGTATACACGTGATTACTATAAGAGAGGGACTCATAGTCCTCTCTTTCCACACCATCCTGATTTTGCTTCCCTTCTTCCAGTGTCCCCTTCTATCAGAGAAGATGAGTGGCTAATACAGTTGGCCCTCCATATTCACAGGTTTGACATGCATGGATTCAACCAACCATGGCTAAAAAAATACAGTATTCACAGGATGCAGAGTCCTGGAGTTCCATAGGGCCAACTGAGGGACTTGAGCATTTGTGGATTTTGGTATCTGCAAGGGTTGTGGAAACAGTCCCTCGTGGATATTGAGATATGACTGTATGATTTGTCAAATTCCAGTAGTCTTGTGACCCATAAATGGGTCCCTGCAGGGTCACTGTGCCTTCCAAAGACTATCTTCACTCGCATGCCAATTCCCCCTCTTTAACTCCCTATCTCATCACTGCTGAGGAGGCAAATGGACTGAGTCTGCCCCCAGCAGCTGTCTTAGTCTGTTCTCACACTGCTAATAAAGACATACCTGTGACTGGTTAATTTGTAAAGGAAAGAGGTTTAATTGACTCACCGTTCCACATGGCTGGGGAGGCCTCACAATCATGGTGGAAGGCAAATGAGGAGCAAAATCATGTCTTACATGGTGGCAAGCAAGAGAATGTCTGCAGGGGAACTCCCATTTATAAAACCATCAGATCTCATGAAACTTATTCTCTATCACAAGAATAGCATGGGAAAGACCTGCTCCCATGATTCAATTACCTCCCACCAGATCCCTTCCACGACCTGTGGGGAGTACTACAATTCAAGATGAGGTTAGGGGGTGGGGGGCGGACACAGAGCCAAACCATATCAACAGCCCTGGCCAACTCTCTTTCTTAGCATAGTCACATCAGAGTGCTTAGATGTAAGCCACAGACACTAGCCTGGTGATTAAGATGAACAAGGCTACGCTAAAAAGACACTAAATATAGAAATAACAAATACCCAGGGTGATGGATACCCTAAATACTCTGACTTGATCATTACACATTCTATGCAAGTAACAAGATATCACATGTACCCCATAAACATGTACAAATACTATGTATCAATTAAAAAGGAAAAAAAGACACTAGAGAGTTCACAAAGTTGCTAGAAGGGCCAGGGGACCAAATGCAGAGCTATACAGCCTAGAACTACAGGAAGCCACACAGGCCCAATGAGGACCCTGGTGTGCCACCAGATGCTACTAGAAGTCACCATTGACATCCCTGCCGTTGGTGCCCCTGGGCCCTGATCCTCCTGCTCCACTATCACCAGCAGAGAGATCATTGTCTATCATAATGATAGAAATGTAAACTGAAGCCATCTGAGATCCCACCTATGAGACCGGCAAACATCCAAAATGACACATTCTGCTGCAAGGCTTAGGGAAAACAGTACTCTCACACACTGCGGGGAAAAATGCCAAAAGTATGGAGAAAACATGGCAAAGCAAGGCTGGGAAGTGACATAAGTATCCCCCTTTGACCCAGCGATCCCTCTCCTAGGAATCTACCTTGAAGATATACCGCAAAAATACTAAATGATGTATGCCTAAGGGCAATCACTGTAGTATTGTTAACAGCAAAAGGATGGAATATATTCATAAACTGTGGTAATCCACACAATGCAGTTACATGCAACCATACAAACAAATGAAGAACATGGTTTCATACTGACGGAGAGTGACCTCCAGCATATATTGTTAAGAGATAAAAGCAAGGCTAGTCACCAGGGTTCATGCCTGTAATCCCAGCACTTAGGGAGGCTGAGGCAGGCAGATCGCTTGAGCACAGGAGTTCGAGACAAGTCTGGGCAACATGGGGAAACTCCATCTCTACAAAAAATACAAAAATTACTCAGGCCTGGTGGCACATGCTGTAGTCCCAGCTACTCAGGAGGCTGAGGTGGGAGGATTATCTGAGCCTAGGAGGCAGAGGCTGCAGTGAGCCATGATTGAGCCACTGCACTCCAGCCTGGGCAACAGAGTGAGACCCTGCCTCAAAAAATAATAAGAGAAAAAAGCAAGATGGTTAGCAATGCTTATGATACGCTATCTTTTGTGTAAGAAGGGGAAAAATATGTATGTATATACACATTTGCTTGTGTTGTCAAATATAGAAAACACATAAAAACAACAAACCTATTTGTGTATCAAATAGGTGACATCACACAACACAGAAAGAAACTATATCAATTGATTTTAAAATGTAGCATTTTGACTGTACATGTCAAGTGGGAGATATCGGAAGGTCAATAATCACCACAAAGAAGTAACCACTAGAAGGTCTCATTTCATCCAAAGACACATTCATATCACCAGGACCATTTCCCAAATGTCCAGCTCAGAAGCCAGAGCATCAGACTTGACTCTGTTCATCGCTTCCCTCTCCTATCCCACCCAATAGATCCCAATGTGTGGTCAATTCCACTCTCAGATCCCAAATCCCTCTACCTCTCACCATCCATAGAGCTTCTACCTTTATTAAGGTCCCCATATTTCTCGCCTGCCTCTAGTCATGCGTGTCCTCCAATCCTTTCCCCATACTGCAGCTAAAGAGAAAACTCTGCTTTCCCTTCTTTACTAAAAGATTTCTAATGTTACCAAAATATCTTCAGTACATAGCCTCAACTTTGAAGCACAGTTTGCAAAGCACTTCAGGATCTGGCTCTTGTTCCTCCCTTCAGATTGCTCTTTCTTAATCTTTTCTCATTCATTAATTCCCTCTCACTCTCCCTCTCCTTCTCCCTCCCTCTCCCCATCTACCCAGGTCTCTCATCACATACACATTTCTCCTGCCGGACTGTGCTACCTGCATCTCCCAAAACCCATGCTTCCTCTTGCCACAGGACCTTGGCACATGTTATCCTCTGTGGCTTGACTTCTCCTCCCCATCCCCCTCACCTTGTTTAGTCTGCTTCCCCCATCAGCATGCTCACCACCTTCTCTAGTAATTCTTCACTGACTTTCCTCCCACCTGCCCCCATTCCCATCCATGTTGCCATAGTACCCCGTGCTTCTCTATCATAGCACTTACTACACTATATGGTAGCTGCCTGTTCTCCATATCCCCCCAGGCTATAAGCTCTGGGAATGCCGGAAGTGTGTCTTTTGTTTTATCATTGTATTCCCAGTACCTGACATGGTACACAAAGCTGCTCAGTCAGCTTGTTAAATGAATGAGTGAGTGAATTCAAAGTTTTACAAGTTTAACACTGAAAAGAGTACTGACTCCTTTTATTCCTGTGCCTTTAGTTAGAATGGGCTGAATTGTGTCACTTTTCATAATCATGGCACCACAGCCTCCTGATGGCTGCCTGCTAGAATTCAGGCGTTTAGCCTGTTCCTGTTCATTACCTCCGACAACATGAAGGCAACTTGAAGTCTCCCATTCCACTCACCTGGGTGGATCAGGCAGGAGTCACACTCATTCTCCTCATTCCTGCAGCAAGGGATGGTATAACCCACGACTTCCTTCTTTCCGGGGCAGACGCACTCAATCTGATCATATTCACAGCACTCTCGACACATGATATTCCACTCTGCTCCAGGGCAGGCTTCATTAATCACTGTGTACTCTGAAATGGAAAACCAGCAGGTGAGGCTAGGTCCTGGCAGGGAGTGGTAAGACTCTTGTTTTTTTTTTTTTTTTCGAGACGGAGTCTTGCTCTGTCACCCAGGCTGGAGTGCAGTGGCGCGATCTCGGCTCACTGCAAGCTCCGCCTCCCAGGTTCACGCCATTCTCCTGCCTCAGCCTCCTGAGTAGCTGGGAATACAGGCGCCCGCCACTACGCCCGGCTAATTTTTTGTATTTTTAGTAGAGACGGGGTTTCACTGTTAGCCAGGATGGTCTCGATCTCCTGACTTCATGATCCACCCGCCTCGGCCTCCCAAAGTGCTGGGATTCCAGGCGTGAGCCACCGCACCCGGCCCAGGGAGTGTTAAGACTCTTACGTACTCTACTGCTAAGAGGCAACCTTGCCCTATAAATGCGTTGCCCCGCCCGAATGAGAAAGAAGACCCATGTGAATTCTCCCCAGGCCAATGTCTCCAAAGTAGGGAAAGGAATATTTGAAACCACCCATGGGAGCATAGATGAAATTTGTTATAACTGCTATTCATTTCTATTTTTATGTTTAAAAAAAGAAATCAAGTTTCATCAATATATAATCCAGGTGGATTGACAATAGAAACTGTATATAATTTATAAACCAGCACACATCTCTTAGGTGTCTACGCTCATTTATATTTTTGTTAGAATACATCAGGCCACTGTTTACGACTACATAGGTTGTGCACCGCACAGATCCATGGGGAGCCATTAAACTGCATGACTACGCACTGCAGCCCAGGCATGTGGGCCATCAGAAAATTCGGAGACTAGTCTCCACACCAGGTCATTCAAGTGCAAGGCCGATTGCCAAGTAGAGATTATGTCATTTCTTCCAAACTTGGCCCCTCAGTTTTTCAGCGTGCCATTTTCATAGCACCTTCAAAGCGAAAACCAACAGAAAAGACAAAAAGTACCTTAATTAGTATGTTTGGGAGAATTTCACTGTTTTACAATGGTGAACTCATTAGCCCAACTTCATTCAGGCGCCAAGTGCAACTGAGTGTTCTTTCTCATAAGTAAAAAAAAAAAAAAAACATCCCTTTCTGGGCAGGATTTTTTCCCTCTCATTTTCTTTTTTCATCTGTACCTTCAGTAAAGAGAAAAGCCATCTGGCAAAACCTATAAGAGGAATCAGTCAGAAGCTGCCCGGAAGAAGTCAGGCTAAGAAACATACCTTCTAGTTTTGATTTCCTCTTCTTTTTCCCCACTCTCTATTTCTAAAAATTTTGCACAAAGATGACAATTACAGCTGAAACAAATTGGATATTTGACGAAGTGAATCTGGACAAGATCCCCGCAAAACCTTCTCAAGAAACTCCAGGCAGGGATCACCAGCATGCTTCGTAGGCCCACATAAATGAACTCTAGCACCTGCAGTGGCTTCTAAACCCTTGAATTTCATAGTTTCCTCCCCAAATTAGGAAGTGTGACACAGGGTTGATCACTCTCAATTTTCCAAGTAGAGCCATTTAAAGAAAGTATCATCATCTATCCTAGCCTCAGGTCATAAGAACATGCTAATATCATAGAAGGCAGCCACTTGCACAATGAGGGACAGTTACTTAAATGGAATAAATTTAGTTTTATGAAAATTTGACTTTTTAAATCATTTTTCCACAAATTAGTGGACCAGAGAAGATCCTTACACTGGTGTTTGGGAATGAGTGGCTACATCATCATAGCATAATCACCACTGATATTTCTTTCCACCACTACTGTCTGAGCCCCTGCAGGGTGACCACCATCACTTACTTAGCTGCGCTTCCCATGCCTCCGATGTTTTACTGACAAAGTGAATGACTTCTAAAATCTGGATGAGAATTTAATGGTTAAAACCAAGGAACAGCAGAAGGAAACATAGGAGTAAATCTCCATCCATGATCTTGGATTTGGCTACGGATTCTTAGATATGACACCAAAAGCAGGAGCAACAAAATAAAAATGAATTAGACTTTATCAAAATTAAAAATGTTTGTGCAGCAAAGGACATTATCAAATAAGTGAAAAGACCACCCACAAAATGGGAGAAAATATAAGAAAATGTTTCTGATAAAGGCTTGATATCCGGGACATATTTCTAAAACTCGTACAACTCAACCATAAAAAAAAAGACAACATAGTTTTTTAAATGAGCAAATGACTTGAATAGACATTTCTCCAAAGAAGCTATATAAACGGCCAACAAGCACACGAAAAGATGTTTAACATCACAAGTCATTTGGGAAATGCAAATCAAAATCACAATGAGCTACCACTTACTAGGGTGGCTATGATCCAAACGAAGGGAAAAATGGAAAACAAGTGTTGGCAAAGAAGTAGAGAAATTGGAACCCTTGTATATTGCTGATAGAAATGTGAAATGGTGCAGCCCCTATGGAAAACAGTTTGGCAGTTCCTCTAAAAGCTAAACAGGATTGCCCAGCAATTATACTTCTAGGTATACATCTAAAAAATTGAAAACAGAGACTCAGAGATACTTGTATGCCAATGTTCATTCACAATAGTCAAAAGGTGGAAACAACCCAATTTTCCATCAAGAGATGAATGGATAAACAAAATGAGGTATATGGGCTGAACGCAGTGGCTCACACCTGTAATCCCAACACTTTGGGAGGCTGAGGCAGGCAGATTACTTGAGGCCAGGAGTTCGAGACCAGCCTAGCCAACATGGTGAAACCTCATCTCAACTAAAAATACAAAAAATTAGGCGGGAGCAGTGGTGCACACCTGTAATCCCAGCTACTTAGGAGGCTGAGGCACGAGAATCGCTTGAACGCAGGGGCAGAGGTTGCAGTGAGCCAAGATTGTGTCATTGGACACCAGCCTGGGCAACAGACCAAGACTCTTGTCTCAAAATACAGTAATAATAATAAATAATATAAAAATAAAAAATGAGGTATGTGCATACAATGGAATATTATTCAGCCATGAAAAGGAATGAGGAGCTGCTATGTGCTACAATGTAGATGAACCTTGAAATTATGCCAAGCAAAAGAAGCCAAACACAAAAGGACAAATCTTGTCTGATTCTTCTTAAATGCAATATCTACAATAGGCAAATTCATAGAGACAGAAAGTAGATTAAAGGTTACCAGGAGCTGGGGGAAAGCTGAATGGAGAGTTGTTGCTTAATGGTTACAGAGCTTCTGTTTGGGGTGGTGAACTAGATAGAGGTGATGGTTGCACAATCATAGGAATCTAATTAATGCCACAGAATTATACACTTAAAATGGCTAAAATGGCACATTTTCTTAGCCTTCTCTATCCTTCCACTCCTCCTCTGATTATCTGCACTCTGCTTTAATTACCCCTTAGCTCTCCCTTCATTGTACATTTGTATCTTCCTATAGGTAAAATGTTTCTGTGTGTCCATAAACCCTAAGACCATGTTGACCACTCTGAATTTTCAATAGATGGTGATTGACCAACTATATCATGTCACTCTACTGATATTTATTACTGTACTACATTATAACATTCAACTTCTTCTCTTCTTTCTCATTGCAAGTAAAATATCTAAAAATTATAACTCAATACAGCTTTCTTTTTTATATATATAGCTTCTTTTTAACATAGAAAAAAATCATATTTTCAAAGGCTGAGAGAATGAAGAGAAGCCATCCAGTTAGAAAGAATAGCATACCCAAAGGCCACAGGATGGAAATAAACACAGGCCGTATGCACAGGACAAAAACCAAGCTTGCTTGAAAGAAGCAAAGATTATGAATCCTGTGCAAGTTCTTTTTTACATCACATGCTCCTACCTGTGCCAAGTTTTCCTAGTGGAATGTGTATTATTAATAATATGCTGTAGTTTTTTAAATCCATGTGGTATAGCCCATTATTCAAATTATTCAAATTTTGGTATTTGTCATACCAGAAAGGGCACATTTTATGTCATCTATATATACATTACCATAATTTTTTAATTGTGAAAAGTCAGGGAGGGAGAGTGAGAGAGAACAAATTGGTTAGAGGCTCAAACATGGGAGTCAACAGACCTGGGTTTGGAATCTCCCTCTGCTACTTGCCTTGGCAAAGCTACGTTACTCTCAGCCTCAGTTTAGTATCCAATAAAACGAATACATTTTCTCCAATTTAGGCCTGTTGAAAATACTAGACAAAATAATGCATATCAACAGCTTAGCACAGCACCCAGTATGTACTAAACATTCAGAAACTAATAGCTTACAAACAAAAAAAGAAAAACAATAGAGAATGCCCATATTTCTCAAGGATATTGTTTTTTATGTATGTCAGATCAATTTCTTGCTTAAAATGGTCACCTTGCTTCCCACTGCTTTTGCAGTAACCCTCAAATCATCTGCCACATCCCACAAGGCCTTTGAGGCCTATGCTTACCCGACTCTGTCCACCTTTTTCTGGCCACTGTTTCCCACCTTCTCTCCGTTTCTCAAAACCACCAAGCTCTGGCCCACCTTGGGCCATTTGCTTCTCCCAAGGCCTCCGTCTCAGGCCTTCACGTAAATGACACCTGTTCAGAGAGGTCCTCCCTGGCCTTCCCCTCTGAAATGCACACCCCTTCCATCCCATCCGTGGTTATTTCTGTCTCACTATCCTATGTGTTTCGTTTCCTGGTCCTTACCACAGTTTAGAATCGTTTTCTGTTCTCATTTACCTGCTGACTGTCTGCCTCCCTTACACGCCCATAAGCTAACAGGAGCCACATCAAACTTGTTCACCACTACCAGGGCAGGGCTGGCTGGCACACAGAGGCGCTGAATAAATACCTGTTGAATGAATTCGGCCTGAACTCAAGAGCTACCCTTCCTTCAGTAGTCAAATATTTCCATCCAGTGGGTTCAGCTTGGAGCCATGAGCCGGGAGAGCCAGCTTTGCCTCTAACTTGTTGATACCAGAGCTGGGTGCCTTTCCTCCCACAGCGAGGTATCTAGACATGGGGGTCCAGGTGGCCTGCCTTGGGTCCATATTTCTGGACCCCAGCCCCCACCCTGTACAGATGTATGTTTGTTCCACTCTCTGAACAGCGAATACGACCATGGGGTGTGGCTCATGCCTCACCCCCTCCCTCTGTTCACCCTGTGGCAAACACTACATCCTTCTAGGTTTTCTAAGAATTTTGTGAATACTAATAACTCAAGGGAGGACACCAACAGGATAAATAATTTGCAACTTTTATAAGATTCTGTACATCAACACGGAAGGCCATTTAAGGTTTGTTCCACTCCCTGTTTCCCCCTAAGCAGCAGATTCATTCACCTCTGGCCTGTCACATACCAGGGGCCTCCTTTTTACCCAGGAATTCCCTAAAATAGCTTCATTGGCATTTCTCTTTACTCCAGTGAGCAAGCCCACCTCAGCCCTCTTTACTCCATTACTGTTTACTTTATAGATAAGATCCATTTCTCTTTACTCCAATGAGCAAGCCCACCTTTGCCCTCTTTACTTCATTATTATTGATTTTATAGGTAAGATGCATCTCAGGCTAAGGGATGACCCCAGGGAATCCTGGCAGAAGGGATTTTACAGATGTGACTAATTTAAGAATTTTGAGATGAGAAGCATATGCTGTAATATCCAGGTGGAACCAATGTAATCACAAGGACCCCCGTAAGAGGGAGGCAGCAGGGTCAGAGTCAGAAAGGAGGTGTGCCGACAGAAATGGAGGTTGGAGTGATATACTTTGAAGATGGACTTTAGGACCACAACCCAAGGAGGCAGGCAGCCTCTAGAAGTCTGAAAAGGCAAATAAACAGATTCTCCTGTGGAGCATCCAGAAGGAATGCAGCCCTGCCAACCCTTTGATTTCAGCTTTGTAAGATTCATTTTAGACTTCTGACCTTCACGACTGGAAGGCCCTAAAGTTGTGGTAATTTGTTACAGTATCAGTAGGGGACTAACATACTGGGACTTCTTGAAAGAAAGGTTAGCCCACAGCAAGTCTTTGAACCACTCTGTTCCTCGTTTTCCCCACTGAACACAATGCCAAGAGCAAGGGTGAATCAATGAACTCATTCTTTCATTCTACAAGTATTTATTGAGTGTTGACTACGTCCTAGGCAAGAGATGGGGGGCTGGAATACAATAGAAAAAAAAACAGACATCATCACTAGTGTGATAGTGCTCACAGTTCAATAGAGAAGACATTGGTCAAACGACCCCACATATACATAATCATAAACCACAACAGGGAAAACTTAGAATGCTATAAGAATGAATGAGTGGTCATGAAGGGGCATTAGCACCAAATCTACAGACCTCATAGGGTTAGGAAGGTTTAATAAAATTACAGAAAGAAATCCATCTACAGCTATGCATCGCTTAATGACAGGGATACGTTCTGTGAAATGTGTCATTAAGTAATTTCATCGTGTGAACATCAGAGTGTATTTACACAAATCTAAGTGGCATAGCCTACTACACACCTACACACAGGCTACAGACCTGTATAGCATGTTACTGTACTGAATACTATAGGCAACTGTAACACAATGGTAAGTATTGGTGTATCTAAACATATCTAAACAGAAAAAATATGTTATAAAATATTTTAAAAATGGAACAGCTATATAAGGCACTTACCATGAACAGAGCTTGCAGGACTGGAAATTGCTCTGGGTGAGTCAGTGAGTGAGTGGTGAGTGAATGTGAAGGCCTAGGGCATCACTGTGCACTACTGTAGACTTTATAAACACCATACACTTAGCTTACACTCAATTTATCAAAAATATTTGCTTCAGTAATAAATTAACCTTAGTTTTCTGTAAACTTTTAATTTTTTTTTTTTTTTTTGAGACAGAGTCTCATTCTGTCACCCAGGCTGGAGTGCAGTGGCACAATCTCGGCTCACTGCAACCTCCGTTTCCCAAACTCAAGCGATCCTCCCACCTCAGCCTCCCAAGTAGCTGGAACTGCAGGTATGCGCCACCAGGCCCAGCGAATTTTTGTATTATTTTTGTAGAGACAGGGTTTCATCACGTGGCCCAGGCTGGTTTTGAACTCCTGGGCTCAAGTAATTCACCTGCTTTGGCCTCCCAAAGTGTTGAGGTTACAGGTGTGAGCCACTGCACCCAGCCAATAAACTTTTTAGTGTTCACTTTTTGAGTCTTTTACAACAGCTCAAAACACAAACACATGTACAGTTGTAGAAGAATATTTTCTTTATGTTTTTATTCTATATACTTTTTTCCTAATTTTTTTTTTTTTTACTTTTTAAACTTATTTCTTGAAAACTAAGACACAAACATACATATTAGCCTAGGACTACACAGGGTCAGGATCACTGCTTCCACATATGAGTAAGAACACGCAATATTCATGGTTCTGTGCTTGCTTATTTCACCTAACATGATAACCTCCAGTTCTATCCATGTAGCTGCAAATAACAGGATTTCATTTTTTGTATAAATAAATAATATTCCCTTATAAATAAGTACCACATTTTCTTTCACCAATCATCCACCGATGGGTACTTAGGTTGATTCCATATCTTGTCTATAATGAATAGTGCTGCAATAAACATAAGAGTGCAGATGTCTCTTTGATATATTTCCTTTTGGATATATTCCCAGTAGTGGAATTGCTGGATCACATGATAGTTCTATTTTTAGTTTGCTGAGAAACCTCCATACAGTTTTCCATAATGGCTGCACTAATATACATTCCCACCAACACTGTACCAGGGTCCCTCTTTATATCTTCACCAGCATGTTATTGCCTGTCTTTTTGATAAAAGCCATTTTAACTGGGTTGAGATGGTATCTCATGGTGGTTTTCATCTGCATTTCTCTGCATTTTTTTCATATACATGTTGGCCATTTGTATGTCTACTTTTGAGAAATATCTATTCAGATCTTT
Organism: Nomascus leucogenys; assembly: GCF_006542625.1. NCBI lineage: Eukaryota > Metazoa > Chordata > Mammalia > Primates > Hylobatidae > Nomascus > Nomascus leucogenys. The sequence goes on from NC_044395.1 coordinate 95,766,989, forward strand.
TGCCCAGTTTTAAATTAAATTAAATTTATTTATTTATTTATTTTTAAGTTCTGGGGTACATGAGCAAGATACGCCGGTTTGTTACATAGGTAAACATGTGCCATGATGGTTTGCTGCACCTATCAACCCATCACCCAGGTCTTAAGCCTGGCATGCATTAGCTTTTTCCTAATGCTCTCCCTTAACCCACCTTCCTCTGACAGGCCCCAGTGTGGGTTATTCCCCGCCATGTCCATGTGTTTTCATTTTTCAGCTCCCACTTATAAGTAAGAACATGCAGTGTTTGGTTTTCTGTCCCTGTGTTAGTTCAGTGAGGATAATGGCTTCCGGCTTCATCTGTGTCCCTGTAAAGGACATGATCATGTTCCTTGTTATGGCTGCACAGTATTCCATGGTGTATATGTACCACATTTTCTTTGTCCACTCTATCATTGATGGTTTTGACCATTTTTAAATCAGATTTTTTTTATATTGAGTTGTTTTAGCACATTGTATCTTCTGCTTATTAATCCCTTGTCAGATAGATAGCTTGCAAATATTTTCTTTCATTCTGTGGTTGTCTCTTCACCTTTTTGATTGTTTCCTTTGCTGTGCAGAAGCCTTTTAGCTTCATGTATTAATAACCCCAGTTGTCAATTTTTGCTTTCATTGCTGTCCTTTTGAGGTTTTACCCGAAAAATCTTTGCCCAGATCAATGTCCTGGAGCATTTCCCCAATGTTTTCTTTTAGTAGCTTCATAGTTTCAAGTTGGATTTAGTTTTTAATTCATTTTGATTTGATTTTGTATATAAGAAATAAGGGTCAAGTTTCATACTTCTGCATATAGATATCCTGTTTTGCTGGCACTATTTATTGAAGAGACTGTTCTTTCCCCCATTGTATGTTCTTGGTAGCTTTGTCAAAAATGAGATGGCTATAAGAAATGTGAAGTTGTATCTGGGTTCTCTATTCTGTTTCACTGGTCTATGTGTCTACTATTATGTAAGTACCATGCTGGTTTGGTTACTACAGTTTTGTAGTGTACTTTAAAGTCATGTAGTGTGATGTCTCCAGCTTTTTCTTTTTTTTTTTTCTTGCTCAGGATTGCTTTGACTATTCAGAATCATTTGTGATTCCATATCAACTCTAGGATTGTTTTTTCTATTTCTGTGAAGAATGTAATTGGTATTTTGATTAAGGGTTGCACTGAATCTATAAATTGCTTTGAGTAGTATTGTCATTTTAATGGTATTAATTCTCCCAATCCATAAGCATGCAATATCTTTCCATTTTTTGTGACCTCTTTAATTTCTTTCATCAGTGCTTTATAGTTTTCCTTGTATAGCTCTTCCACTGCTCTGGTTAAATTGACTCCTAGGTATTTTATATTCTTTGTAGCTATTGTAAGTGGGTTACTTTCTTGATTTGTTTTTCAGATTATGTTGGTGTATATAAATGCTACTGATTCTTATAGGTTGGTTTGTATTTTATGACTTTACTGAATTCATTTATCAGTTCTAACAGTTTGTAGAGTCTTTAGATTTTTTTTAAATATAAGATTATTTGGTCTGCAAGCAAGGCTAATTTGACTTCTTCCTTTCCAAATGGGATGTCCTTGATTTCTTTCTCTTGTCTAATTGCTCTGGCCAAGACCCCCAGTATTATAATGAATAATAAAAGTGGTGAAAGTGGGCATCCTTGCCTTGTTCCCAATCTTAGAGGGAAACCTTTCCATTTTTTTCCCCATTAAATATGATATTGGCTGTTGGTTTGTCACATATGGCCTTTATTATTTTGGACTATGTTCTTTCTATGCCTAGTTTTTTCAGGGTTTTTATCATGAAGGGATGTTGAATTTTATCAAATGTTTTTTCAGCATCTATTGAAATGATCATATGGTTTTTGCTCTTGGTTTTTTTGATGCATGTATCATGTCTATTTGCATATTATTTGAATCATCCTTGCATTCTTGGGATGAATCCCACTTGATCATGGTGAATGATCCTTCTAATGTGTTGTTGAATTCAGTTTGCTAGCATTTTGTTGAAGATATTTGCATCTGTGCTCATCAGTGATATTTGCCTCTAGTTTGCTGTTGTTCTATCCTCGTCTGGTTTTAATAGGGCAATGCTAGCCTCATAGAATGAGTTTGGAAATATTCCCTCTTCAATTTTTTTGGTAGAGTTTAAGGAAAATTGGTATTAATTTTTCTTTAAATGTTTGGTAGAATTCAGCAGTGAAGCCATCAGGTCCTGGGCTTTTCTTTGATGGGAGACTTGTTATTACAGCTTCAAACTTGTTACTCATTATTGGTTTGTTGGGGTTTTCTATTTCTTCCTGGTTCAATCTTGGTAGATTGCAAGTGTCCAGGAATGTATCCATTTCTTCTAGGTTTTCCAATTTGTTGGATTATCGTTGTTCATAATAGTCTCTAATAATTCTCTGTGTTTCTGTGGTCTTGGTTATGTCTTTTTCCATTTCTAATTTTATTTAATTGGGATTCCTCTTTTTTTAATTTTAGCTAAAGGTTTGTTGATTTTATCTTTTCAAAACAACTTTTTGTTTCATTGATCCTAATTTTTTTAGTCTCAATTTAATTTATTTCTGCTCTAATCTTTATATTTCTTTCCTTCTACTTACTTTGGGAATTTTTTGTTGTTCTAGTTCCCTGAGGTGCATTGTTAGGTTATTTGAAATCCTACCACTTTTTTGGTGTAGGGGTTTATTGCTCCAAACTTCCCTCTTAATACTACTTTTGCTGTACCCCATAGATTTTGGTATGTTGTATTTCCATTTTCATTTGTTTGAAGAAATTTTTAAGTTTCTTTCTTAATTTCTTTATTGACCCATTGGTCATTCATAGGCACATTGTTTAATTTCCATGTATTTGCATATTTTCCAAGGTTCCTCTTGATATTTATTTCTAGTTTTATTCCACTATGGTCAGAAAAGATAACTGATATAATTTCAACTGTTTTGAATTTGTTGAGAGTTGCTTTATGGCCTAAGATATGGTCTATTCTGGAGACTGTTCCATGTTCTGATGAAAATAATGTGTATTCTGTAGCAACTGGGTGAAATCTACTGGGTAAATGTCAGTTGGGTCCATTTAGTCTACTGTGCAGTTTAACTCCAATGTTTCTTTATTTTTTGATTGAATGATCTGTCCATTACAGGGAGTGGGGTGTTGAAGTCCCCTACTGTTATTGTATTGCAGTCTATCTCTCCCTTTAGATCTATTAATGTTTTCTTTATATACTTGGGTGCTCTATTGTTGGGTGCATACATTGTTAGGTGCATACATATTTATAACTGTTATATCCTCTTGCTGATTGACTTCTTCATATTATATAGTGACCTTCTTTGTCTCTTTTCACAGTATTTAACATGTATGCTATTTTATCAGATAGAAGTATAACTACTCTTGCTCTTTTTTGGTTTCTACTTGCATAGAATTTCTTTTTCATTCCCTTCACATTCAGTCTGTATCTGTATAAGTGAGGTGGGTTTCTTGTAGGCAGCATATAATTGAGTCTTGTTTCTTATCCATTCAGTCATTCTATGTCTTTTAATTTTGGAGAATTGAGCTCATGTAAATTTAGAGTTGTTATTGATAAGGAGTTACTATTGCCATTTTGTGGCTTGTTCTCTGTTTGTCATGTAACTCATCTCTTCCTTTGTTTCTTTTTTACTGTCTTCCTTTGTGGTTAAGGGTTATTCTCGGGTAGTATGTTTGAATTCATTACTTTTTATTTCTAGTATATCTATTACAGATTTTTTTTCATAGAGTTACCATGAGGTTTACACAAATATCTTATAGATATAACAAATTATTTTAAACAGATGACAACTTACCTTAGATCACTAAAAAAAAAAAAAAACAGGAACAAAGAAAGAAAACAGCTTTTAAAAAATTCTACAATTTAATTCCATCCCTCCTACATTTTAACTTTTTGTTGTCTCAATTTACATATTTTTACAGTGCCTATTTCTTAACAAGTTGTTGTACTATTATTGCTTTTGACAGATTTGTCTTTTAGGCTTCACACTAGAGTTACGAGTGAATGACCCACCACAATTTTAGTATTAGAGTATTCTGGGGTTATCTGTGTATTTAATTTTACCAGTGGGTTTTATACCTTCAAAAAAAA